>NC_143012.1:13778831-14105331 GCF_055824585.1 Amblyomma mixtum
TATTCTGCGAAACGCCGAAGGGCAGACGCAACTTGTGACGGAGTTAACGGTTGGCACGCCCGCAAAGGGAAATCGCTGCATCCGCATGTGCAAATTACGTCCTCACGGAAAAGGTGCGGATAGAGTTGAGACGCGGCGCCGTCAAATCAAAGCCACTCATCTTTTCCGAGAATACTGCGATGACGTCACTGAGTGATCGCAGTAAGAATCAGCGCGGTATGACTGGGTTCGCATTGTATTGCAGATGTCAGTGGCAGCAGTAATACGCCGTTATTCGCATCTGAAAAGGCTGAAAATGGATGTCGAACCTCGTTATAACGAAACGGTTTATAACGAAATAATTGATATATCGAAGGAGTGGCGATTCCCCTTTGAAGCTCGCTCAACAAGATCTATAACGAAGCTGCGGCTATAACGAAGTAATCGCTGGGCCCCTTCAACCTCGTTACAACGAGGTCCAGTTGTTCTGAGAAGAGAAAAAGCATATATAACCCCGTCCACGCATAGTCTCCTTGTTTCTAAATCATGTCCCCGTTTTCTTTCTTTACTTTTTTCTTTAGTTATCTCTTTCTTTTAATTTGCCGTGGCCTAAACTCCGCGGAAACCGATCGACAGACCTCTTCGCAAAGCACGGCGCACTTCGGGGTCAGTGTGTCTGCTTCGGTAATTCTCCGTAAGTTATCCTGTGCGCTCGCTGGCTAATTGAATTACCAGTCTTGTAGGTTGCTTTTCAGCGTTACCTGTAGACTATAGCCTAGCTCGATTAGCGCAGGTTTAACCGCGCATATAATTTCCCCTTCGAACTTGGTCACCCTCTGCAGCTAACCAGAATTCATCCAAGAAAATATATATGTTTATTCCTTTTTACAAATGAGGGACGCAGTAATCACGGAGAATAGCGGCACTGGGAAGGAAGAGAATGAGAGGTCCTCGGAGCCGTATAGGAGTAGAGAGTGAGGAGGGTGATACGTCCGTCAACGCTCGCAAAACGCCGCCGCCGCTGCGTCACCTTCTCGATTCTTGGCAACGTGTCCCGCGCGGGCGCTCTCTCCACCGATCCAGCCTTGGCCGACGCAGTGGCGGAAAAAAATTGTGGCACACCGACAACGTTGTGCAGCACCTCGCGGCTTTCTGTACACGTAAAAAAAAAAGTAAAGAAAAAAAGGAAAGGTGTACATAAAAAAAAATAAGGTGCGCGCGTATTCAATTTTCCAGCATTCCCGGTCCGGATTGCGACCTTGGGTCGTTGCGTTTCACTGCGCCACGCCTGATCCGCGGAGCCTGCTGCCGCATGCGGGGGCAAATCACATTGTCTCTCTCTATCTCTATCGGCGAAACGGTTTCTTTGTTTGAGGGCCTCCGCCTCCCCTTCGATATGCATTCCTGGGAGAGTTCGCGACCGGTTACGCCCTTCGCAAAGCGAGCGGCGTGGGCGAGGGCGACCGCGGTGATTGATGGATTTATTTCGCGGCTAAATTGAGGGACGTTGGCACCGCGCTCGCTCGCTCGCTAGCTGGCCCTCTGCATTCCATCTTTGCGACGGCGATTTCTTGTGTAATGTAAAAATATAAATAGAATCGAGTAAACGTCGAAGGCTATGTGAAGGGCCGCGATACGCTCTGTCATGGTACTCGTATGTATATGCATACCATGCCTGGAACGTCAATGTGAAAAGGTGATGGGGTGGGGGGTCACTATAGTTTTTTTAAGCCAATTAGTTTTTTTTTATGCAAGTTATCAATTGATTGCGTTTGAGAGGGTACTTTTCGAGGCCGCCGCGCGATGTTTTGCTTGTACTGAGATATCTCAGTTTATAGCTTCCTCCGCCCGAACTTCTGGTGGACGTCCAGTTAGCGAAACGGGCGCTCATTGAACGCCTTATCGGCACTGGGAATGGTACTAGTTTATAGCCCGTTCGAAAGAACTGATCTTGCAGAGCCGGTTGGAACCCCCTCAGCGCCCAGCAAGGGAAACTAGGATGTGTTAAAATCCGAGCATCAAGCACATGGACATTTGCTTTATTTTGCAGTTAGGTGAGTGAGTGAGTGAGTGAGTGAGTGAGTGAGTGAGTGAGTGAGTGAGTGAGTGAGTGAGTGAGTGTGAGTAAGTGAGTGAGTGTGAGTGAGTGAGTGAGTGAGTGAGTGAGTGAGTGAGTGAGTGAGTGAGTGAGCGAGTGTGTGAGTGAGTGAGTGAGAGTGAGTGAGTGAGTGAGTGAGTGAGTGAGTGAGTGAGTGAGAGTGAGTGAGTGAGTGAGTGAAAGGAAAGAATCCAGTAACAAAGAGAGCTTAACTTAGGAAGCAGCTGTTACAAACAGTCGTGACGTCACAATACGTTGACGCTGTGAAGCGACCTTTTAGGCGCACGTTGCGTGTCCGCAACGGGCTGAGGTTTGCGAGCGGGAAGAATGTCACGAGAGCACGGCGCGAGAAAGTGCGAGAATCCGAGGACAGCAGAAAAAAAAAGAAAAAGATGCGCCAAGCAGACGACGTTAACGCCGGTAAAAAGAAACTGAGCAGTCGACAGTGGGAAAAGGAAGCGGGGGCGCCACTAGCACCTACTTTCTCGCACCGCGGCGACGCGCAGAAAAGGCGACGATTTCGGATTTCGAGTTTCCGGTGAGACAACCCGACTCCAGTCTTCCGTCGGCGGCCGGGTCGTCCACTAAAGAGTACACCGCGGCGGCAAGTTGGCAGGCAGACAGACGCGCTGCAAAAGAAAAAAGGGGCAAACTTCTCGAATATTCTTCGGAGCACATGCGCGACGCGACACTTTTTTTTTTGTCTCTTTTTCTTTGTACTGCCGTCTCTCGATTCTTGGACGGACAGTGGTTTTCTCTTCGCCGCATCCTGTCTCGGGCGGTCTCCCTCTCTCTTCCTTCCCTCCTCCTCTTCCTCACCGCGTTGTGGTCGTCTTTCTGGAGGCATTCTTAGCCCGTTCGGTGCTGCCACCACGCGGGGAACATTTGCTCGCTCCCCTGCACCGTCGGTCCAGGTCGCACCTCGTCCTCGAATATTAATCTAAACAAGTATTAAAAAACTGTATAATAAATATAATTATCGGTAATGGTTGATTCGTTAATTTTTGATTTTTGCACAATGCTTTGACGTTCAGCAAAGGTGACTGTCGAACGAGGGTTGTACACCAGCGTGTCGTCTGCTGGCTTTCGGACCCTGGTGGCAGGTTTTGGTACCATAGAGTTTCTTACTATTACCTAGAGGGAAAGCTGGCAGCCCGTCTATGGGAGTTTGCATGGCGACCCCTCGAGACCACTTCAGCCACCATGGGCGCTCAAAGCATCATGGGGCGGTGAGCTACTTGTTGCGGAACTGCAACTTTTGGCCAAAAAATAATAAAAAAATAAAGCTGTTTGATAACTACAAATGTCCTAACATTCAATATCTTGTCTAATGATTGCAACAAACGAGCAGAAAAGCATTTAAGTGCAAAGTTTGCCCAAAATAAGAGATGACTCGCTCTCCTATTGGCCAAGTAGTGAACACTATAAAAACTAATATTTCGTAATTAACAGGCGCACTTTTAAAAGTAAATATGTTTAAAAAAGATGTTGTTGCTTAAATACTATAAGAGGTTTTTTAATGGCATTTGGGAAAAGTGAAACCTTTTATTGGCGTCGTGTGTCGTCGCGTTTTCACTACTATGGGTTTTGCCCACTGCGTTCGCGCGAAAGTCGTCTGCGCACACACGAACAGCGTTTTCAGAATGAAACGTCTTAGTAGTGCCACTCCATGTTCCCAAAAAATTACGACTGTGCCGCAACAAGTAGCTCACCGCCCCATGATGCTTTGGGCGTCCATGGTGGCTGAAGTGCAGCGCCGCCAGCTTTCCCTCTAGGTAATAGTAAGAAACTCTATGTGTACACCAGCCTGTTGTCTGCTGGTTTTCGGACTAAAAAAACACTGGTGGCAGGTTTTGGTACTGACGGTTATCACTAGAGAGATAGGGAGAAAGAAAGAGAGGGGAAAGCCTGGGATGTTATAAGCAGGGGTACTTCGGATGGATACCATGGGAGGGGTACAAATGGCGGGAAAGGGAGAAAGGGGAGCGTGTGCTTGACCATTCGTTCTTTGTGATCGCTATAAGCATTACACTTCATGTGCCACAAAATACAGGTAAAGCATACATCACTAATGTCGCTCGAGAAATGAGTCAGGTTGATGGCAAACGTGCTGCAGATTAAGTAAAATAAGTGCAAAACAGTTCTCAGTGCGTAGGTGTGCAAAAATAGATTAGTGATCCAGGGTTGGCGGTACTACTACACAAGCCTTTGCCTTTTGACTCGTCATTCCAAAGCCGAGCACACGCTCAGTCTTGAGACGATCATTTTTACGCACATTCAGCCCTCCATTTTTGCACCGAGTTAAACGACAGTGTCCGGCGCTGGCAGCGTAGTCGGTCAGCGTCTCACTGTCCCCACCGGGAGTGGCAGGAGCGCTGTAAAGAGGACCTTGCGGGGCAAAACTTTCCAGCTGAAAGGAAATGCCTCCGCGCTTATTCGAGCTCATGTCACCTCCCCGAGAGTTGCCAACAGGATGTGAACTGGAAGACGAGGGAGGTAACATGCGTCAGGACAAGTGGAGCTAAGCGCTAACGGAGTGGAAGTATTCGTATTTGGGTGAATATACACGGCTTCCCGCTGCTTCTCCTGTCTTTGTATCCATCTATTCTTTGACCCGCTATCGTGCTTGAGATCCATGGAAGTTTAGAGAATGTGCATTAATCCAAGGCCTTTGCTTCATGGGTGAACTAATGTGAAGCACCCTTCCAGCATGCATTCGTCGAGGTGTTATGGCAAAATAGCACCCTTTAATAAGAGTGCAACCATAACACCCTCTAAAGTATCATGCAGTGCACCCTTCCTCAAGAGTGCTAATCTCTGCACCCTTATTTAGCACCCAGTAGGTGGCAATGGGTGTTCGTCTGGGGAAAAAATGATTTGCACCCTTATGGGTGCGAAATTGTTTAGTTGAAGCCACCTTCCTTTCCGCCTTCCTTTTTGTTTGTTTGTTTCTTTCTCACTCCTATTCTGTTCCTTTCTGGCCGACCTGAATATTTTTTTTCTTTTGTGTCGAAGCTATACACCGGACGTCGTAGAAGTGCTGGGGCTTACCTCGGCAGTCACGTATCATTAAGAAAAACATCGCGCTTTCGGTCACTGCAATGGCCGTCGTTATCGTCGCGGCCATTCTGCGACCATAACTTTCAACACGTTGGTCGCAGTGTCGCGCAGTCGTCGCAATCACTTCGATCGCTTACTCACAAGGAACGGGAAGCGTTGGGCGGCGTGTAACCCGATGAGCGTAGGCGAAGAGAAGCCGTCGAAATAGGACATACTGCTGGCGGCGGGTATTTCGCCTGGTATTACCTCAGCGCGCGTTTTCCAGACTCGCTTGCTTTCAGAATCCAGAGCACTGTTGCAGTAGTGCATTGTGCACATAATTTATTAGAAGTGTAATGTAATTCAGAGGAGGCTAAATATTGCTTCCAAAGCGACTTCATCATCATCATCATCGTTTATTGTACCCTTAAAGGTCCCGTCTGGGACATTACATAACATTTATAACTGATTACGAGAAATTCTTAACGGAACACGGGACTTGCTGTCAGCGGCAAATGATGCGCGAGCAAGATAATTATTTTGGTAACTGTAACGAAAACACCAGAACACAAATATATTGGCTGATACAGCAGAAATACGGGCGAGGTGCATTTGCACTTTCCTGCGGCGATCGTGGTGCCATCGAGTGAAAATCAAATACTCTAGTACTCAGTTTCCTTCAGCTGAAATCTTTATGTTTAAGCTTTCACGTTTTATTCGTCTTGGTCGCATGTCGCGGAGTCGCGTGATGGCACTCGATGATAACTTCGCTACGACCATTGCGACACCGCCGAACTATTTTAAAGCAATAGCTTTATTGCTCCCGTTCAGATGAAAAGGCGGCATCCGCGTTGTGTCGAGAAACCCACTTCTTGGCCTCATTGTTTGGCCAGACATAGTCGCACCAGCGTGAGGTGGCCTCCGGAAAAACCCCTCTATTTGTCGTACGCCACTGCCGCGACAGATGGCGCTCGGGTAGCATAAATTTTTCTCAGTGCGGAACCTGCATCCGTGCGGAACGCCCCTTTGCGGCCATGTGATTGTGTGTGCACTGCAGTGAGCTCTAATCATTATGTGTGTCTATAGAAGCAATATCCTGCGTAAACTTCCGTGTGGAACAGTTCAAAGACAAGAATGGAAACTGTGTTGTAACAATTATGATGTGTGAATGTCAACGAAGAACACTAATTGCGTGCGAAGAGAAACCACTCAAGGCGGCCATTAACGTTATCGCTTCATACCCTTAAATGCGGAGTTTAAATGTACCCTATTTTTTTTTCTGCTTGCATCATGCAATACCTAGAACCGCTTGAACTAATATTCCGCATCATCAAGGTCTATTAGCCTCCTAAATTGTTTAGCTTCTATATCCTTATTACCGGTGACGAACCGTGTTTGGAAGAGAACTGTGCGAGGTCCTGCTTGCGTTTCCAGGTACTCTGAGTTTAGCGAAGTGTTTAACTCCGCCTGTGGATATTTCGTGCTCCAAAATAATCAGAGGATCGTTCAATCCTTAAAACATGATACAAAGGCGTCCGTCCGCTCCATTCTCTGTTTTCGTTAAAGATGACCTCCCCTACTTCCCGATACTGCTCATTTCAACGCCGACATATGGTTTTCATGTACATTGGGCTCCTATAGGTAGCCGTTATGACACCGCATTAGCCTTCAATATTCTATTTTATGATACTTTTTTTTTTTGCGGAAAACAAGAACAACCGATCTACAGTGAATATCGGCTAGTCCAGCAGCAAGTTGTTCGCGGGCGTCGTCACGTTGTGACTTGGTACTTAACGGGTCCCGAAGCATGAACGCAGTCGAATCTCGATCATTCGAACACGAAGGGCGATGAAAAATTAGTCGAATTATGTGGGAACCTGGCCTCTCGAGCTCAGTACACTTGATGTTGATGGCGCCGGTTCGTCACTTTGTATAAACCGGAAGTTCGAATTAAGCGAGTTCAAATTAACGAGGTTCCACTATACGTGGCTTGCAGTGACGTCACGCTGAGCTCCATGTTGGCGGGCAATAGAAACGGCTTTCACCCTTTTTCATGTTATAGTCTTATCAGCTTACCGCCAGCCATTCCGTGGAAGCCTAGCGTGAGTTGCGTGCGATGAACCATCATGTCGCCACGGGCAAGCCATCTCGCGGTAATTTCCAACGCTGAAAGTAGTCCTAGTTTCATTCTAGTTCCGAAACTTTACACATTCATCATGCAGTATGTGTACAAGTCGCCTGTAGGCGGTCGAAACGTCTTCCTCGCGCGCAACCCTTACTGATATCCGTGACGTTGCCGACACAGCACGGCGGCGCGAGTGCGGCCATTTACAAGTGGCTCGGAGTGTACAGGTTAGGGAAAGAAATGAAAAAAAAAAAACGCAGAAAGCGGAGACGGCGGCGAAGACACCGCGACAGCCAGACCACAAAGTGTCGGGGTTGTTGACGTGAATTGCAGTGCACGCGAAAATTCCGAACGACGCGAGGTGCAATTAGTCCGACAATGACTGGCATAACGGGAAAAGAAATCAGCCCACAAAAGAATGACCCTCCTAATTGGCGCAACTCAACGGCTTGTAATGAGACGTTCTCGCGTACGGACAGCTGCCGCTTGCAGAATTGTGTCCCTTTTCCGTCACTGATTTTTTTTTTGTCCCTGTTTGGATGCGAAATGCGTTTGTATAGCTACAGTTTGAGTCATAATACCCAACTTGGAGCTCTTAATGGCCCTTCTTTCTGTTTTTTTTTTTTTCGCTGGAATCAGGTTTTCACCGTTTTTTTCGCGGAAAGCTTCGGTGAATCGTCCTGGATGACAGCAACCGAGGCTACGCGGTCGAGTAAAATTGCTAGTCCAGAAGAAAAAGGGAGATACGCTAAATCGATAGGAGGGCAAGTTGTATCCCATTTGCACTCCGTATACAGGCGAGAAAAAAATAAGAACAAAGAATTTAACGAAGCTGCAAGGTATAGACGGACGGCCACTGCCCGCGGGTTCCGGGACGCAGTCTTCGTCTTCGTCACCCGAGGGCGCTCGTCTCCGAAAGCGTCGAGGGCGTTATCTTTCTTTTCTGCTTTTGTTCCTCCACTGGAGGTCGCACTGTGGACTGCTTGCGTTCTGTATTCAGCTGAGAAAACTTCTTTCTCCCTCTCCCCCCTTCCCCCCCCCCCCCCCAATCGCGCAATGTAATACCTCTCCGGTTATCTCTTTGCTTCATTCACGCCTGAGCATGGCTACACCGGCGTGGTTCCATTGGCGCCGCTGATTGAGTCATTACCGCCGGCTCCCGCGGCCACGTAGAGGCGCTGATAGTTCCGCAGATCACCGCCGTAGATGCACTGTAACTGCAGCCTCGCCATGAGGCTCGAAGGAAGGGGGGGGGGGGGGGGGGGGGGGGGGCTCTGGGGCGCAATTATGTCGGGGCAGAAGCGTGGCGATAGTGTCTCCCCGCGCTGTCGCCACGTGCTCAGGTTTAATCTCAGACTGCGCGCGCGCGACGTGTAGGACCAGCGTCTGTGTTCTTGTTTTGTTTTAGTCGGTCACTTCGCCCGTATTGCAGTGTCTTCTTCTCTTCGACCGTCGTCCTAGGCGATGTTCGACTGTGTCTCTTGCTTTGGAATAGCGGCGTTATTGCGCTTAACTAGTATAGTTATGACTCCAACTTGGCTGACGGTGTCTCGCCAAAGAATTGCGTTAAAGGGTACCCACGCTCGCGGCGTATTCTGGCGTACCTTTTCGCAGATATCGACACGCTTGTTGCCATCACGTACTGCTTTATTACACATCGTAGTCTATATTAATTGGTGATGCTAATTAGGGACACTAATTAACTAAGTGTTCCTGTGATGTAATTCGCCTACTCTGCGGGGTGATGTGCTCGTATACAAGGCGATTTTCATACGTGTATTTGCGCTCGGACCGTCGAGTTTCGGGGACTGCCGCTTAAACCAACGACGTGGCGCAACGTCGTCGGTGTTGTTTTATATGCGAGTTTTCAAGCGCTTCCAACTTTGTTTAGGTTAGTCCTACAGGCAGACGTAAAACTGCTGCAACTTGTAAAACATTCTTCGTGTTCGGTCCCGATTGCCTACGATTTCGCTCAGATATAACTGGGAATGAAAAAGACTACCGAAACTGAGTATTCGAACATTCGCAAGAGTTACCGTACAATGCCGGGTATAGTTCGACCCAGTCGGAACATTTCTCGCCCTCGCAAAAACGTCACTAACCGGGAGCTGTTTTCAAGTTAACTGGCTTGACCTGTCTCAGATCTTGTTACGCTTCAACGGTGCCGAACGCGTAACGAAACAACATTGCCACAGCGGATCTTGGTGCACCAACACGTTCACGAATTCAGCTCGCGATTGTATATATATATATATATATATATATATATATATATATATATATATATATATATATATATATATATATATATATATATATAGCACAATAAGATAAAAGTACTTGGTTGCTAGAAATAAGATGCGAAATTAAGAAACGCTTCTTTTAAGTAAACATTTATTGGAAGTCGACGTTTCGGACAGAGCCTTAGTCTTGAAAAAGGACAGGCTATGTCCGAAACGCCGACTCCCAATAAATGTCTACTTAAAAGAAGCGTTTCTTAATTTCGCATATATATATATATATACTACGATGAAAAAACTTGATCGACTGCTGATAAGATAAGGAAAGAGTTGAAGTACACTTCTTAGCGAAACATTTATTTACCGACGGTTTCGGACGGTGGACCGTCCTTCATCAGGGTAAGGTTACCCTTACCCTGATGAAGGACGGTCCACCGTCCGAAACCGTCGGTAAATAAATGTTTCTCTAAGAAGTGTACTTCAACTCTTTCCTTATATATATATATATATATATATATATATATATATATATATATATATATATATATATATATATATATATATATATATATATATGTTCTGAAGAAGAATGGTCCCCACTCGATACGTTAGCAAACCCTTATGTTTTTAAGCGTGTGTCCGTCTACTGTATGTATCATACCACGCGCGTCAATATGGACTCCGCCGCGTCAGCAAATCGTCCGCATTACTGCTCAGGCGTTCCGCGAACCATGTTCTGGCCAGCGCATGCATTTATAGAGTCCGCGCGCCTACGTTTCTTTTCGAGGAAAACGTACCGTATACCTCCTACGAAGGCCGCTTTTGCTTTACTTGTTGATAAATTTTACCTCACTTTCTTGCGCCGTCTCCACATCTTGATGCGCATTTATTTCAAGTGGCATAATTACGGGGGCTACGCATAGGTCCACACCCACTAACAACGTCCCCGCGATATATATATATATATATATATATATATATATATATATATATATATATATATATATATATATATATATATATATATATATATTGCCGACTTCGGAGAGCGTGCTTAACTTTGCTTCAATCGCCGCCTATGGCGCGGTGGTCGCCGCAGGGCAGTGAAGCAGCAGCGTCGCAGCGTGTGTATTCGTGTATATATGGCCTGACGGCGTTTCTTTTCAACTCTGGAAACCAGCCCTCCCGCAGATAACCACTTTAATTGGGCGGGTCGCCGCATGCCAGCCGCGGCCGCGCCGACGACGAGGGAGAACATTTCTCAAGACTCCGCCAGCGAGCGCCCAGACACGCTCGTATATGCGTTTTTTTTATTTTTACCCGTCCTTGCTGATATTTTGTTTGCACTCGGCGTTTTTCTTTACCTTGCTTGTTTAATTCCATTCCTCCACAACCAGCCTCGTTTCGCACTCGAATACATTAATTTATCCTCCGCCGAGCTGTTATGTCCCGTTTGACTTTTTTTTTTCTCCTTTTCTTTTTCGTTTCCAGGTATATCGCGTGACACGTGGTTTATTCCACGTACAGCCAGACCTAGATTTCTTTAGCTTTCTTGATATTTTTGTTGTTGATTTAGTTGCATCGGTTGAGTGGTGCGCCCGCATTGGCGTTTATTACAGACAGACATTGACTGACTCATACGCAAGCTATACGTGCATAATATACACATCGCTGTCCGCGCACGGTTTCTCGGCGCTTGAGGTTGTAGGCATGCGTTGCTGTGGTGTGTGTACGCATATATAGATGCGTCAATTTTCTAGAACGTGTAATTTCGACCCTCCTTCTCTGTCGCATCTCTCCTGTACTTCTTTCTCCTTTCCAACCCTTCCAGCTATAACCTGGAGCCTAAAGCTAAGCTCATCTGCAATGTATCTCCATCTCACGCCCTTTTTATTTCGACATCCTAGGTCGCCTCTCCCCCCAGTCTTCCCTCCCCCGACGCCGGGTTCTTTTTTTTTTCCGAGAAGTGTCAGTTGCGTCAAACTAAAACGGCAAGGAGCTAGCGGAGCGGTGAGTCGCTCCGAGAAAAGAAGCAGGCGTCTGAGCTTGCCAAACGCGCAGCGGTAAAAGCGGGAAAAGGAATAACTAAATGAGTGCAAATCAAGAAACGAGACGGAGAGAGAAAGAGGATGAGTGAGGAAACATGGCTTGAACTGCATTAGCGTTAGCTTAAATTAAAATGAGATATGTACAGGCGGTGGTGCTGCCGACACCGTGTGCCTGGGGATTCACCACGCGGCACCTTCGCTTTCTTGCTGGCATTCGATGCAACTATATATATATATATATATATATATATATATATATATATATATATATTAAAGCGTAGATAAACTTTTGAAACCAGTTAGTGACGTTTCGGCTGTGGAACGGCCATTTCGACGAAGCCCGCTCCTCGTCTATAAATGGTTTCGAACGTTGGTCTACGTTTTTAATACAATTGCCCGTGCCGAAACTTCCTTCTCGATGTATTACATATATATGACTTCTTGGCTGCTGATTTAAATATAAAGGCCAAAAACCAGAGATTGAAAAAAATGAAGAATTACAGAATGAAAGGTTAATTCCTCAGCCGAAACGTCGTGTAATAAACGCTATTATGTTTTTGATCGCTTTATATATACATATATATATATATATATATATATATATATATATATATATATATATATATGGTCAGAAGGTGACTACTGCTAATATTGCTAACGTTTCGACCAGGTTCTGATCTTCTGACGAAGACAACACCATGGCCAATTCATCTGGCGTGTAATGTAATGTATATATATATATATATATATATATATATATCTGTACATGTGTGTGCGTGCGGGAATTGAAGTACGTATGAATCCCGTGAAATATTAAACCAGATGCATTGACTAGTGTGTTGTCTTCGCCAGACGAAGATCAGATACTGGTCGAAACGTTAGCAATAGTCACCTTTTGACCATGCATCTATCCTACTGCTTATATATATATATATATATATATATATATATATATATATATATATATATATATATATATATATATATATATATATATATATATATATATATATCATTAACACGTGCGCGTAGAATATTCCGACGACTTCTAAAGGTGCTCACATGCTCCTCCTCCTGTGAAGAAATTAACGGGGACAAGTCGGCACCCGGGGCGCCATCGGGGAGACGACGCGGCCAGGTCGAGAGGAGGGATCATTTCAAAAGAGAGAGAGAGCGAGAGGCGGTAAAAGGGAAAATGAACACGCAGTGGTAAAGGAAAGAAGCAATGCGGGCGAAAATAGACGGCAGAGGAAAGAAAACGGTCGTCCTCCTTAATGGACGCAGGCCCAAACTTTTACATACGCTGTAACCATTGTATCGAGATAGAACAAGTTCGGCTCCGTTCGGTTTCGTTCGGCTTAGGTCTGTGCGCACAACACGTTGCAACATAGTGGAAGAGTGTGGCAGGCTCTAGAATTTATGCCTGGGAAATCGTTATACGCAAATTAACGCTATTCGTAGGCTATCTACTGTACACGGCGGGAGACGCGATTGGAAAAGATCAAATCGAGTCTCCAAGTACGGATTCGCTTTGTCTCGGTGCAGAGAAGTTCGTTAGTGCTAAGAGATGTCGCACTGCTCACGCTACAAAATTGCCGCGCGCTGGTTTGGTGCGCCAACTCCGCAGAGACGGCGCAGTTTATAACGCTTCGCTAATGGGTGCAGTGACGCCGAAGCAATTAAAAGTTAACGAGTTTTTCGGACGATGGGCCTGAACAAAACGGTGCTGTACTAAATAACTCGGGATTGGAGTGAAAAACGAAAGAAGAAGCGAATGACTTCCAGGTTTATTTTTCAAAACTGTGTTTTTTCAACCAGCGCCTAGCATGGTGTACGGAGCATCATTATACGACCCTACAATCCTTTAGATTGATGCGGTACTTCTCGGCATTCATCGTGCGGCGCTTCTTGAAGGTCACGTGGTGTATGAAACTGTGCGGCGCCGGAGGCATGCCTGCCGTGCGGGCTTGGTTGCGATACCGCACTGCGGTGTTTTTGGAATAGACCGCAGCGCCTATACTTATCTCTCGTTGCGTATCATTGCAAGCCGCAGCCGCAAGGAGTTATATGGCTCGAGTTGTGCGACGTTGTTTGCCGTGGCTTAAGGCGGGGATATCATGGCGACCATCTTGGACAAGACAGAGGCTGAACCGCCAAGGCGGCTGCATTAGTCCGTGGAGTAGAAAAAAGGCGCCGAAAAGTGCACAAAATTATCTTCGTAATGAGCTGAACATTATTTTCCTAGCGCAAGCGAAGGGACCACAGCCATCACACGAGCACACTCAAACACGACTGTTAACCACCGCCTTAAAGGGACAATGGGGACAAATTCAAATTCCCCGCATCGGCTGCCTAGTGCGTTCACAATATAGAGGTGGTCTTCACCGAAAACGGTGCTTTTACAAGTTAGCAAAAGAAAAAAAAAGACGAAACAGATATATCTCCTCCACCATCTCTTTTGGCGGAGCTGCTGCGGATAAGGGTAATGCTTTAGAAGCGAAAAGCTTCACTAGGCTCGTCAACACCGCGCTTCGCGTGAGCCACCCCTCGGCGCCGCCGCGGCGCGCCCTTCTTCCTCCTCGCCACCCCCTCCGTTCTCCTCCTCGCCACCTGTTTACCCTTCGCCGCTGCTAGCGGTTCTTATCGCGTTCTTATCGCGTTATCGCAACGCGTTGCGATAACGCCCGAGCGGCGGCGGCGGACATAAAAGAGGCCGCGCGCCGCGGCGCGCTCTACTTTTTTCGTGTGTCATTGCGTGGATCTCTGAGGCTAGACCATGACGGCATTCATGCATTTCTAAGCTACGATCCCAGAGTCCATAATACTCTCGATTGTAGTATCGACGTCACGAGTTTTAACTTAGTAGCGGGAATATTTTTCTATTTTCAACTCCAAATTTCTCTCTAACGAGAGCGTCCTTTTCTGTGGAACTAACGTCGTCAGAGCCACGAAAACAAGAAATTTGATTTTATTGCTGAAAAATATTGAATGAAATTTTTCCTAAGTATTCATTTAAGGTGTATTCTTCAGTTGGCCTAGCTAGCTGTCCGTGGTCGGAACACAGTTACGTCACCGCTGGCCAATGAACGTGATTCATGTCTCTATATATATAGTCTTTTCACTCAGGATACCGGCCATGGAAACTATTCGATCTGCGATAATGCGGTCATCGAGATTTCCTTGCGCAATGTTTGCTACCTGTACCGGAGAGTAAAGCCATCTCATTGTGGCAGGCTACTAGTAAGTGCAGACGTTGCTGTCAACTCTTTTCCCTGCGGTAGTTAAGTGAACCTTTTCATCTTGCTTTCTTTTCCGACATTGGTGGCCCTTAAACTTTCGGCGTCGGGTGCGCACGGCTGGCGTCCCGGCTTCAGATCACACCACAGGCGTTCGAGACATGCTACACCTATTCCAAACGAGCAGAGCCCTTCTTGGTAAACTGTTCCACGCAGGAAGCTATACTGTATAGTTTATCTGGCGGCCGCTACTTCATACATTCCCGCTAGCTCAGGCCGTGCTCTTTCCTCCTCTTCTTTCTTCTCTTCTTCTCTGTCTCTTGGCAAGAGGCGTAGCAGCAGCAGCAGCAGAGGATGGCGACACCTCCTAATCATATACACACATACACACACACCACGCACTCCCGCGACCGGTGTAACAGAGGCGAAGTCAGAGTGGGATACAATCTTCGTTAGCCCTTTTTGGCGGGCGCGGGACCGCGCGCACTCGTTAGCAAGTCCTCTTCTTCAGCCCTGATGTATCTCCTCCGCCGCGCTTAACGACTGGCGGCGGCGAGGGAAGTGTATGAGGGAGAAGCCTCTGTCGTCGCTTAAACAGAGGCGGAAACACGTATATGTACGGACTCGAGATTAACGCAACGAAATATATCAGGCGAGGAAGAGGAGAAGGGGAGAAAGGGTGAGAGAAAGAGATGGAGTGAGAGTCTGAGGGACGGAACGGCGAAGCGAAAAACAATAATAACAATAATAATAATTCAACGAAGAAGAAAGCGCGTACGCGCGCGAGCGCGCAGGCGGACGGACGGACGGACGGACGTACGCGCGTACACACAGACAGACGCAACGACAGATTCACATAAGCAAGGCCCCTTATAGTGCGAGGAAGCAAGCATAAAGAACGACTCACGCAAGACTGGCGCGCGGACTAATTTGCATAAGTAGCTCCCCTCTCGCGAGTTTCTGTTTTCCTGCCGTATTCTTGCCTGCTTTCTTTTTCTTCGTATCTACATTTTTACTTGCTACTTTTTCTTCTTTTCTTCTATCTTTTTCTTCGCCGTACGCAGAGAGAGATGGAGAGAGGGGCGGAGAGAACGGCTGCGCGCCGCTGTTAGTGCATTCATTTTTCCCAGATGCATGCCGACGAGAGAGGCGCGCATCACCGCTACACCGCGTACAGCCTCATTCGGCGCTCGCTTTTGATTTATTTTCCATTTCCTCCGTATTACTTATTCTTTCGTTTGCCTCCTTTATCGCCGTGTTTTCTTTATTTTTATTCCCCCTCTCTTCTTTTCCTATTTTACCTGTTTACCGCTGACTGCGCACCCGTCGTGCGTGTGCAGGGCTGGGGAATGTCGTCGGTTTTGCCTACTTTCATTTCTTCTCTTTATTTTTTCTTTTTCTCAGTGCTTCGCTCGTTCTTTCCCCCCTTCCCAGTCATGACTTTTAATGACTGGCGTTTTTAATGAAGCGCTTCGCTGAAGTTGCGTCGTCGCGAGCTGGCCTTGGGGGACGCTGCGTGGTTCGGCCTTTTTTTTCCTTGCTCTTATTTTTATTAGTATTTTTTTTTGCTCTCCCGTATCTGCGCCACCGTTTTCTCGTATTTTCATTCCTGTTCTCGGTCTTTTTCCCGAGATTCGCTGTCGCAACTACTCTGGGTCGGGGAAAAAAGAAGTTTGACGAGCGGCGCCGCATTGACTGCCGGCACTGAAGGTGCTTATACACTATAAAACTCCGAAGAAGTAAAAAAATGGAGTAAACTGTTCTTTAGCGCACACCATTTACGGGGCAGAGTATACTGATGAATCCCCGCGATAGATATTTAATAACTAAAATTGCGGAGCACTTATGGTTGGCAATGGAAACAAATTTCCTCTTCAAAACGTGGAAAGCTACTCCTAGAAGTTATCAAGACATTAACCGAGGTCTCATTCTCCTCTGTTTGCTAACCTCAATGACCTCCGGTTCTGCGTTTAAAATCCTCCTTCCATTACTAACAGCATCAAATTACTACGTTTTGCAGTGGGAATATAGCTCCGCTGCCAAGAGTATAGCATTCCCTGTGTTTAGTGATCAAAATCTACTCCAGGTCTACTCCAGAATGGAGTGCGCCAGAAATTATCTTGCTCCCTTGCTACTACCACATAGGCTTATATGTATTTAGAGTGTACGCGTAATCTACTGTAGGTTTAGCGAATCCGGAGTTCGTGGTTCGGGTTGTTGGAGAGTTTCCGCCTTCTCAAATTTCTCTCTTAGGAGTGTGGCTTGAGTTATCAATTCCTGAACAGTTTCGAAGGTATAGCTTCGGGGCTGCTTCGGTTAGTTTGGTGATGTCTTCATTAACTCTGCGTTATATAGTCGGCACGCATTAGAACGTGCTGAAACCACGTGATTTCTTTATGTTGCAAGCAGCGCCATTTCGTCATAGTTTCAAGAGTCATTACTCATCCATACTTAATTTCAGCCATGTTTTCTGCGTCATATTTCATTTAATAACGTCGTAATATCATTTCCGAAGGTAAATATAATTATAGTGACCAAACTGAGTATCATCCACCACTGGTGCCAAAGGGGGACTCCGTAGAAGGCCCTTTTCACATAAAACCGAGCTATTACAAGCAAGAAAATTTAGAGCGTAAGAAAAATACCGATGTCGCCGCCAGCGGCCGTTTTCGCAAAGTTCCATGTTTATGAGGCTTTTCCTTATCGCGGATCTCTGAGGCTAGGCCGGATGGCGAATCCGACTCAAGCCGACGTTCATCACATGGACTCCACAATTACCTGGACGTTATCATTAACGCCACGAGCTCAAAATTTTCAACTCCAAATTTATCATTAGTGAGTACATCTTTTCCTGCCGAACAAACGTGAACTGGGGCACAATAAGTTTAAAAATGAATAAATTTTATCGAGATATTAGATGGAGGTTTCCTTTTAGCGTCTCTTTAAGTACCGTTCTTGTAGCACCTTTTAAATGGCGCGCTAGAGCTCCGCAACTGCCTTGTGCGCTCTTTTCCTTTTTTAAAAGGACCTTAGGCAAGCGCCTTGTCGAAGCTTCCATCTCCCAGCGGTAATAAAAGAACCAAAGGTAATGAGGAAAAGCGTCTCGACGCCGCCTCGGCCGCAGTGGGGTTCGCTCGCAACGTTGTTGCTGCTCGTGTTCGGTTCGGGGGACGCCCGGGGTGCTACCAGTGGTCGATTAACCGACTTCGAGAGGCGCCACCCGTGTTGGCCCCCGAAGCCACCTCGGATTCCCCCCACCCCGCCCACCCTTCGCTAGAAGTTGAAAGTGCGGGACCGATAAAAAGAGAGGGGGGAGAGTGGTGAGGAGGCGTGCATGCGCCCGAGCACGCGGTGCAAAAATGTCTCCCGGGCGTGACCCACATCGAGACTTTCGGGCCGTGAAAAATGGACCGCTAGCGGACCACGAGGAAAAGTGGCTTTTCTTTTTTTATTTATCCGAGAGAACGAAGGTGGAGAAAGAGGCTGAAAAAAAAAATTGGGAGAAGAGAGTGGCGAAATGGAATGGGAGGAAAGAACCATAGGCGTAGAAGAACCGTAGAGATAGAAGAAAGTTGTGTTCACAACTTTTTTACCAGGGAGGCCATCAAAATTGTAAAATATTGAAAAATAAGCTTGATTTGACTTGACAAAAAAAAAGGGAGGGGGGGGGGGGGGGAGTGGTATGTCGCCTTTATTCGAAATGCTATGTATGCGGCAATTCTTAACAAGAATTCTAATCAAGGAAGACTCAGATTCCTGTGTGGCATCACCATCTGTGGCCTTGCTTGATAGGGAGATAACCTTTTTGGCCAGTTTTCTTAAGGCGAGCAGGCGATATGGGTCTTTGGCGTGATATCAGCGTGACCGTTAAGGTTGTCGTGGTTTTGTTTGTGCGCAGTTTTTTTTTGGAAGTGTAATTGACGGTTGCATCACGGTGCACGCGAAGGGATAGTGGGTGATTCTGTTTGGGTTGATTTTCGCGGTTGTTGTGTTTTTGTGCTTGTCTCACTGTGGGCAGAATATACTTATATAGGCCTCTTCATGTGAATAAAAATTCATTTGATAGTCTGCGCCCATGTCGTGTCTTCTCGTTCTGTGTCTTCGTTTTTTGCGTAGTTTTCAGTATGAATTCCTACCAACTAGCCCAGTTTACCGTTCCTAACACCCGTTTACTTGCGCGTGCGTTGTTCTTGAAAGCGTTGGCTCGTATTGGCCATCCAATAGAAGAAGGGTAATGAAGATTTATTTGACAGTTTCTGCTGCGAAACACCGTATGTCCTTTGTGTTTCCCTCATTGTATTTAGTCTCTGTGTAGCTCTAGTGTTTATGCGGTTGCGGTGTTTATGCTGGCCAGTCAGAGTTGTCGCTGGAGGCTTAATTCGCCAAATAATGCCTTCGATACGGAGCAATGCCGTGAAATATTGGAGGAGGAAGGTAGGTCTAGGTTCTACGCTGAAATGAGACATTAGGTGCGTCGCGGTAGCCAGCTACTGGCGTCACTTGAATCAGCGACATGGCCAATAAATTTCGCTGCCGTCATCTGCGATGCGCCCTGCCTTGTATCACGCCTACATGGAATGAGAAGAGGGTCATTCTGCGCCCAAACGACGGGGACTACTCTTCAGTTTGACGGCGAGATGTGCAGTTTCTGACATCACTTCTTACCCTACGAAATAAAGTTTTTGTATTGTTGTTAATGTCCATATTTTCACGGGTACTGAAGTCACTAAAGAACAACGATGCAAAGGACGCGCCTTATACAGTGTTTTTCAGGCCCTTACAGGTTGCCTATAGGCGGGTACAATTCAAGGAAAAAGCGTCTTTTACCCGTCACAGGACCCCCCCCCCCCCCCTTCCAGCCAATGGCGTCGGCCGATTCTCGTGAACATGATAGCTTGACGATGCAGGTAGTGGCAGATGAAAGGGGATAGTCCCTTGCCTGCACTGTCAGGCCTGTTCCAGCACTGTCACGCTCAGGTTCGCCAGAACCGGCCGACGCCATTGGCTGGAAGGGGGGGTCTTTTGACGGGGAAAAGCCGTTTTTTTTTTTACTTGTATCCGACTCTAGTGCCTAAGCATAGCGGTGGCAACGTTCGTAATCTGCTCTTATGGAAATGAAAATGTTTGAAAATGTTTTATAAGGAAAGCAAAGGCGCAGTAACTTTCGCTCTCTCGATGGACTCCTCAACCGGACCATGAAGGAATAGATGAAGGAGGGAGTGAAAGAAGGCGGAGAGAAAGCGAAGCTGTAGTACAGTACCCTCGGGATAAATCGCTACCTCTGAGGCGATTTATCATTTCATTGCTGCTCTTTTTCCTTTTTTCTTCTCTGTTCCCCTCCCCAAGTGTAGGGTAGCCAACTGGGCATCGCCTGGTTAACCTCCCTGCCTTTCCGTTCTTTTTTTTTCTCTCTCTCTCTCTTCGAACATAACCATACATCGCATGGTGCACGGGCATTTCTCCATTTCGCCTGTATGAAAATGCTGACGTCTCGGCACGGGATTCGATCTCGCGACCTCGTGCACGGCGCGCCGAATGTCACGAATGCTGAGCCACCATGGCGGTTGTCAGTATACGCAGTGATGGGCATCTGCGGTGCCGGTGTCATAGCGCAAGCAACATGAGGCGCGCAGCGGACTCGTAGGGACACCCTGTCTATCCAGCATACACTCCGCCTAGTGAGGAGGTGTGAGAGGAGCGAGGGTAGAGGAGGAGGGGGATAAGGTCAGCACAAGGACTGCTGTCGATGCCTTTGATCGAAACACGCGTCGTGATGCAGCACGGATGGGTGTCAAATTGTTGGCCTCGAAGACAACCCTGTAACTCAGGTTGTCTCTTGGTCCCACCGAAGTGCCGAGATAACGAGAATAGAGCGAACAAAAAATGCGGAAACTGAACGAAAAAAAATGCGATGATATATTTTCATGAGTGCTTGGCACGTAGCTCTCAGCGCTTCGTGCGTGTGCGTGTTTCTTGCCTAGTCCTCCTTTCTTCGCACTGTTCAAGATGTTAAACGTTCTATTGGCACATTGCTTGTAGAAGCCAAGCGACTAGGTGGTGGTGGTGAAAAACATTTATCGTGTATTAAATTTTTACAGAGAGGTGATTGAAGTAGGCCCTATTGGCCCTTTCCCCTCACAATACCAGGTGGAGCCCCTATTCCGGGGCCTCATTGGCAGGCAACGCCGCCCGCGTCCGTTGAACCAAGGCCTTTTGAGTCTAGGAGCATTTGGAACCGGAGCAGAAAGATGAGAAAAGGAAACCATACCGGAAGGTTCCGTATGACGGTCACAGAATTTCTGCAGGTCTTCTATATATGGCGGATATGGAATTCTATATGTATTTCCTCTGTTTTCCGTATAATCTGCATGGAACATATGGAATCTACTCGGACTATAACGGACAACGAATCCCGAAGTTGGAACACGCGCAGACCCCGGATTACGTGGTTGCCATCGTACGAAAACTATTCGGAAACTAGATGAAAAGCATATTTTTTTTTTAAGATTTTTTTTTGTTCCTCACGGGCTGCGTATTATAGTGAGTTCATGTGCGAGGTTCATACGGAAACGTTTCTGTAGGGAGTTAGCAAAAGCCACGGAATACTTCCTATTGTTCTTGACCCGTTCGTGCGACGCAAATTCTTGTGGTGCTGCCTATATGAATGTCAAAGTATGCTTGTCGCTGGAGCAGTATACAATACCCAGTTTGATCGAGTTGGATTGATTGGCAGTAAAAACTCCTTGGATATTTTTGATATTCGCGTTATTATCCGGCCCCTTTGTGTCATTAATTCGCGTCCGACATTTTTCTTTCGTCGTTCATCGTTGTTAGAAGCTGCTACCAAAAACAGCTACCGCGCAACCGGTGTTACGACCGATGGAGGAGGATTTTGTCTAACCGTGTTCTGATCCGAATCTGCAGGCCCAGCGCCATCGTCATTATCGCGCATTCCTCCTCCTCCTCAGACTTTATCGCGGTCGAATAAGTGCGGGCGCGCGTCCATATATTTCCGCCAGAAATGTCTGCACACGGCCGAGCCAGGGCATGTACGGGGGATAATTTCAACCCTCTGATGGGGGCACGTTTTTACGCCGCCGCACCTTTGTAACCTTCGAACGCCCGGTGTAAGACGCGAAAAAGAATAAAAAATCAAGAAAAGAGGCAACAAAACAACGGACTTCAAACGATTCGCGCAACGGCGGCCAAGGCGGCTCCAAACGATCAAGGTTGTTCGCTTGTTTCGGGGCCCCCGTATATACCGCGGGAGCGTGGGGGAGGGCTGCATTGTCTCGGGCTATTTGTTCCTGCCGACTCTCCACTGCCTCCCTGCGGTCGCTTTATTTCTTAGAAACACGTGCTGCTCAACGTTTCTTTTCTCTCTCTGTTTCTGCTTTCTTCTTCTTTCATTCGCTCTGGCGACCTTTTTTGCCGATCGCGTTCTCGCTGCGTTGCAAAGTTTTTCTTTCTTTCTTTCCTTTTCGCTTCTCCTTCTCTCTCTCTCTGTCTTTCACTGCGTCAGCGTTGCCTCCGCTGTTCCGTTCCTGTTCTCGCCAACCACCGCGTATATCAAAAAAGCGGCGAGACCCCGCGGTTGTCCGGTGGTGTCAGTTGGCCGCGGCCTTATCTCTCTCGGCGCTCTCTCGTTCCAAGTCGGGCCGCCCCGCCCCCTCCTCGTCGACCCTTAATCGCGAATTCGCAAGGAAGTGCCGCGCCGCCCAATTGATTGCCAGTTATCTCGGCCGGCTTGTATACATTACGCCTAATTGCCCCCGCACGCGTGGCTCCATACCTCGCACGTCAAACGCACGCCCCGCGAGAGCTGCCGCGGTGCAGGCGCCGATGAGGGAAATAAGCGATACGCCCGGCGTTTGTTTTATACTCTCTAAATCTCATTGTCCTATCTCGGTCGCATATCTGCCCTTCTTCGTCCCTCTCGCGCTCGTGTCTGTTTTTGTTGCTGACGAGAGTAGCCTGTTTGGCATTCCGGTAGCGCCGCTGCAATGACAAAATATTAGAGAGTTTTAGCGCTCAGTGCTTATGGTGCTCGGCTGCTGACCCTAAAGACGCGGGTTCGATCCCGGCCGCGTCGGTGGAATTTCTATGGAGGCGAAATTCTAGAGTCCCGTGTACTGTGCGATGTCAGTGCACGTTAAGGAACCCAGCGCCCGTCCTGTGTTTTTCGTGTTCCTTCTGTCCTCGTTACGTAGCGCTGTTGTGAATCTGTTTATTAAGCATGAACCAACTAGCCCACACCAGAATCCTCTTAGAACCCCAGGTGGTCGAAATTTCCGGAGCCCTTCACTACGGCGTCTCTCATAGCCTGATTCGCTTTGGGACGTTAAACCCCATAAACCAAACCAAACCAAACCTAGAGAGTTTTAGCATAGGGTTCCCGTATTACACAGCTACCGTATGCCGCTACTACATAGAGCTTGCACCGGTGGACAGCGGTATGCAGTAGTGGCATATGGTAGCTGTACAATACATGAACGCTATGCTAAAACTGTCCAATATTTTCTCATGCGCTGTTCGAGGCTGACGCTGGTTTCATGCGGTGAAGGTGTTATAAAGCTCGTGTAGCATAATATTTTCAGAGGTAGCTTGGACGAGCGTTTAAGATGTATAGGCGCGGTACGTATGCAGCCTCTATCCCTTGCTTTTCTGACTGCGAGATAACACGTCTGCAGAAAGTTTTAGCACCCACCGTACGGTAAAACTGTCTATTAGCGCTGCGTGCGACGAAGGCGTTTTTAAGTTGTTTTTTTTTTTTATGCATGGATACGGGGACCTGCAAACTACTCGCGAAAATCCTGTGTGTTGTAGACTTGTAGTGCTTGTGCGCGCTTGACTTTTTTTTTTTCTTCGCGCAAGTGCGTGTCACTTGATCCTTATCACCATCATCAGGAGTAGCCTGCCAGGTATAGGACCGAGATAACGTCTCAATTTTACATCAGATTGCCTTCCCTTCTTAAGTACGTGGAAGGTTCTCGTTTCAGAGATTGGCCCCTTATCGAGAGGCGAACGATCGACGGACATAATATGTATATATACACGTCACACGTATACCACTTGGCAGGCGGCCCTTTGTGAAACGCGAAATGCCCTTATTATGCCGCAGTCTTGGAAGAACAGTATATATAAGCCTGCCGGCTGTGAATCGACATCCGCGTGAACGTTACAGCATGCGCGCACACCACAGATATCGACTCCTTCTGATTGGTCTGAGTGTTTTTCAAAGTCGTGACTGCATTCATAGTCGAGGCCGCTGTTATCATCTCGATACCTCCTCATTCTTATACCGGTGCTTGTTGTTCCATGCCGGTACTTACGCGAGCCGAATGGGCCTTGGATGTTACGTGCGAAAAGCGCACGCTATAGTGTTCAGCCAGCGAAAGATCCGCGGATTAAACTGGTTTTATTACCCCTTTGACGCGTCATTTTTATGTTTCGATCAAAATGGAATATATTTTCTCTGAAATAGCATATTCAGGAAAGCCATTTTGTTAGTTTTCCAGTGCAAAATCTTTAATTTCTCGCAAGGGTGTGCAAAATTTCGTACAAAAGGAAGAGAAGAGCAGTGAAAAGATGCAGCCACTGTCTCGCGTAGCCCTTAACGCCTACCCTTATACTCAGTCACATTTATCATCGCAAGGAAAAGTAGGTTATAAGGAAAGGGAAGGCGAATTCATTCCTCCAGTAGTCTCGTTGAGCTTTTGCGGACATGTCCGCAACTTTTTTTTTTTGTTACGACCGAAGTACTGTTCTTACTAATAATACTACTGCTACTACCAGCGCCATTAATACTGCTGCTGCTGATGTGCCTACTATTACTGGCACTACCACTGCCGCGGCCACTAATGCTACATTCACTACCATCACCACTACGGCTGCGGCTACTGCTACAAATACTACTGCCGCATTCGCTACTTCGACTGCTATTATCTCTTTACCTCTACTACGGCTAATATCATTACTACTACCCCGTAAGAGGCGCGAGACGTAGAGTCGTAAGCAATATGAGAGAGGAACAAACTTTTCCCACAAAACTGTGAATTATGTTGTTATTTTTCCTCGAAATTTGCGAATAACTTTTGGATATTACGCTCCAAGAAGATCCCTGTAGTTAGGAAACGGAAAATAACTGAGCCTGACGCAGATAATTATGGACTAACGAATAAATTAGTGTTCAAACTTTCTTCCGTCTCATATTCTTCACGACTGTCCACCCTGAACTGAGAGGAATGAATGGGCAATAAGCTGTCCTCTAGTGCACTCTCTTTTATAAAAGGAGCTGCGCTAGACGACAGGTTACTCTCTTCACACTGCCATATAGGTGCATTGTTGTTTAGAGTTTACCTGCTGCAGGTATCACTGTAAAAGTCTAACAATGAAAACATAAAGGAAATGGCCGATTCCAGAGAGATTCGCGGCCCTCGCAGTCTGCTGTCAGACGTGCATTGCCAAGGTTTCCCGACAGGAGCGCCCTCTTGCTTCCGGCCAAGCTGGTGCTGAGCAGCGCGCCCAGCCTTACGACAGAGACGCCGGCTGACAGAGCCCTGTCAGCGGCGCTTTGGCGATCCGATCGAGCCGGCCCGACCAATCAGTCAACCCCCCGCCCGTTTGACCACCGCGCTGGACACGCGCCAGTCCAGCGTTTCTCGAAGCCGCCAGTGCGTGTCAGGTGCGCACCCTCAAAGGTGACGGGGACGCAAATAGAGCCGACACACGCGACAAGCGTGCAAAATAAAACGGTACACGACAGCGCGGAGTGGTCTGCGTGTCCTGAAGATCCGGCGACTTGTTAGCAGCGCCGTGCTTCCGTGAGGCTTGAAGGGTGACTGCAGGAGGTTCTTCAGCATTTTGAACGAAAACATCTTCGACGGAGGTCCGTCTGGTTGGGTTTTTGAGAAAAAAACTTACGCCAACCAATATTTTAATTTTGCCCAATGTTTCGCGACCAACTCGGTTACCTCTTCAGGGGTGACAATAGTGACAGTCGCATCACATTCCTTAGAGAGCCCTATGTCCGACACACACAAAAAAAGTTTGTCAATACACTGAGTGGATGTATTTTAAAGCAACGGCAACCAGCAAGTCCTAGTGGGCATCCTAGTCGAAATCAAGAGGAAGAAATGGGCTTGGGCAGGGCATGTATGCGAAGGCAAGATAACCGCTGGTCCTTAAGGGTAACAAAGTAGATTCCAGGAGAAGGCAAGCGTAGCAGGGGACGGCAGAAAGTTAGATGGGCGGATGAGGTTAAGAAGTTGGCGGGGATACGGTGGCGGCAACTGGCAAAGGACAGGGTTAATTGGAGAGACATGGGAGAGGCCTTTGACCTGCAGTGGGCGTAGTCAGGCTGATGATGATGATTATGATTAACCAGCAGGCGAAATTGAAACTGGGTTTCGATCAAACCAAGACGTCGCAGACACTGTCGCAAAATCTCACGTGTGAGCGTTGACTCGTTAAACTGGTGTCTCCAGGTGACAGCTTTGATCGTTATTCGTCTGAAATGACCAGAAACAATATGGCTTTTTTTTTTTTTCATTCAGCATACGCTGAGCGAATATCGATGGACGGGCTGCTCGTGACGTCACGCACGCCAGGCTGCCCGTAGAAATCGCTCGTTCGAGGCCACGAAATGGGAAAATTTAAAAGTAATTTGCGCGGAAACTAACTGCTGACCGGCTGCGAAATTGAGCTCAAAGTTTCAGAAGACTACGGAGAAACTACGATGAAAGTTTCAGAGAAAAATGCAGGGCATGCGGTCGCCTGTTGTTAGAGCTTACTCAGACATCGTAAAAGGTTTGTCAAGGAAGTTTAAGTCGAATCTTGGTGTGGTTATCCAACCGGCCCAAGCGGAGGTTTTCATCTCTCGCGCCTGTCATGCCGGACGCTCGCCTTGTAAGGACAAGTGAGCGACTGCGCGTGATAAACTGTCGCATGCATGCCGCAGATCTATGCACCAGGCTCCTACCCCCACACATCCGTATACCCGTTCCCCCACACCTCTAACCCGTCGCCCCATCCCTAGACTCACACCACCACACCTCTTGACCCCTACCCCACACCTCTTGACCTACACCTCCACACATCCATACTCGTAGCCCCCACCTCTAGACCCACACTTCTAGACCTACACCACCCACACATCTATATTCGTACCACCACGCCTCTATGCCCATACCCCCCTACCCCCACACCCCTAGACCTCTACCACCACACCTCTAGAAGCACATCACCACAGCCTTAGATCTGCACGTCCACACCCTTAGAACCACACCCCTAGTGGCCCACACCGCATGTCTGGCTGCTGCACTCGGGCATTTCAGCACCCTTAGCAAAAAGAAATCTGTAAAGGTTAGCCGTGGCGGGTAGTAGCATAAATGCAAACCTCCCCTACCTGGAGCTGCTGAACACTCCGAATGGCATCGTCACTTCGCGCCATCTGTCGCTGAAATTCGCGTGACCATAGGGGTGCACTTCCGGTGATTCTTTCTTTTTTTTTTTTTAACACGAACTCTAGTTCGCTTGTTTCTTTGCCAAAATGATTAGCGCATTGGACAGAGTTTAGTTTGTTGCTGATCCTAGCTCGTTGGACGTTTTGATGACTGCCCTTGGCGTTAACAGCAGCCTCGTGGCCGCGTTGGCTGTCAGTCAGCGATCTGCCGTAATGAGGAACAGTTTGATGCCGCAGCCTCCGCCTTTCGTTCTGGCGACGTCCGTTCATGTCGACACTCTTGACGCCGAGAGAAGGCGACGATCTCTCCAGTCTTGTTTGTTTTCTGCTCCTGCAGTGTCGGGCCTGCTTGTTCTCGGTTCGTATAGCGTTACGCTTCATTGTTGCCGTTTTCTGTGTAGCGATAAACGTGCTTCGACGAAACGTTGGCTCTACGCGCGTCAACCGCTCCAACCGTGACGCGTTGGCAGGCTGCTCCTGTTTAGCAGAGTAATGTTACTTGGTATAGGAGCGTACACGTTTACGTGCCTGGATACAAATGGGGGTTACCGCACACGCAAGGCATTGTTTAAGGAGTGCATTGGGTTCTTTTTGTTTGTTTGTTTGTTTTCTTAAGTCCCGCCAATTTAACACTCTCTTTTTTTTACTTTTTTAAGTTACATCTTCTCTGAGTTCACATCTTCTCCTCTGAGTTGCCGATTTAAATACTAAAGGCAGGGATTCAGATCGTTAGACATTTTGTGTGTGTGTGTGTGTGTGTGTGTGTGTGTGTGTGTGTGTGTGTGTGTGTGTGTGTGTGTGCGTGCGTGCGTGCGTGCGTGCGTGCGTGCGTGCGTGCGTGTGTGTGTGTGTGTGTGTGTGTGTGTGTGTGTGTGTGTGTGTGTGTGTGTGTGTGTGTGTGTGTGTGTGTGTGTGTGTGTGTGTGTAAACTAACCCTAGCTCTCTGATGCCTACCGGCTCGTATGCGAGAAGTGCAGGTTTCGATCCAAAGTGGGGCACGGTAACTCACCAGCTTTCTATTGGGTGCAGCCTATCCCCTAGCCTGGTGCTAGGCTTCTCTGGAGTGAAGAGCCAAAAAAAAATGGTCTTCGACGTCACCCAAAGTACACCAGTCATGGTGCTGTTTGGCCAAGCTGCCGTAGTGCCATTAGTAGCTGAAACCGCCATCATTTCTGGTCTAAACAAAAAAAAAGAAATTCTTCGCTGGATGTTCTTGATGATTATTTTGCATCGCAAGCTCCTTCTGCAACGGTCCCATTGCATTGCTAGGGCCGGCGAGGCTTCGTTGATTGATAACCGCTTTTGTAGCAACCAGAAGACAGGCTAAATGCTAGTTAACTGACAGAGCCAGCTCTTTGAGAAGCGTCTCTTTGACGCTGGATCAAGGTTTGCCACGTAAAGCAAGTACTGAGAAGCAGCAAGAAACTCAGCAACAGAAAAAAAAAGAGAAAATGAATCATAAACAAAGCGATACATTGCAGATATCGTAGAAAAGAAAACTGCCCGTCGAATGCAAACGAGGTTGGCAACAATCAAAGCCGAACGGCGGGCTTTCGTCAAGCATGGAAACATACATGTCCGGGGAAAGAAGGAGGAATGCAAGCGGGGAAACCAGTAAACAATAAACAAAGAAACGAAACTTCACCGGACGCGCAGCACTGGACAGGCGGGAGGGTGATCCGAGACAGGAAAAAAGGATCGGATGAAATTGCCTCATAAACTCCCTACCGCGACAAAGAAAAACAGGTTGATGAATTTAGGCTGGCCTCTACATTATATGCCCGCTCTCTGAGCTGCTGTATACCGCGGCCTGGCGGTTCTCGGCGAGGCAATTAATGCAAATACGAGTTCACTTTTCGAGCGCGCGTGCGGCCGCACTGCTCCCTTCGGCAGAGCGTGGTCAACCTTGGACTGGCGAACCCGGCTACTACCCTCGCACGCACTCTCTCTCTCTCCCTCAATCGCGGTGTACTTGATAATGCTAATTCCAGACAGCACTGGCAAAGCTAAGCAAGGCTGCGACGAACGCGCCCTCGTGTTACGCCCAACTCATGTAGCCACCCCTTCATAAGAGCGCGTTCGCTAACGCAACGTAATAAGCCGCCGTTAGTTGAGTAAATAAAGGCGTGGACAGACGTTAGCTGATAAGAGCCGACTGAGTGGTATGAATACTACCGTCTATGAAACTTAAGTCCTATTAATCGAGCGCGCCTGGCTTCGACGAAGAGTCTAAAAAACGTTAACCGAACCTGTGTGTACCGCCGCAGTGTTTATTTCGGTTTGCTTCAAGTCGAATACTTCTGCTATATACCATCTAGACATCATCGTCATCACCCGCCGAATCAGCTTTGCTGTGAGGCAAAAGTTTTTCTTCACTGTGAAAACCCTACAGCACTGGTGTCGTGATGCCAATGGCTAACTTCTAGCGTAGTCGAGAAATCACACTCTGCCTTGATTATTTCGTCTTTGTTTGTGGAAATTCGCGGGATCAGCGCAAGAGACCTCCCTGCGTTCCCCAAGTCAGCTGGACTTTGGAGCGGTTCTCTGCAAGCGGCATTTCGATCAATGTCATGTCGTTAGTATGCTCTTCGCAGTTGCGGGTGCACTTGGTAGCGAGATTTCGTTATAGAGAGGCGTCGCTCGGGAGACGTTCGTGCTCTCTCTTTCTCGCTTCTTCCTGCATGCTTGTGCGAGGGGACTTTGGGTCTTGCGCTGAAACGACTGCACAGAACTCCAGTCAAGGTGAAGAGGAAACAAACAAAGAAGGTGCGCTTGTCGGTGATGGTTTAACGCGAGAAAAGAAATGAATACGATAGGTGCCGGTTGAAAGAACACTCTTATACAGGTATGAATACCTCGCCGGTAGGAGAAAAATAAAACGGTGCCGAAAACGAGAGTCCAGTGCAACAAAACAATGGAGAAGTGAAAACACGGGGCAGCGAGGAAGGCTGCTACGCGTCTTCCGAAGTCGAACGGAGAAAGGTTGGAGAAGAGGGAGAGAGGAGATGAGGGGGGGAGGAGATGCGGGGGACGGCAATTGTTGCCCGAACAACGCCGCCGCCCTTGTAGAAACGCGCCGTGAAGAAACAAAGCTCAAAACGCGAAGCCGAATCAGACGAGGGGGCGTGTGAGACGCGAAAGGTCGGCGAAAAGAATGAGAAGACTTTTTCGCCTTCGCCCAGAACTGGGAGCGCAGTGGAAAGAGAGAGAGAGAGAGAGACTGAACCTGGTTTCGCTCGTGTTTTCTTTTTCTTTTTTTTTCTTGAGCGTTCTCTCTTGTCTTCCTTCCTCTTCTGATTACAACCGTGAAGCTCACCGCGAGCGGGCATACGCGCGGAACGAAATGCTTCATTTATTTTACTTCAGTTTACCGTGGTTTCCGGCATCTAGTCTACATGGTCTGCACTGCGCAGTGTCGATTCGAAAAGATAGCGATACAGAGGGAGAAGTAATAGACTTTGTCGCTCACCCCTCTGCTTAAGTAGCGATAGGGATAGCTGTTACGCACCTTCGTACTTCAAAAAAATAAGCTAAACTAAACTAAATAATGACAAAATGGTGAGACCGCGTTCTTCGACATTGAAATTGGTTAGGTCCTTCGTACCACGTGAGCGCACAACGTAGTTAGTACTCAGGAGCGCTTGCTTATCTCCGCCTTTAAGTCGTTAGTCGGAAAGAATAAATGAGGGAGTCTGCGTATCCTGCCTGTGACGGTGATACCGCTCATCATGAAAACTTCATCTTTGTGGCTACGACCATGATAAGAAGTGTACGCTCAACAATGCAGGTAACCCGATTCTCCCAAAGGCCAGCATACTAGCGATGCTTAAGTAAGAAACCAACTTTTGCTCCATATGGTAGCGAACGTGCAATGCAATGAACGCAAACAAGCAAACAAAAACAAACACAGGTGGCATAGAACACGCGTTCATACCCGCACCGACGAAGCCAAAAAAAGAAGAAAAAGCTGAATTATGCTCGTTGCGTGAGGGGAGTACTGTGCAAGTCGCGCACTGCACAATTCAGTTCACTCCCAAGAAATTAGGCTGTCTTCGTGGTTTCCATGTCGCCGAAATCTTTGTGGGCACCTCCATACGCTATACAAACAAAGGAACACTATGTTGTGCTCACACAATTAACAACATTATTAAAATCAGTGCACAGTTGGTGCTGACTATCTAACCTTTTACAGTTACTTTTTTTTTGTCAGAATATATTCCACTGCTTTGTCCGGTTGTAAGGAATCTGTGAAAATTTTTGAACACAACGAGGCAGGCATCCAATATGTAGCTGCGCAGCGCCTGCGCGAATGAAAATTCTCTGCGCGCACAACTCGCCGGCTTACATCGCGAAAGATACGGAACCGTCTGGCAAGGTTTCTCTCGTTCTCTTGCTTCCTTTCCTGCTCGCGGTTTTTGAAAGTTATAAAGAGAGCGGAGAGCGGCGAACAGCAACCTTTTAAGTCCGGTTCAAACGCGGCGGCGGCAGCAGCAGCTCGCGCGCGCTTGGAGGTCCGTCCGTGGCCGCACGCCGTCCGTCCCCCTTGACTGACGTTTCAAGGTGATTTCGTGATCTCCGCGTCAGGCCACCTCTCCGACGCGATGCGCGTTTATTTTTTTATTTTTATTTCATTTTTGACCTTCCAATAATGCCGTCTTTGTTTTCGAGATTCGGGAGCCCGTTCTTATCGAGGGGAAATAAAAAATAAATAAAACAATAACACGCAGCCGCGTAGCATTGGCATGACTGCTTGGATGCATAAGCAAGAAAAAGTGAAAGGAGGAAAATGTCTTTGAGAGTGAGGGTGGTGCTAACGCGAGAGAGAGAGAGCACGACAGCCGTGCGAGCGTGTGCCCGGTGTTGTATGGACTCCGAAGAAAGCATGCAGGTGCTGTGCGCTTTACTGTCAAGAGCTGTGTGACGTGGGGAGAGCCTGTGTATGGCTCGGGCAATCGTGACCGCGAAAAGAAACGAGAATAAATAAAGACTTAAGAAGCCAGGCTTTGTGCGTGCAGCTCCTATGGGAAGGGGAGGGGCGCTACACTTCAGGCTTATACGACGAAGCCAGCACGCTCGCTATTGTGGTCGTGCTTAGGTGGCGCTGGATCCGTTTTTAAAAGTACTCGGCGCAGTTGAAAATTGTTGTTTTTTTTTTTTTGCGTACACTAAACCGGACTTCGTTTTCTTTTTTTTTTTGCATTGTAGATGACCTCTTTTGATCCTAGCGGCCTCTGGTGGATCTTATTTTTCCTTCATTTTTAATTTCCTTTAGTTCTGTGCTTGCGGCGACTCGTATTTTCCAGGTAACCGTGCAAAAACGGCGATATTAAGGGGAGAGACAAGTCGGCGAAGGAGAAGGCAAACCCCGATGGAATATAGGGGTTCCTATGAGCAGTAGTGGTAGTGCAATTGTGCGGCAGTTTGCACTGGATTGGTGGCTGTAAACCGCTTTTTCTCGCTGTAATGACATCTCCCCTTATGCAGAGGCTGGCCTAAAGATTCTCCCTAGAAACAAGTCCGGAACGGGACATTTGTAGACATGTGAAACAAACTCCGTTCCGCACTGTTCTAGGCTTGCGAGATTAGCATTTCAGAAACGTATGATACCTATGCCGCAAAATCTAAACTTGAAAAAAAAAAAGAAACAGAACGGCACTAAACAACAACAGCAGACGACCCGCAGGTCGCTGCGAGTGGTACTTGACTGACCAATCGCGGCAGTAAATTTTGATCATATGGATAACAAATTATTTAACCAATCGCTACCAATTTGTCGCAGTTAATGAGCAATAATCAGGTTGCCTTCCAGTCGGCTCTGGCGTGCCCCAAGGAAGTGTGCTGGGGCCATTATTATTTTTATTGTATATTAATGACATTAACACTGAACTTGATTCGAATGTGCAAATCAGGTTGTCTGCGGATGATTGTGGGCTCTTTCATGAAATAACTTCAATTGACGACCAAATCCATCTTAACTCCTCTATTGCTAAGATTTTTGAATGGTGTGAAACGTGGGACATGAAACTTAACACTGATAAGACCGTCTTTCTTCGCTTCTCTCGCAAAAAAGCTCCGCTTTCTTTTAACTACAGGCTAGGTTCGTCGCCTTTGCTGGAAGAGACTAAATATAAGTATTTGGGTGTCACACTTACTAACACTTTATCATGGAATTTACATATAGATAACATCTGCTCTTCCGCACTCCGCAAACTATACTTCTTAAGACATAAGCTTAAAACTTCTCCCCCTAGCGTAAAATTACTTGCTTACAATTCACTAATTAGACCGAAACTCGAATACGCATGCGTTGTCTGGGACCCGTTTACTAAACACAATATCACTCGCCTAGAAAGGGTACAGAGAAAAGCTGTAAGGTTTATTTACCCTAAATTTTCCCCGTATGACTCACCCTCTGAAATAATGCAGGTTAATGGTATTCAATGTCTTGCACAACGAAGAAAAAATTTACGTTTGGAATTTCTTTACTTGCTTTGGAAACAAGAGTTAGCTATTAACCCTGCCCCATATCTGTCGCTTTCAACGTCGAGGTATACACGCCACCATCATCCTAATTCTCTGACGCCGTATTTTGCACGAACAGATTTATTCAAGTTTTCATTTTTTCCTCGCACAGTAACGGACTGGAATGATTCTTTATTGACTTTCGCCACACTTTGATGCTTACTAACTTTGTTATTGTTTTGTTTGCCCTTTTGCCCACCCTGCTTGGACTTGTATAAGGTTTGCAGTATTTAATAAAGAAAGAAAGAAAGAAATCAGCATATCACTCTTACGGTCTGTTATATGTTAAACAAGTCGCAGACATAGAAATTTTCGCGCTTTAAATTTTGCCTTATGGTTAGCTTTTTTTGTTTGTGTGAGACCAAAAACTTTAGCAACCGACTACTTCCTTGCATCAGTCTATACTTCTCGTTTGTCGAACAGATCGCGTTTCAGTACTAAGTAAGAGAAGAGCAAGAGAGAAAAAGATTAAGTAAGATTAAGTTAGAGACAAAGAAGTCGTTTGCCTCCTCCTAAGGTTGTTGGCGTTTTTCATGAGAAACATACAAGGTGCATAAAAAGTACTCAGGCCACAGAGTGTGTTTTTCAGCAGTACATTCTGGCACTTAGGACGCCTGTGAAGCCTCCAAGTTTCTCAGAGGTGAAAAATATACTTCTCTTACCCTCTTACACAGATATCTTAGTTTCGGGAGCGTCGTAGATGCTCCACTTTAGGGCTCTAAAGCAGACCCCGTGGCCCGGGAACTTCTGACACGACCCGTACCTCGTGCTCTCATCCGCAACTATATGGAACGGCGTTACACACGGCACGCAGCGTGACACACGGCACGCAGCGTGACACGCGCGCAGCATCTTCACCTTCACGAAACTCCTGCGCGACGTCCAGCATCAGACATATCCCAGCAGCGGTTGACATACAGTCGGCCCGCTGTCGAGCTTCAAGTATAATCCGCCGAAGAAACGTATAGAGGTGTCTTGTCCTTTAGGAACGGCCCCGGAGACAACGGGAGCCATTACAATCCACGGACAGCTAAGGAAGAGAACGAGCAAATGAAGAGAATGAGAGAGAGAGAGAGAGAGAGAACAGAAGAAAGGAAGCGGGGGAAAAAGTAACAACGTAAAAAAAACAAGAAAGCACTGGCGCTTTGAAATGCGTGAGGGTTGAAATTCTTCACCGTATACCGCATAGCATACCCGAGTCGACCTCACGAGAGAGTGACGTGCTGGCGAGGTTGAATAGGGAGATTGTCTCATTTGCAAGAAGCGATGGCCAGATTCGAGGGAGGATAAAGAAGAAAAAGTGTGGGAGGTGTGTGGGAAAGAAGGAAAGGAGAAGAAGGGTGGCGTAAGAGCGGTAGCACATCGTGTGGCTGCGATCTAGCGCGCTGGTAACGCGCTTCCGAGGCACCTTTCTCGCCTCTTCATTTTTGCTTTCCTTGAGGCCGCCCGGTAAAGAGCGAAGGTGCAACCCAAAGAAGATACAACGGGACGAGTCAAAAGGCGCGCGCGCCTGTCCTGAGCGTAACGCTACAGCCGTGACGATGACGCGTCAAGGTTGACAGGCTCCTTTTGAAACGTCAACCGGACAAGCGTCCCTTCTGCGCGTGCCTTCCTTCCACTGCCTTCCCTTTCTTTTTATTTTTCTTTGTGTGTTTCTGGGGTGTCCCTCGCTTATGTCCAAGCGCAGGAAGATCTGGACGTCTCTAACTGTATTTTTATATATATATATATATATATATATATATTTTTTTTTTGCGTAAAGGGAGCGAGGAGAGAAAGCGTAGCGCTACGCGAGGTAGCCCGAGCAGTAAAACCCGCTCTGGCAGGCGCTTAAATCTTTTCACCTCGTCTCTTGCGAACAGCCTTACACTTAGCATATTTGAGCGCTCTGTTTAAGCCGGCTGGCGTTCAGGCGATGCGGAACGACGGACGAAAAGAGATGTCAGCTTGGATACGATTTGCTGGTGGCATTCGGTGAGAAGAATTAGGGATAGAAAGAATGAAACAAAAAATGTTGAAAAGAGTGACGCAGTGAACAGAAGAAGAGCATTTGAGAGCTTTTCCGCCTTTTGATGTTGTGTGGCGCAACCTCCTTTTTTCGTTTCGATTTTTTTTTTAATGCGAATGCATTCGATTTTACACTTCGCCAGTAATACTATTTGATAGGATCGGTTTCCAGCGCGGGCCACATTTCATATGCCTTATGGTTTTATGGCGAAATTTAGCTGAAGTTTCACCGAAAAAGAGACGAATGTATACCCTAAAGCAAATTTTGGTGGAACACCCTTTATGGTATGTCGAAAAGCCGCAGTTTCGTAGCTCTGATGGTTTGCTGTAACTATAGCTCAACGATCAGATAACCAGCGTTCATGAACGGTTGTACAGGGAGGAATATCAGCAGTTAATAAAGTTGTGGTTGTTGTACCTTCGAAGGAGGGTACACGTAGTAGGGGGCGGCAGAAAGTCGGATGAGCGGATGAAATTAGTAAGAATGCGGCGATAACATGGCAGCCTCTGGCACAGGACAAAGTTAATTGGAGAGGTTTAAGTGAGGTCTTTGTCCTGCATTGGACGGAAGTGGGCTGCTACTGCTGCTGATTATGATGACGTTCTGCGCTCACTTTGTAAAGTTTTCAAGCAGGGGAGATGAATCAAGAATGGAGTAAAACTTTTGGAGACGTAAACAAAATACGCTATTTCGTACTAAAGAAGACCAAAGACATTGAAACCTAGAGAACGTGGAAGATATTGCTATTTTAATGCAATCGCATTATAGTCGAATACAACTAAAGAATGCAGCGGCTTTCCCCCCCCCCCCCCCCCCCCCCCCCCCCCCAAAGGACCCCCTTCCATCCAATGGCGTCGACCGCTTCTCATGACCCTACTAGAGTGATAATGCAGGGAACGGCACCACAATGAAGAGGGGGGTCTATCAGCGACCATGGCGAGTGGGGACTATCCCCTTCCATCTATCACTCCCTGCTTTGTCTCACTAGCAGGGTCACGAGAATCGGCAGACGTCATTGCCTGGAAGGGAGTCATTTGATGAGGAAAAGCCGCCGCGTTCTAAAGTTTCATCGACTTTAGAAGTCACCATGGGGCCAAAATGAGTCGTCGGTCATAAAATTCTCCCATTGGCTGGAGGGTAGTAACGTCACTAGACCGAAAGTGACGTCATTTCTGGTAGAGGCATCAACAGCTTCTAATGCTATCGCACTGCCAACATAATGTAGTTAGGTGTCCACGTGAATTCTTGTTATACCTAAGAATTTAGAGAAAATAAACGGCGTAATCACTTTATATAGATTACTCCAGATAATGACTACATGCCGAATTAGCATACCCCATCTGTTGTCCCGGTTTCAAAGACTGTTGTCTTCTCTATTATGCATTACTTAACAAGCGTCTCATCTTTCTATTCTCGCGCCTTGCTTTTGCATTTTACCCCGCTTCCGGGATAGGAACGAGGCTAAAAAAAAGAAAAAAAAAATAACGTCTCCTCTGCGGCCGTTTGTCGCACTTTTCCCACAGCACGAACCGCCTACTCGTGAGTGCCTGAGCTCGGCACTGTAATGGCTGTTGATTTTCAACTCGACGTCTGTGAGAAAAAAACGGCGTTTTCCAGGCTTCGCTGGCGGCTTGCATTTCGTTCCGAAACGAATCGTTTTGTGAGGATCCCGGCCGTTCAACCGCTTCACTCACAAACACCACGGGCTGTAATTAGACCACGGGGGAAGAGAACGGGGGGGGGGGGGGGGGGGGGGGAGTGGATTCTGGTGCATCGATAGACAACTGCGACGAGAAAAAAAAAGCCCGATACCGTTGTCGAGACTACCTCTGTCTCGAAAGCCGGGCGACATTCTCACGTCGACTGGCTCATTCCGCCGCCGCGCGGTCGCCTTTTATGAGTCAAACCTGGCGTCTCCGTCGTCGGTCGCTGACAATAACGCGCCGCTCGGGTTCTCGCCCGCGTACACTGCGTTCCCACGCAAGCCAGCGCCGGATGTGGGGAAAGACGATCGGCGGCTAGCACGTGTTGCGCACGCGGTCGCAGTTATTACGAGGCCAACTGTCTCTAGGTGACGTCACACGGTCTTGTGACTGTCCAGAGCTTTCACGGCGATACGTGTGTACGGGGGCTTCCCCCGTTTTTTCTTTTTTTTTTCTCGTCGTCCCTGCTGGATGAAAAATTCAGGGGGGCACTTTGTCGACCTAAAGTGCGGTCAGTCGAAAGCCTAAAGCGCGGTGTTGCTGCTTGTGTCAGTGATGTGTTGTTGATGTTAAGCTTCGCCTCCAAGAGTGAAACGCGACAGCGTCTTGCAATGATGATGATGATGAAAACTTTATTTGTAACAAGGGAGTTTTGGACACGTCGGTCCTTGGGCCCCCGCACGGCGCCACTGCACTCAAACGTTCATGTCCCGGAGCGTCTTGCAACGCTGCCAGGGAGTCCACAGAACGCCATCGCCCGTTCGGTTCTAAGCCTTGATCGTCGGTAAATCGGTTTTTGAGGAAAGGAAATGTATCTGTCTCGTATACCTCTGTGGACAGCTGAACCTCGCCGTAACGGGAAGGGAGGAAGATGGGAGTGAACGAAGACACCGTATTCACTAGACGCGCCTTTCATTCCAAACCATCGAGGTGGCATGACGGGGTGACTGGTTAGCATGCTCGTCTCGCACTCCGGAGACCGGAGTTCGATTCCCGAGCTCGACCAATTTGCTACTTGGTTTTATTTATTTATCTGGCCTCATTAGAAAGGTTAATTAGGCTTATTGGGTGATTAAGCAATTAACTAAACTCATTCCCACTTGCTTGGAGCATCACTGTACGATCCCTTTCATTAGTTGCATGGTTACTGGCCAAAGTACAATTGGCCCCGTTTGAAATTCGTGCACTGTGACATCACGACCGTTTCGGCCAATTGAAAAGCGTGACATTTCTGTCGACAACTCCTGCTTACAACGATGAGGCATTAAAGGCTTCCGCCTTAAAAGTGCACCGTTCACGTGAGTTCGCTTGTTGGCTGAAAACTGTAGCGTTCAACTCTAGGCAAAAAAGAGCAAAACTCTAGGGCAGCGTATGAGTAACGAGCGTTAGCAATATCGAAAGAATATTGCGTCATTAGCCGTATTCGCTATATCCGGTACAATTGTTTCGTTATATCCAGATATCTACTTTTTTTATACCAACGTATACAGTTCAAGAAGACAAATTGTTTGACACCTCATTGAATGTGCTATGTCAATTAGTTTGGCCGTAATGGACGTTTGAAGTTTCAAGAAGTTACGGTATGGGGAACCAAAGTTGTCGGTGCGAATCCCAGTGATTAGCTACGTTTCGATTGGACTAGTAATCTTATGCTACGCAATGCGCTGAATCGTTTGATACCACTCCGAACATTCTACGCCAATTATGTGGTCCACGGTCTGTGTACTAATGGTACCACCCGCTGGTCCCGTTTGGATGGCCGTGTGTTTCATATACTAACGCGACCTTGAGCAACGGGAGTATTGAAGCTAACGCTCTGAAAGGGTGGAGTTCACATCAGCTGTATGAAAAGTGCAGCGTTCAAGAGCGTTCACCAGCTTGATGAAAAAATTCTCTGCCTCTCCCGTAACCGAGAGTAGAGTAAGCATGAAATGTTTACGGGCCTAATGTCCTCTCGGTGGACACCCGAACCGCACCGTACAGGAAGGGAGGAACGCCACCACCCGTTCAGCGCGATGCCTTGCCATTTGAACGCAAGGTTTTTTTGAGGAAAGGAAATGGCGCAGTAATTCTCTGCCATCTCGGTGGACACCCGAACCGCACCGTAATGGAAGGGAGGAACGCCACCACCCGTTCGGCGCGATGCCTTGCCATTTGAACGCAGCGCTTCTCCCCCGGATCACGTATGACAACGAAGTGTAACGTGGCATTTATGTGCTTTTTGCACGCGTTATTAGAAATCGGAAATTATAATTCCGTGCATTATCAAACCCACAGCTCCACTGATATCTTGATAAACATTGAGAAGGCACTGGCAGCAGTTATTTTTTGTCTCGTTTGGAGACCAACCGGCGCTTGCATGCCGGTCGCGTAGGAGGGCTTAGAGAGTCTCGTTAAATCTCGTTAAGTCTCGTACGGTGCCCGGATGTTCTCGTTTCAGAGCCCGGATGACTGGAATTCAGTGCCCGGATGAGTGGATTTCAGTTCCCGGATAACTGGAATTCAGTGCCCGGATAACTGGAATTCAGTGCCCGGATGAGTGGATTTCAGTGCCCGGATGATGTCTCTCGGTCTCGGCGTGACGTCACCACACTGCCGACAACGGGAGCTAAAAGCATTTCATGCTTAAAACCAGCATTCGCCTGCTTTATAAAAAAAATGACCTGGCTTAGCTTATGGTTAAGCCTAGGATTTGAAGCATAGTCGGCATCGGTGAGACAATCTTGAGTCTGCAGTAAAACCATTTCTTCTGCGCGCTGCTCCTTTCGTTTCTCACGTTGCTTGTTCCGGTAAGCACGCTCCTTTACAAGGCGCTGTTCCCGCTGTTCAGGAGTTTCTTCAGCACGCATTTTCCGTTTGGTAGAATTTCGCCGCTCGAACCGAGTAGAAGTGCTCGAAGCTTCATCCTTCACCTCGGCGTCGGTTGTCGAACGCTGCCGTCTAGCTGCATACTGTGCACGTCGCTTGGCAAGCCGTACTTCTCGTTCTTCTCCCGTTCCCGTGGCTCTTTGTAACTTGCGCTTTGCGGTCTGGCGAGCCGCCCTCTCCCTGGCCGACATCTCGCTGCTCAACTGGCTCAACGAGTGCGTCGCCTTTTGCGTGACGTCAGTATCCCTAGCGGTAGGAGCGGGAGTTAGGCCGCCGGCGGAGGCTGCGCGTCCGCACGCGAGCGCACGAGGCCCCAGCTTTCACAGCTCTTGTGACGTCATATCACGTGGTGCCCCGATGAAGGTCAAGTGGTAGCTACGCGGCCGTGCGCGGCGCAGCAAGGAAGAGCTCGGTTGTTCGAGTAATATGCTTCGCATAAAAAGTGGCAGGGGTCACGTAGTTAGACCGAGTAGATATGCGAAAGCGTGTGTTCATTCTTCACCTCTTCTTTCTGGCATCTGGATGCGCACGCAGCAGCGTTTCTCGCTCTTCATCTTCACACCCTCTCTCCGCTCGGCGGCAGCTGACGCGATGCCCTCCTCCCATTGGCTACAGCTTTCGCGACGCTCCTCCGAACTTTCCCGAGCTTCCTCCTATTGGCTGCAGCTTGCACGACGCTCCTCCGAACTTTCCCGAGCTTCCTCCCATTGGCTGCAGCTTGCGCGACGCTCCTCCGGACTAACCCGAGCTTACCCGAGTTACTTCGAGGCTTCACACGAGATTATTGGCTTGGTTTGACCCTGTTAAGTAGTGCTCTCCAAATATAAAGTGTAGCATTCACCACTGCCGGGGCCTGTAGGTTGAACAAGACGACTGCTATCGTAACAGTCGCGAAGTTTCCCGTGAAACGTGTTGATCGAAATCGTGCAACCCGGTACTTCGAAAATTAGGAGGCTAAGTACCGTTGCTCCTCTAGCGGCGTTAAAATGAACTGCTCAGCGTCACTCGAAAGCAGTGTTACGGCTGTGACCACAAGCTCGTAAAATCATTCTAGGAAGTGGTAAACAGAACCCTGCTGTGAAGGAATATCCCTATGTTAATTACCTTAGCTGCGAAGCCTGCCTTGAAGCTGTATTCCCCTTCAACTTTGATCGAGGTAGAACGACTGTTCAATTAAATCGCATCAACTGGTGGCGCTTTATAAACGTCCTTCTTATACCGGCGAACAGTTTGCCTGCAGTAAAACGAAAGATGTTACCTTCTTGGCGCTCGATAAGGAGTTCGTTTCTATGCTGCCAAGGCAAAGCAAACAGCGAAAATTAAAGCGAAAATATTCAGCGGCCGCTGACCTCCTGGGAAATAAAGATAAAATAGCGCCAAAGTGAGCGAGCAAAACAGAGCGAGTGAAAGTTGCACAATGCGCAGCTGCTGAAATACGCAGCAAGCCGAGGGGGTTGCGCGGGGGGGGGGGGGGGGGGGGGGGGGGAAGAGAGGGAGGGGGAGTCAACTTTCACTGCTCGCAGCGACTTCCGTATCTCTAAAACTCCAAAGTTCGCCCTCGTGCCAGGTCGCCTTCTTTCAGTTTTTTTTCCTTCCCTTTCGTCTTTTTTTCTCTTCGTTTCTTTGTGCCTCAGGCGGCACACGCGATAAACTGGGTCCAGGGGGCACCGGTACGCAAACGGGGGAGACTGGTGGGTGGCCGCCGCGCCATTTGCATAAACAGCCGCGTGACGAGCGAACTCGACGACGACGACCCGGTTTAGCGGTCAGGTGGTCAACCGCTTGAGATTTGCGGTGGCCCTCCGGTCGTCGACCGTTATTTCCAGGGTTTCGCGCCGGCGCGCGTCCATGCGTCGACGCGTTGTAGTGCCCTGGCGCAATCGACGACGTCAGCGTACCACCTGACTCTTCGTTATTGATTTTGATTCTTGGAACCCTTTCAGACGCGGCTCGCTGTTTGTTCGTTCAGGTTTGAATGAAGTATTTAGTTCTGCAACGCGAAACGCCGCTGTTATTGTTCTGAAGGCATGTATACCGTCTTTGCCCAGAGTAACGTTCCAGGCAGCTTTCTCTGCTTCTTAGTCGTGGAGTGGAGCGCTTACGCCACCCCCTAAGCTTTTAATCTTCGCAAGGTAATGAGGACCCTTGTCTTCACCCTTCAAAAGCTCTTGGTCTTTTAACTCTAAACACGAATACGGAAGTAAAATACGGAAGTTAAATATGGAAGTAAAATACGGAAGTAAAATGGAGTTGTCCTATAGCTAGAGGATAGAGTACTCCTTTTTTCACCCCTTTCTGCTTAGAGTGTAGGGAAGCCGTAAGGGTCGAGTGCGAAGGAAAGCAAGCAACGTCTTTGCTTAGAAATCCAGAACAAACGTTTATATTATTGCGAGTGACAAATTCTGTCCTTGCAACGACAAATGAGGTCCTCTCTCCTAAGCTCACTGTTTTTGAGAATTATTTGCTGCATTCGTTAACCCACAAAGAAAAAGCCCCCGCGTATTAAAACGCTGAGTACTAAAAAAAATATATCGCAGCCAGCTTTAGGACACTAAAAAAGAGCTGCTGAGTTGTACGCAGCTCGTACAGTTTGTGTCAAACTTAGATGGATCAAGAGAAATAGTTAAAGGGCTATTAACGCCGAGAAAGGTATAGGTTCCATCGCGAAGCGTGGTTTCGGGCTCCACTCGAGTTCCCTGCGCCTTCTTTTAGCCTCGCTGTGAAGCCTACTGTTTTTGGGGTGAAGCGCCGTTTAACAGATTCGCGTGTTCCCTGTAAGTATAACACATACTGTACACATAGCGCCTGAAAAGGTTACAAAAAGAAACAGCCGGAACAAGTCTACGCAGAAATAGCGGTCGCCGCGCACCGTCGATGACAACGGTGTTTTTTCGCTACAGTTTTCTCGTCTCGAGTCCCTTTCAAAACTGCGGCGCACGAATTGTGACAGAGGACGCCCTTCGAACACTCAGAGCTGCGCTGACGTCGATCTCCAATAATGCTGGTAAACCTGTCAGCATTATGCGAGGATTAAGTGCATGAACCAGTAGACACAGAGGTGCCCGTGGTGGTGATAAAAGTACGAAGTTTAATATTTTTCGCTGAGATGTTTCCTTCGAATCCAACGCCACTAAAGGCAAATACTGTGGTGGTGGTCGGACGATACGTAGTTGAGTTTCTCGGTCAGATCTTAGTAGGGTCCCCTACTACTCAGCGTTCTAGCGGCTTACTATTGCGACCTTCAGGTGGCGTCTCTGGGCATCCCCTTATCATATGGTTGAGGTCAGCCCAGTACTTACATGACTTACACCTATCAGTGCACTACCCCGGATACTGATACACTTTGTGTGTGCGCGTGAGGGGGCTTGGACTTTAAACGATTTACATTGCAGCTATCTGCTAGCACTTTTGATAGACGACTTCGGGGCGCCAGTTTACCCTCAGCTTAATTCGAGAAGCCGCCAAAAGCCGCGTCAGAAAAGCAAGAAAAATAGCAAATAAGTTTGGGCCCTCGCTGCGGGTGTTCTGTCGAGTGGGTGTTTCGAGTTGCCGGACGCGCGTGGTGTGGACACTTCTCTTATCGAGAGCACCACCTCGGGAGGTGCTCCCCTTCTCTCTCTTTACAGCCTCCCCCTTCGTTCTCTGTCCGTTCAGCAGGTTTCTCCTTATCGCATCGACAACAGCGCTTTTAGAGAAACTTTACTGCCGACGACACAAGGCTCCTCCTTTCTCGGATCTCGCTCGCCGCCACACCTCCCTCCCTCCTCCAGCACCTCTGCCCGATCCATTCCGAAACTCGTTCGTTTTCCTCGCATCGCTATCGCAACTCGGTTGGCTCCTGTATTCCGTGCCAGGAATTGAGCATCAGACACCACGCAACTCCTCCCCCCCCCCCCCCCCCCCCCCCCCCCCCCATCACCGTGTCGCCGAGAAGACCGAACGAGCTGTCTCCGCCGGTCTTGTTCTTATCTCACTTCGAAAACCAGTCTTCTTTGGTGGCGTTGGCAATGCGCTGCTCTCCGCTTTAACGCCTCCCCCGGTGTTACTGGGCGAGTGCATTTATTCCTGTTCGAAAGCTGCGTCGCGTGACAAGAATGTAAGGGCTGTAGATTCGCAGCAAGGAAATACAGAAGCCCCCCCTCTCCCCGCTTGTGTCCTTATAGTGTCTTTTTCGATCACCGCTCTATTCTCGTTGCGTTGGCACCATGGAGTTGTTAGGTTCGCACCCAAGTTGTCACATGTCGACGCTGCCGCCGCGCCTTCGCTCGCGACTCGTGCAATTTGTTTTCTTTTACAGCATGGGCGTCGCCGATTTCGTCGCGGATAGAACGAAAAAGAGAGAGAAGAGAAAGAAATGGGATGGACAAGGGAGGCTGCTGTAGTCGCGGTGGGGCGCTTTCGTCGCTTACTTAAGCCCCCCCCCCCCCCCCCCCCATCCCCTGCGTACGTAGAGAGGGGGGGGGGGGTCACGGCGGACAGGGTAGTTTGCGAGGTGTCGCTTGATAAGGTCTGCGCTACGACACGCTTTCGCGTCGACACGCACGCTCTCGGCAAGCAGTCAGATGCCGCTGATGGAAGCGAGGAGCCGCTTACGTTGGCACCTGTAGCACGCGTAGGCGTTGTTAGAATCGCATTGTTTCACTAGCTTGGCTTATAGCAGTCTAGCTGTTTTTTTTTTCACATTTTTTTATTCGTTCGTTCTTTACATCCTTCTTTCGATACCATTTTTAATTAAAGCTAAACATGCTCTGATATGACTGCCAGCTGCATAATACCGGTAAACATTACGGGCAGGCGGAGAGCGCAGTTTAGCATCAAATGGGGTGTGATGGCAGATTCCGGTATTTGGGGTTAAGCAACCCAATGGGCACGCCGGACATGAGGCACGTTGTAGTAGGGTGCTGTGGATTAATCTCGACCGCCTTGTGCTTTTTAAAGCGCACTGGAATCGCACAGCACACGAACATATCGCTATATCGCCTCGATGCAAATGCGGAATTCCGCGGATGACATTGCATTCCGTGACCGTGTTAGGCTAAACAGCCGGACGTCGAAGCCACCGATGCCGGGTCCTTGTTTAAAAGCTTCTTCCCATTGTTAAATGCTTCCTGTTGTCATGCTTTGCGGTATGAATATGCCGCTGTTGCCAAGATTAAGCATTCCTATATATCTAAATCTACCCCGCGACTTGGACACCATGCCCTGCCCCCATAATGGAGTGCTCTAGAGAGCAGCTTACTCTCGTCTCAAGGCGAAAGCCTTTAATGGGTCATACTGTCGTCCGTTAACAAAGCTTGTAACACGTGTTTAACTCGGGAACTAAAAAAAGTAGAAGATAACCAATGCTTGCTTGAGATAGAGGAGGAAAAAATAAACCTATCAGCCAAGTTTTATGACTGTAGATTAATTAGTTAATTAATTATAGGCAAAATTGTCGAAATTGCGTCGAAATAGCGCTGACGTCCATATAGCCACGAGAACGATGTGACGTCACATCCACCGGAAGTCGTCACGGCATAATAAAAATTGTCACAGAATGGTAGGAAAAACGTCAGATTTTTGTCAAATTAAATGGAAAAATATGTAATTAAGCGTAATTAACACTTAAGATCCCCGAAAGATGTATAATATGGGTATCGATATATTTGGGTATCACACGGGAACGGTGTGACGTTACATCCACCGGAATTCGTTACGGCATAGTGCCCTCGGCTTTCGCCTCTCAACACTTTAGTTGCCAAAGTGTTTTTTTACTCCCATACAGGCTGTGTCTATAGTTTAGCTCTGCATATTTAGCCTTAGTCGTTTAAGCGTTCCGCCTCCACAGGCTAAGCTATGCGGAGACGGTACACAGAATTTGAACATAAGAATAAGAGCGGTCTGTCATGGCCGCCATCGACCCCCCCCCTCCTCTTCATTTTTTTTTTTTTTTTTACCGTCGCCGCTGGTCGCGTTCTCACCTTGTTGCCGTAAGAGAGCCGGCGTCCTTGCGGCCCGCGTCGAAGCGCACGCAGGACTGCGGCAAGGTCGGGGGCCCGCCCATGAACTTCTGGCTGCGGAAACCGGAGAAGGAAAAGAGAAAAAAGAAAGCATTAACTTCGCAGTAGCGGAGAATTCGTAATAGCGAGAACTCTGTGTACAGTGGAGAATTCGACACCTCTTCTGTTTTCGTTTCTTTGTTGTTATTTCTTGCACCTTCCTCGTTTCCCGCTGACAGCGTTCATTTCAATTGAGTCGCGAGAGACAAAAGGGGCGGCCAGGAATGCGCGAAGAGTCGTTCCACCAGCGCGTGGCTCGTGGACGCCTACGGCCATCGGCGGCCTTAAAAGCGACGCTTGGCGGGCGGATGTTTATAGCGCCGTGGGACGCCGTGACACGCGACGTGTGCCGGTGTGGGGAGGGAGGCCTTGGTGATGGGGCGAAGGCCGAGCAAGTATTACTGCAGCTTTCGATTATTCCGCTTTTTATCCCCGGCGGATCCTGCGGTGCTTTTGATAGCCACGACGCTGATGCACTCGGGCCTTTGCATGTATACACAGTGCTTTCTATACATCGTTGGGGTTAAAAAAGGAAACAACGAAAAGAAAGGCTACTCAGGAACGGCCAACGGCAACTTTATTGGCTCGGTTCCTAAACACTGGCGATGCCTGTGCGGTTTCCGCGTAGAGATTGGAGAAGATTGGGAGGTTTTGAGGTTGCGCGAGGAAAACGCGTTGTTTTGTGTTGAGAATATTGTTTGCCGGCTAGTTTAGAGGTTGATTTATTATCCTGTTCTTCTCAGGCAGTTCGGACAAAAATTGGTTAAAATCTGGCGTGGAACCCTCTGAGTGAATTGCGGCATTTCAAACAAAAAATAATAAACGAGTGGGGGAGTGCACTCTAAACCCATATACGCCTATAAGGGAGTAAAATTGGAGTTAACTGTCCTTTATCGCACACCCTTTTATAAATGGAGTGCCATAGAGGACATTTAACTCCCTCGTGTATCGTGTAAGAAGGATTCGTGTTTTTTCTTTCTGCGAATATAAAAGTAACCTCTTTGCTAATAGCCACACCTGCATGTCGTGTTTTTTTCTTTCTGAGAATATAATTTGGATTAATAATTGCTATTTTTGCCTCCACAAGCGGCGTTAAACATAGGGTGAATGCCTCTGTACAAAATTCGCGGCAGCTTACGGCCTTGAATTGTTTTGACCACCTGCCGGTCTTACTCGATTAATTCCGCTGCTGAATTAGAGCCGGGATTTCAAGCAATCCGGGGTTCGCTGAAGAATGCTCCGACATAATGACTAGCGCGAAACCGCAAGGGTCAAGGTAAAAGGTTTCTCACAGGGCGCAGCGCAAGAAAATAAAATGGGTGTGAACCGTTTATCCCTGTCTCTACTGCTTTCTTTCGCGTTGTCGGCGGCGTTCAAGAAGCTGCAACTCGCCCAGCTTTCTTCTTAAAAGAAGAGTACTTTACTCCGTAAATCACTACAGTCTCTTTCGAAAAACACAGCAAAATTTTTTGTCGTCACAACAGATTTTTTTTGTGTAGTATTTTGGGGAAATACCCTGTAGTAACAACGCAACTTTCTGTTGTGCTGCGCAGTCTCTTGTAGTAGCGACAGAACCAGTTTTATTGTGGCAACAGGCGACTTCGCAATGCAACAGTGACGCGACGACAAAATATTTTCTTGTGTTTTGGCCTCGACTCTGTTGTACTTTTCGACGAAGATCCTAGTTATCAGTAACATCAAGCAGCCAAAAACAATGCTGCTGTTCCCGCAGGGTCACTTTCTGAGGGTAAAGGTTTGGTTTAGTTTATTGGTGTTTAACGTCCCAAAGCAACTCAGGCTATGGGGGACGCCGTAGTGAAGGGCTCCGGAAATTTCGACCACCTGGGATTCTTTAACGTGCACTGACATTGCACAGTACGCAGGCCTCTGGAATTTCGCCTTCATCGAAATTCAGCCGCCGCGGCCGGGATCGAACCCGCGTCTTTCGGGTCAGCAGCTGAGCGCCGTAACCACTGAGCCACCGCGGCGGGGTTGAGGGTAAAGGGAGTGAGAGAGAGAGAGAGAGAGAGAGAGAGAGAGAGAGAGAGAGAGAGAGGAAAGGCGTAGTATTACGACAACCCAGCGAACTCTATAGGTCGGTAGACGCGACACAGGAATGGCACCTCCACCGACTAGAAATACAGGCCTTGAGCCTATACGGTGGTCCCGCGACATGTTGCCACAGGTTGTCGTTCTCGCTTATCAATGCAGGGGAGGGTAGTGGATGACGGGGGGGGGGGGGGGGGGCGAAGGAGGGTATACGAAGTTTCTTGAATCGCGCATCGGCAGCAACAGCAGCGTGCAATCATACGGAGAACCACATCTAACTTAGCGGCTACTTATAGAGGGAGAGAGACATCGGAGTTCGCTCGCTATGCAAAAGCGCGCGATCGGGATCATCGGGTACCTAACCATTGTTGTCGCGGTCGGCGGTAGGGGGAGCCTGCAGCGGGGCCTCCAAAGTACACCAATTTTCAGAGAACGCTGCCTGTCTCTAATTCGGCGCTAACACGCGCCACACCCCCCTCAGACATTAAATGGCGAGGGGAAGAGATGGGGGGGGGGGGGGGATGCTCGCGGGCTAAATGACATCGCCGCCGACGCCGCAACCGTACGACCGACGAACGTTTTTGTGTACGCTAAGATCGACCCTTATAGCGTGGGAATCGCGAACGGGAGGTTTTTCCACGCCATTTGCAAAGTATATATGTCTCTCTCTCTATTACTCCCCGCCATCTTATGTGTGCTGACCGAGCAAGAAAGGCAGGGGGACCGAGAGGAAGAAGTCGACAAGCCGCAGTTTCGTTTTTGACGTCGTCAACTTCGAAGACCGACCGCAGGGTGGCAGGGGTAGTGCGTTTATACAGCCAGCCTCTTCTCCTGCGATTGGTGAAAAAAAAAAGTATATATATATATATATATACATCCGCTCTTCAATCCCGCTACGTCACAGCGACGTCGTCGACCCTACTACTGCGCGTTTAATAATCCTCGTCTAAACTGAACCAGATCGCCGAGAAACTGAACAGCATAGAAGTGCAGGGGGGAGGAGTGATGATCATTGTGATCATCGCCCGGCAGGAGAGCAGAGCCCCCCCCCCCCCCCCCTTTTTTTTTGTTCGTCTTTCTTTTGTTTCCTCATTCTTCCTTTGTAATGGGAGCAATCACTCCATCTCTGGGCGGCAGCGGCGGTTATTATAATACCGCGTTGAGAGCGGCCGGCCCGCGATTACACCGACCTGCATGCATGCACGCTGGCTTCTCGCCGAGACGATGACGTTTCGGATGGAGGCCTCGAGAGATGTGGACGCCGCGGCTTTATCGCCACGCCTTGTTTCAATGGCAGAGAGAGATTGAGAGAGGGGGAGCCGAGCGACGCCTGCGAGAGGGAAGAGTTTATTAGGAATCGTTTGGGGAGTAACTGGAAAGTTGCGCTGCGGTGGCGGCAAGGCGGCTTCGATGCGTGTTATTAGCGGATGAAGCCCGTTAATACATGGCTCTCTGCAAAACCCGCTGGCTGTTCCTTTGATTCTCGCTCCATGCAGGAGCACTTCTTTGCAGAGCCGAGCGAGCGAAAGAGAGATGGATTTCAGTGCGGCAGCGGCTCGTGAAACGTAGTATCGAAAACTCGCCACCGTAATCATCAAGAGCTGGACGCTGGTGATCAGGAAGATGAAGGCTGCGGTACACGCTGTCGAGTATTATAGTGCTTCGGTTGTTCCTGCCTTTACCGCCGGCGCATGCTCTGATCTGGCGACGTCGTGACTGCAGAGTCCTGGTGATGTGTCCCCGCGGGGACATGGGAACGCGCTCAGCCCTAGAAACCCGTCGCTGATACCAACGGACATACGAGGTTAAAGGGACACGAGTGCAGCCCCATCGAATTTTTGTTATTTAGCAAGAATCGAATCTGTCGTTCTTTCTTGTTGTGTTGATGCTTGTTCGGGAGCGAAAAGTGCATATACTGCTGAGAAAATTGGATTTAAAAAAGAAAATTTCCGTTTTTTTCTACTGCTTCCTGGTTCAAACATGTGACGTCACGGCGAAGAAGGACTCCGTGATCACTACTTGAAAGCCAATGGCGGTGTGACGTAGCCTCAGGGATCTGCACCCAGAGAACTATTTTGACGTCGCTGCAGTTTGCTTGCGGAACCGCCCTGTATTGACGATACCTGTAGTTTACCTTTAGACCTCTCTTAGCAGATAGAGGCTCCGTTTTTAATGAATATATCGTCTCTGTCATTAGAACGCCGCAATCTATTGGCACAGGCGAACTTCAATTTGGTCTTAGTGTCCACTTAAAGGCCTGTTGCTACTTGCCTTGAGAATGGGTGTCCTTCTATCTTACAGGCCTTTATCAAATGTGTGCATGGGGGCATGGTTTCATACGCTACTATGCTATGGGCTTCCCGAAGCATGCCTGTGTTTTCCGATCTCTGGAGAGTTGAAACGATAGCTCCCCTCATCCTGATGAGATGTGGGTTTCTGACGATGCGAATAGAGCCACCGTGCGCGGCCCAAAACTTAGTTGGGTGGGCCGCAAAGTTTGTTCAAACGGATTTACTATCACAACGTTTCCCGTGAGAAGGGGACGAGTGATGGGGAGAAACGTCACGGTTTCTGTTGATTTTCTCTGAAAGGCATTAGCGCAACGGCGTGTAGGCTGCTCGATTCAAGGTAGTACTAGAGTCAGGCTAGGTGGTATAGTGTGCTTAACTGATCCATAGTATAGTGTGCTTAACTGAGACATCATATAGATGTCACGAAAATCTCTCTCGTTGGTCAAACAATATGCTTCAAGTTGAGGAAGCAGGTTGAACAGTAAACGACCATCAAATGAGGCAACTGAACGCATCTTTGCGAGCTGACAGTGATGCACTGTCCACAAAAAAAAAAAAAAAGAATCTAGACTTCGCACTACAGAAGTGTCGGTGATTAACTGTACCGCACCTTATTCCCAGAACCATTCACACGAAGTAGAGTTGTGTCACGTGACTGCAAATTACAAATTCATACTGGCTAGGAAGTGAACACGCTAATGCTCTGTTCTCATTGGTCAGAAGTTTGTGGCGTCATCACGAAATGGTGATGTCTGTGTTTTAAGGCGATAATGTTAAGGGTTCCCGTACAGCGTCAACCCCACGGTCGTCGGCGTGTCGAAAAAAGCAGGTTGACTCCCTGTCATCTAGGTCACGCGACCTTGTGGCGCCGTCAGACACTGCTCACCGAGGCAGGTGGCAGAACATAGTGTGAGGTTCCAGAGAACAGCCTCTCCTGCTCCACTGATGTACCGGGGGTGAGGAGAAAATGAGGGAGGATGGGGAGAAGGAGGAAATATAGGGGAGAGGGTAGCAGTTAAATTAATAATTGGTCGCGAGAAGTTGCTAGGAAAGAGCAACCTGGATCTCACAAGACCCGTCGGTGGCTTCGTTTGAAAGAGATACCTGCCGGGCAATGGCGCATGGCTTAAAGGGGCCCAGAAACGCAATCTTAGTCAACTGTTTTGCCTGTTGATTGCATACAGTGAGTTATAATGGTGCTATTAGCGTCGGTAATACCGCGTACATTCCGTTTTTTTAATATTTTAATGTCCTCCCAAAAACAATTCATGGCTTTGACGGTGTCGCCACACAGTGGCGGGTTTTTAGCAGCGGATATGACATCACCTGGCGCGAGCTTGATGATCGGACAAACAGTAAATATACTGCAAATTGTGTGAATAAATAGAGACACATTTTGTCACCTGTCTGCGTTTTATATTAGATCAACAAAAACAACTGGTTTGTCTTAGATAAAAGCCCTGCAAAGCAAGTAAAATAAAAATACACCACCAGGGGCGCTCTGGCATGGAAACGACGCTGCCAGTCTCAGCGAGAACGAGTTACAGAGAGCAGGCAACCATGGAGTACAAACTTCCGCGACGTGCTCTGGCTGGCTGTTTTGGTTGGTTGCGCCAGGTGCCGTCACTGGGAGAGCGAAATAGGAGTGGGAAGCCCCGCCAAAATCGAGTTGAGGGCAGCGTTTTGTTTGCTTGTATTTTGAAATTTCTCCACTGAATAACTCCCGTTCCTGTGCATCGATTCCTGTAATTCTTTTTAAGTCAGCATCTGTGTGACATAAAGAACCGACCTGAAGTATAGCCGGTATCCCCCCAAGCAGTGTTTCGCAGCCCCTTTAACCACTGCACCACTGGGCCAGAAGTGACAGGAGGACTCGCAGGGATCTATGACTGTGAAGTAGAGAATGACCAATTCCACATGCATGTGCGTGGAGCCAGAACCTAGGCGACAGAAGAGTACTTTCGCGGGAAGAATTATCTAATGTTATCATCGTATTGTACTCTTAAGGGTAGGTGAAGCGTTATGTGATGATGAAAGAAAGAACAGTGTCCGTGTCTGCTAAGTGATGTGCAAAGAAGACCCCGGACCACTGAAGGAACCGATTAACGTTTCGCATCATACCCTTAAGGCGAAGCTTAAGCGTACCCTCGAGTTGTTATTTATTTGTTTATTATTTTTTTGCGGTAGATTTACACTATTACCGGCTGTACGACAACACACTGAATCCGCGCATACGTTAACCCACATAGCTATCGTTGTGAAACCACGCTCAGATTCGCCGTCAGCGGCGGATTAATTCCAGCCTGTTCTGCCGAGGGCGCTGGGTGGCAAAATCGCGCAAGACACATGGATGTCGTTATGGTCGGTTGATCGCGAACAAGGCATTCGTACCCTTTTATCCCGAAGCGGTTTAACTTTAACGCGGTTCTGTGGACCGTGTAATTTCCTCCGCCGCTATACGCGAGTTCCATCGAGTTACACCCAAACATCGCCTGGGAAATTCTCTAGACGGGTCAACTGCCCTCCAGGAGGGACCGTGTGCAGCTGGTTTCCATAACCGGAGGCTCGGTCGTGACGGATGATCCTGGAATCCGAGAGGCGCGGGCGGAGCGGGGCCTCAATTAGAGAGTCCTAAGCGGACACGCACTTGTTTCTCGCAACGCCCCGAGAGCACTTATGCGAGAGAGCTGTTTGCAACTCAAAGTGCTCCGTCGAACGAACGCTGCGGAGACGGCGCTCGGACACGACAAACCGCGCCGTCGGTAGTGGAAAGATAGGAAGAAACAAGAGGAACGCGGTTTTTGGCCGGGCCATCATCAACATTCGGAACTATCGTATCCATCGTCATCTCGCCTCGCGAGTCAGCCTCCCCCCCCCCTACTCATCGGAGCCGCCCTGCCAAAAAACGAAGAAAGAAGCATAAAGCCACAAGACAAGACTAGACGAAAGCAGATTTATCGCAATTACATTCATTTCGGGGGCCCCGGCGCGAGCGGTTCGAGATATATCTCTCCGGCGCTTGGATCCGTGCAGACGGAGTCGTGCAGACGACTCTCTGGATTTTGGTCCGTCCGTCTGCCCGTCCGTCTGGCTTGCTAGCTGGCTTGTTTTGTGTTTTTTCTTGGATTTTTTTTTCGTAGTTGGATCACGCCCTGCGCTGCTGTTTTTGGGGAGGACTGTAGGCCTTAAACCGCCGCGGGCTTGCCGGTATGCGCTATTCTCGAGCCGAATGCAGTCAGTCTCATGCACGCGCTCACCGCACCGCGGCGCAACAGTCGCGCTGGGCGCCGATACGTCGGCGGCGATGCAGACGGCTCTCGACGCATGATGGACGAGCCGACTAATGTATCATTCAGGGCCCCTTTGGCCAGCACCGGTGTTTGGGAGGAAAGAGAGTAAGGGGGGAAAATTCGCGAATGGAAACGGCGACGTTGAATAAAAAGAATGAAGAGAGAGAGAAAAAAAACAGCAAAGATAAACAGAAGGAAGAAGCCGGCACGAAAAACACGCCGGTATAGACATGCAGTATAACGCAGAAAACGAGGTAGCGTGAAGACGGGGGATGCATAAAGAAAAACCGACAAAAGCGAGTAGTCAGATTCGAAACTGAAGATTGCCGGGAGAGATATGAATAATACAACAAAGGAAAGAGGGTGAGGGGCAAGTGGCCGATAAGAGAACAGACAGACAGACGGGCAGCCTCCTCTTCTGTAATGCCCCGCGCGCGAGCGCGGGAATCAAATGCCAATGTCGAAGGATTTCTGAGCTCCGAGGAGAAGGGGGCGGGGGTGCTTTACGAAGAGGGGAATAAGAATATAGACAGAAGAAAGAAAAAAAGGGGGAAAAGAAATGGCGCAGGAAGTTCGTAAAGACAATTGCCAAAGGACGACGGCTGGAAGAATAAGAGACGAAATGCGGGCCTCTCATCATCAGGAGGTATAGAGGAAGAAGAAAAAAATAAATATAGACAAAAAGTAGCGAAATATATGAGCCGAGCTCTTCCCAGGAGGAACAGGTAAGGAAAGAGGACGGCGCGGCGCAAAAAAAAAAAAAGAAACAAAAAAGCATCGCCCGAGGAAAAAGAAAGGCCCAAAGTACACACACACACGAAACACGGCGCGAGCGGACAAAACGATTTTTATCCTTGTTTATAACGACCGGAGAGCATAATGCTTATTATTCGCTCGAGGGACTCCCCCCTCCCCCCCTGCGCGGTCCGAGCCGCGCTGCACGGGCATATAAGACTCCCCCCTTCATTTTTTTCCTCCTCAGCTTCGAATCGTTAGAACAAAGAGAAAACAACCTGTATCCGGTTTGTGTTTGAATCGAAGTGAAGACCTTGAATGCCGTGGAGCCTCTCCTCGACGTTCTCAGGCTTGTCTTCGTGCATGCGCTTGTTTTACTGTTAGTTTTTTTTTCAAGGCGGCCCCGTGACATACACTTCGTCGATTCACTTTGTTTTTATTCTTCTCATTTCTTCCGATATCGCTTTCAAGCTATACCTCGCATGGGCCGCGGTGGGCGGGGATAGCTTTTTTTTTTATTTGCATCCAGGATGGGGGCGTGCACTGTCTGATGTTGGTGGCATGTTGTGTCTTTGTTTTTGCTTTTTTTGTGTGTGGCTTTCGCCAAACTAGCGGAGTTCCCGGTTGTCTGAGCGGCGATTTCCTGAAGCATCGTGGCTTGAAGATCTCAGGAATACGCATCCGAGTCGCGCGCTACCGGGGCTTATTTTTGAAAAAAAAATCGCTGCTTTAGAAGTAGACACCAACGTGCCCCTTTTGCTAAAGTAACCGAGCAGCATGTTATTGCTGCTCAACCGTGTAGCCGTTGTAAAAAATTTGTTTCGACTGTCTGTAAGCTGTCCATAGACTTCTGTCTATAAAGTCTATAAACTCTCTATAGACAAACTCTAGAGAACATTCTATAGACAATACGAATCCTATAGACAACCTATAGACAATCTATAGATTTATGGCCATGCAATTTCAGTAAACTTTTGTCAATAGACAGTTTGTCCAGATATCGTGGGCGGCTTGATGTCTTGTTTGGCGCCGAAGTTATAATTAATCGGGCCAACCTGCCCCAGTGTCCCATCCTCCAGGCGAGGAGACACTGGGGCAGGTTGGCCCGATTAATTATAACTTCGGCGCCAACCAAAACATCAAGCCGCCCACGATAACCGGACAAACTGGCGTCCACGAGACAGTCGACAGTCTTTAGACTTTGAATAGACAAAAAGAAATATCTACAGGAAAGCAATAGAGTCTTTGAGAAGTCTATAGACTGTCTATAGGCCATTTTTGTAAAGCTACGCAGCCTTTATGGGATCCCCTAAGATCGAAAGGTGTCAGCACGTGAGGAGAAGTGTTCACCTTATTTTACACACATTCACAACTTAAGGGCTGTCATATATGCTTCTCTACGCGGCTAAGAAACAAACCATGGTTGCCCGGTTACTTTTGCAGAAACGGTACGTACTTTGGTGGCGCGCAGGTAGTTCGCACTTTCAAAAGAGCCGCGGAGCGAGTAAGGTAGGCGATGCTTATTCTTGTGCTTTCGTCGCCGAAGACATAGAGTTTCTTACTATTACCTAGAGGGAAAGCTGGCAAGCCGTCTATGGGAGTTTGCGTGGAGATCTCTCGAGACCCCTTCAGCCACCATGGGCGCTCAAAGCATCATGGGGCGGTGAGCTACTTGTTGCGGAACTGCAACTTTTGGCCAAAAAATAATAAAAAAAATAAAGCTGTTTGATAGCTACAAACGTCCTAACATTCAATATCTTGTCTAATGATTGCAACAAACGAGCAGAAAAGCATTTAAGTGCAAAGTTTGCCTAAAATAAGACATGACTAGCTTTCCTATTGGCCAAGTGATGGACAGTAAAAAAACTAATATTTCGTAATTAACAGGCGCACTTTTAAAAGTAAATATGTTTTCAGAAAAAATGTTGTTGTTTAGATACTTTAAGAGGTTTTTTAATGGCATTTCGGAAGAGTAAAACCTCTTATTGGCGTCGTGTGTCGTCGCGTCTTCACTACTATGGCTTTTGCACACTGCGTTCGCGCGAAAGTCGTCTGCGCACAGACGAACTACGTTTTCGGAATGAAACGCCTTAGTACTGCCACTCTGTGTTCCCGAAAAACTACGACTGTGCCGCAACAAGTAGCTCACCGCCCCATGATGCTTTGAGCGTCCATGTTGGCTGACGTGCAGCGCCGCCAGCTTTCCCTCTAGGTAGTAGTAAGAAACTCTATGGCCGAAGAATACCTACTAGTGTGCATACTTTGGCAGCAGGTATTTTGCCCCTGCGCAAGGAAGGAACCTATTTTATAATGCTTCTTTTCCCTACGAATTTCTTCCCTGCGCCTTTATCATTGGTATACCTGCAGCATGTGACGTCATAGCTAATGGATTTTGCGTCACAACATCTCTGCTTCACGCATAAGACGCCACAAATTCGCTGTTAACAATGTACAAGCAACGTGCTTCAAGCAAGCAGGAGCAAAAAACAAGAACGTACGACTAAGCAAATAAAAACTAATTTGTCCTCCCAGTTTCAAAGGCTTCCAACAGAAAGTGACGGTTGATACAGCGCGGGTTGCGATTTTTCCACCTGTGCGTTGGTGGTGGTGAAAATGTTTTATTGACACGTTTAGGTGCGAGGCATTGACGTGGTCGGGGTCCATACAGTCCGGGAGTTCGTTGGCTAATGCAGCCGCCCTTGGCTGGTCGAAAAGTCGGACTTGGTCGTCGAGCTGCGAGTTGATCTGAACTGCCTCCCACTCCTCGATCGACGGCTGACGAATGCGCGCTAATTGAGGCTCGGCCTGATAGGCTCAGGCCATATGTTATAGATTGAAGATATCAGAAACGGCATTCCAGATCAAAGGAGTCTGTATATATGGAGTGTACTTGAATGCGTTGTTGAGATACTGAAACGGAAGTTGACGTTTGATACAGCGCGATTTGCAGTCTCCCACAAGTATTAGTATTGCAGTCGCCCACAAGTATTGGTAGTTATTGGTTCTTTGAGCATTTCAGACTTGAACAGAAGTCAACTTTTTGTTCTCCGTAAGGTAGAGAATTCCTCCAGTACGTCACCTCAGCGGTGGCTCAGTGTTTAAGCATCCGCCTCGAGTGCAGGAGGAGCGGGGTTCAATCCCCAGTGCCGCCAGGATCCCACCGCTGATTCAATGGGTAAAAGCTTAAAAGCTTTCCCCTGCCCTCGGCTTGTTTATGGTGAAATTCTTCAGAAGTGGGTCTTTCACCCCGCTCAGACTAGAGACGAAAACACCTGGTGCCAAGCCGCTATTTGACCACAGCTAGATGCTATAAACACTCATCATCATCATCATCTCTCACGCTTTGATAGTTGGGCTGTTTAAGATCAGTGGCCGAGCAAAAGCCAACGAGGCAACGTCGGGACTAAAATCGCGGCTGCCGGCGTAGAGCACGCTAGAGATTAGGTCGCTCGTCGCCGGCAATTCTCATCCGTGGCGCGTATGCACGTCGTACGGGTTTCATTCTTGCGACCTTCAACTCCGCGTCTCCGACGGAAATGTCTACACGCCTCTGAGGCGTTGGAAATTTTTGAGCTGACGGTGCGTGACTTTCTCGGAAGTTGTTTATTGACTTTTCGCTATCTCACACACCCAGCTCCTACTTCTTCGTCTTGTTTTTTCATTTTTTTTCTTTCTTTATTTCCTCCCACGAAAGATATGCGTGAACGCTCGGGTGAAATGACACCTACGTTCTGCATCTATTCTCCCTCCGAAGCCATTAGCGTTGTTAATTGAACTCCAGCCTTTCCCGCGCTCGAAATGGTTCTGTTTCTGCGTGGTGCAGGAAAGCTTCACGCGGTTAACTAACTTTTTTTTTTCCGCCACTGTCTGTCGTGTTACAGTGGCCCTAATTGAGATGATTGCAGGTCATCATGCAAAATATCGGCCTTACACAACTTGGTTGCCGAGGGTTTGCATTCGCAAACAGAATGATAAGACAGGTATAGGTGCCCCTGTAGGAGCCTTAGCCGGGCAGAGCCCTCCGATGTGCCCCGTGTATAGACGCCGTGGGTGGCGCGTCATAATGTCACTGAGTTGTGTCCTTCGAATGTATTGTCAGCCGACCGTTCATATATGGAAACATTGCCGCGCGTGCGCTAATCTGCATCGGCAATTTTGACGCCGTCGCATCATTGGCGCACCGTAGCTCAATGTGGAGTGTGCGACATTGTTATGACAGCCTGTATATTAATGGGGCAGCGAGTGCAAGTCGATGTTGGCCTATGACGATTGTTTACCGCGTTCTAGCGGTAAAAGCTAGTTTTAATGAAAACGGAGCGCCTATAAGCTAGAAAAGACCAAGCAATGAGAAAAAGGTATTTCCTGAACAGGCCGTTTTTTGCGTACTCCGACGACGTCCTGCGAAGTTGACGTTTTAAGAGCGAAAGCCAGACTTCATGACCAAATTTGCAAAAGCCGGTCCCTCGCTGAAGCCTTGACGTTTACTTTGAATAAATAAATAAATATATAAATAAATATTACCGCGACTGGGATTCGAACCCGCGGCGGCGCGAACAGCTTCGCTGGTCACTGCACAAGTGCGCTATGCTTCATCTTCGTCTTCATAAACTTTCATCCGCTGCGCGAACAGATAAGATCAGATCAGATGAGATTAATCTCGATTAGAGTTTAACCTGAGTCTAATCTCGTCGCCAGACATGCCGACGACCCAGCAGAGCAAAACCATGAGCCAACCAGGTTTCACCAACTTGGCCTAACTACGTTAAGATCCTAACTTTTTTTAGGATCTCGGAGGCTAAATCACACCGCCATCCACATCCCGCCGGTGATGACGTATTCCCAGCGCACTCAAAACGTCATCGTGAGCGTCACGGGTTTGAATCGAGTTGAGGGAAGGAAGTGTGTTCCGAATTCACCTCGACGAATTTAAGTTCCTCAACTATACATATGCCTTTTGTTGACAAAAATAAAACGCCAAGATAGCCACGAAAAGCTACGCTATCTATATTTGCTAAAAGCGAAAATTTGATGAATCTGTATTTAATGTCCCATCGGCGGCTTAAGCGATTCACGAGTCTCGCTGGCCATATCTATTCCCGGTCACACTAGAAGCGTGCAGCGTTATGGAGGCCACAGCTGGCTTCGGCTAATAGGGTTCCATATGCGCAGAACCGTTCGCGCACTGCCAGATTTTCTGTGATACGGTGGGGTATTCAAACAAAATCAAATATATACAGACCTTGATTCGTACACTAAGAGTAACGGGATTGATCCGATTGAAATGTAGTGTTAAAAGAAAAGGTGTGCATTGCTTGGAAACAATATCAGCATCCAGGTATCAATGTCTGCTAGGTAGCATCATAAGGAAAGGTGGGTTGGCATGTTTTCTCTTGAGACATTATTAGTTCGACATATGTTCAAATGTATCTGCAGGATGTAATGAAACATTCCTCACATTTCTCATTGATTTCAGTAATCACGTCTCTTACTATAATCAAGCCATGAAGGTTATTAACTGCTTCGGGCTTTAAGGCTTTGCCCTGTGTACTGTATAGCTTTGTGCGATGTGAAGCGGTCATGGGGCAGTACGTTATGCACTAATCGCTACTGGTGGTTCCGACTTCACACGGACATACATTTTTCTTCGTTATTTTAATTTTTTTTTTAATGCAAGATGCGAATCTTTCATGCTCTGCGATAGGTTGCATGGCGTTGTGGAAGAGTTTATAACGGAGAGATCATGATTAACCGTTTAGCGGTGCCTTGGCAAACGCATCGTAGGCGCTATCATGATCGGTCACTGAATGAGTAGCACCTAATCACCGAAAGATGGCGTGATTAGCTGAGGCCTTACTCAGGTGACCACTAGGCTGTGTGGTTCTTGTTATGTGGAGCGTGATGCTTTTGGGTGGATGCTAATTAGTAATTACTCCCTTATTTTCAAATCTACTCCACATCGGGGGATTCCCCTCAACATTGGACTAAAGAGAAGTGCGGTGTTGGATGTGCCGCATCCAAGGATAGCAGAAATACTTAGCTTCGTTGCTTCCCTACCTCTGGGGGTGTGTTGCGTAAAATGTACCCTCTCAGAGCCCCCACCCCTGGCCATTGTAACCTTTAACACAGGCCCAGTAATCTTGCAAAACAGCAAAAACACACGAAGGCAAAAACTGTGAAGGACAATCCTAAGAGCGCATGCGCTGGCGCGCACAGGGAGGCCATAACGAAAACAAGATGGCGCCGTACCCCATTATTCCGCAGCTGCGCGGTGGCGTGTGTTTAAGTCCAGAGATAAAATTAAAGTACGGCGCGAGCCCGCCGGCCGAGCGGCGCTTATATGGCGCGCAATAAAAAGGAATCGCCTGTTTTTAACCCTTGCGACACTTAATAAGCGGTTTTGAAAGAACGCGGTGCTATTTTTGTTATTTTCTTTTCCCCCCCATATACTTTCCGCTCCGGCGCTTTTAGCCGTCATTTCTCTGTCCTCGTCTCTGCAAACTCTGTTTCTTTCTCTTTTTTTTTTTTACGTCGGCAGAGGCGTATGCAGTTGGTGAGCTTCGGAACAATGCTGTGGTAACCTTCCAGGGCGAGGTTGCGGCACCGGGATGGGAAAGGGAAAGAGTAGAAGGGGAAGGGGATTAAATCGCCATTCCATGCGTTTTATCAGCGTAATGGGTGTAGAAGGAAAACTAAGTCCTGTCCTGACAGGATGGCTTGTCACTTTCCTTTCTTTTTTTTTTTGCCAGTCAACCGCGTTGTTTTGCGCGTATATCCGTTTAAGTCTGTTAGTTGTGTGACACGTGGATTCGAGCATTTCCTGCAACCTTCGGTGTTGCCTGGTGCAATATAGCTATGCTATTCGCATCATTTTGCTCGGGACGGATCCCCCCCCCCCCCCCCCCCTTGTTTCTTAGCGATGCCCTCATCCAGCAAATATCTACAGGACATCCACTATGTCAAGACTACTCAGTAGCAGAGGGCAAGTGCTGTAAAGCTGAGGAGGTTCGGGGTTCGATCCCCAGTATCGCCGGGTACCCACTGGCGATAGATTGGTACACAGCTTTCCGCTGGCCTGGTGCTCTGCTTCTGCGAGCTGAATGGCTTGGGAAATGGATCGTAGACCCCACCTTGTGCAACGAAAAACACCTTGTGCCATGCCGCTCTTTGGACAACGCTCCCCTTGCGCCAGTAAACTGCATCATCATCATCATCATTTAAAGCTGACCTCAAGTGCGCCTACACTCGCTAAGTCAGAAAATCTCAAAATGCCCACAGGACTTAGTCCTTTTGCAAACCATTACTCACTCAAAAGAGCGATCATCCGTTACAAAATATTTTTAGACAGTCCGTTGACTTTCTATAGACTTATGTCTATAAAGTCTATTTACTCTCTGTAGACGAATCCTAGAGGACAGCCTATAGGCAATACAAATGCTATAGACAGTCTATAGACTATGAATAGACAAAAAGAATAATCGAGGAAGGCGGCAGAGTCTATAAGAAGTCTATAGACTATCTACAGATCATTTTTATAGGGTATAACTATCTTGGTGACTAACCGCAAATATATTACGTAATCCACAGTTCCTTTCTCCGAGTACTAGCTCTAATTATAGTTACAGCGCAAAAGACGAGCACGAGACGAGTACACAGACACGGCGCTGTGTTATTCAGTGTTATTCACGTCGCGAGTATGAAGCGGCGCAGTCAAGTCCAGCATTAATCATTTTTGGCTTGTGGTCTAAAGCTCGACGCTCTTGTTCACAGCTAGAGCGTTGTTTGTAAGTTGGGGAGCCACTTCTAGATAGGTTCGTATACTCGATTCGTATACACAAGATGTCCGCTCCCGCAACGCTTGTAGACTCTGGTTCCTGTTCCACTGCTTTCTCCGCAATACCCCGCACAAGACGCGTTGTTCCAACCCGCATTCCCGGCACACTCGCGATGTAGCGGCAGTTTTATACGGGAATGCAGCCTCTTTTTTAACAGTCGGGGATCCCCCCGCGCTTCGCTCCTTACCGCAACGCGCAACGGCACGCCGTCCCCGGCATTCTGGCGCCGTGTCGCAACCTCCGAATTGCAAACTATACATTCTTGCGCGCACACGCGAGCTCCTTCGCTATAAAACCGCAGCCTCGCTGTGCGAAAGAACAGGCGCCCCCGTAGCCCGAGCGAACATACTCGTTTAAGGAAGCGGGAAAGGGGGGAGGGGGGGGTGAATAATAACGCGCGCTCGCGAGCCTTATGAAAAACGACTGTGTGCGAAGACTGTAGTGTTAAAAGGTTGCGCGAGCGTTTATAGCGAAGAGAACAAGTAAAAGGGAAGAAAGAAAGAAGGTGTAAGCGAGTGATGAAAGAAGGGTAGCGGAGATGTGCTCCTTCTCAGCCGGCGTCGTGAGCGCGTGCGCTGCGGGCTTTTCGTTTCCAGTGACTGTGAGCGCGTTGAATCCTCCTCCCTGACGCCTATACAGCTCGTGCGGTTCTTTCCAGATCCCGCGCAATTAACGGGCGCGCTTTTTTTCCCATCAGGAAGAAACCGTGACGTCACGATTCTTTTTCCGCCGGTGCTTCCGTCAATTACGGAATGTGTGCTTACCGCACGCGCGCTTTCTCGGTCGTCTGAAAGGACTTCGCATTTATATGACCCCTGTGAAAACGAGAGGGCAGGCGAGGGGTTGGGGGGGGGGGGGGAGAGCAACTGGCTTGGTGTGTAATCCGGGCTAGTACCTATAGCTAATTAAAAAATAATTAAAACACCTGTTCTCCTCATGCTCGAAGGTCGAAGGCTATTCCAGCGGCATCAAGAACCCTTTCATGAGTGGTGCCGAGTTGATGGCTTTAAGTGCCAGTTGCAACACTCCAGAGTCTGCTGCACGCGTCATGACCGTTGCTTAGATGAAGGGTTAAACGGACAGGCCCAAGTTCTGTTCCATGTGTTCTATTTCTCTGCTGTGTCAGGTGGAACGGTTTGGCTAGATCAGCTTTTCCATAAATTTTCCTATACCGTACGACACCGTTCTATATACTGTCCTCTGCGATCTTCACGCATGTTACAGCCGAAACTTCTCTCAGTAGCAAGCTCCTTGAACCTCTTAAGCGTTTCAGCGAGACCCACTCACAGACCGGGCGGTACCGAGAACTTAGGGACAGGACTGCACGTTTCTTCGATCGAGTTTCCTGAGTTAAGGTGCACAGCCCTGCTTTCCCAGACCAAAACGGAACTTCTCGAAAGGAACTTCGCCGGAAATTCTCCGGCCACACTTGGTATAGACTGTTTACTGCGCCTTCCAACTTGGGCTAAATTCTTCGCGCCGCCTCCGGAACCTGTCACTTTTATGTGAGAAAGAGAGAGAGAGAAAGAGACCGCTTCACACCGCTCTATCCGTTATGTTCCGTCACGTAAAGTTCTCTCCAGGTATAGTTCAGTTTCCCCACAAATTGTTTCATTGCTTCTCAGCCACAGCACAGTGACTCCAAAAGGACCGCAAACATGTTCGAATTAGGGCGAATTCGATTTACGGGGTAGCCCGATACGGGGCTAGCCTCAACACACCTGATGTCGGCCACGGGACCAAATCGTCCGTTCGAATAAACCGGTCGGTCGAATCAAGCGAGTTTTGAACTAACGACATTCAACTGCATACTTTGCTCGGTACGTCAAAAGGAAAGGCTTGAACGAATACTTCGCTGGCGGGCGTAGTCTTCATGCCGGGAGAGGCATTTACCGCTGGCGAAGGAATCGAAAACCCTCCGCGCCGATTCCACACTCACCTGACGACACCCCCTGTGCCCGGCGCTGACACGTGTAGAGCTAGTGCTATTTTTTTATTATTCGTATCGTGCGGTGTATGAAATGAAGCTTCATTTTTTTTTCTCTCTTCTTCATTTTCGTCCTTCTAATCTTCGACGCAAACGAAGTCGCTTCTAGAAGGCAGCCGAGCAAGCTCAAAGTATAAACCGGGGAAGGGGGGGGGGGGGGGGGGGGGTATATATAAAGCCGAAGGCAAGGCAGGCCACTCGTAAAGCAACCAACCGGGTGTGGGGTCACATGCGGATATGCGCTGGCTCGAGGGGGCGGGCGTACGAAGACGCTGCGCGCTCTTCTGTGGCAATATAAAAAATCGACTCCTCCGCCAAACTCGTGACCAGCTTCGGACGAACGACCATGTGTGCCGCCTCCGTCGCCGCTTCTGAAGAACCAACGAGGAGGTCTCGCGGGGCGAGCGCGAAAATGCAAACTAGTTAATTAGCACAAAGGGTAGGAGAATCGTCGAGTGCAAAAGAGCGGCCGATAGCAATTAGGGCCTTGTTTATTTCGACTCGGTTCACCTTGAAGAGTGCCCCCTCCCTCGTACCTTGCTGGTTCCCCTTTCCCTCTTTAATTTTTTTTTCGCCTCCTGCTTTCTCTCTTCCTGGACGGGTCACGCTCGCACGCAACCTTGCGAGCTAAGCAAGAACTGCGAAGCGAGTTAGCACGTTACATGTTGTAGGCCATTCCGATGGACGTTAAGAAATCCAGCCGGGTCGTTTCAGTTTGGCCCTGAAAATTTGTGTGTGCGTGCGCGTGTGCGCGTGTGCGCGTGTTTGTGTTTGTGTTTGCGTGTGCGTGTGCGTGTGTGTGTGCGCGCGCGCTCGCGCGCGTGTGTGTGTGTGTGTGTGTGTGTGTGTGTGTGTGTGTGTGTGTGTGTGTGTGTGTGTGTGTGTGTGTGTGTGTGTGTGTGTGTGTGCTTTTGCGTGTGCGTGCGCGTGGCACATGCGTATCGTATTTGCGAGCATATTCTATACGTCTGTTTTTACCCAGAAAAATAAAATGGTATTACTTTGGGACGTCCCAAGTTGCACTGTGGTCAAATAAAATTTCTTCGAATTTTGCTGACCGTAGTGTAGGGAGTGTGTCCGTTATGCGAGTGAATACGCAACTACCCTGCAGTAGAAAACAACAGAAAATTATCAGCAGTAGCAACAGATTTTTTGTAGTGTTTTTGGCCACGAGCTTGTAGTTAACAACACAAATTTTGTCGTAACAACAAAATATTAGGCTGTCCTCTGTCGCAGCGACAGGACTGCACAAATTGCTACTGTGAAATACACAGTATTACGGGAATTACTACAATACTAGACAAAAACTGGTTGTTACGACAACACGGCAAAACATTTTGTCGTATCTCAGGCAAGATTCTGTCGTTTTTTGTTTTTTGTTTTTTTTCTTTGACCGAGTGCGGAACCCTACAGGCCGTAGACGCCTGCTGAATTGATTTTGCGAGGTTCGAGAAATATTGATATCATAGCGTCCGTGTTTGCGAGATCACAAAGCTCGATGCCTCGACTCTCTTGCCGGAACTAACTGGGCAAGCTAGAACCGAAACTAAGCATGTTGGCACTATGCTGCGTCAATAACGGAAGTTACGCCGAACAGTATTATAGGCATCTTACCTTTGCGGGAGTGGCCCGAGGCCAGCTGCAACGCTGCCATTTTTATTTCCTCGTCCAGACCGCGCAACAATGAGCGGAACTGCACCGCAGTCTATTCAGTAGCTTGTGTACCGCTGAAATATACTTTCAGTGTGTAAGCTTCTTTACATTTCCGATTACGCCTTGCGATGTCTGATTCAGGAGCGGCAACATAAAAACGGCATTGCCAGATATTGCTGGTTCGTCGGACATAGAATATGACGTATTTTCTTCCTGTGTCTTCGGGGATGTTTTTAGTACGCATTCATAGGCACTTGAAAGCTTGAAACCGAGCAGTGTGCTTTATGGCAGTCGGTGGCGACCAAATCAGCACCCGCCTATTAGGTCGCCGCGACAGCGGTGTGATTACAGTCCCGGACTTCTGTCTCGAGCAAAGTGCGCGTAAGGGAATTCATATAAAATTGTATTTCACTCAGTCAAACTACATTCAAACCGCCGCACCGCTTCAAAGTATCAAACCGGGGCAGGCTTAACTACCACCTCGTAGTCTGCCGAATACCGAATTCTGTAATGGTTCTTCTCCGCATTGGTTCATTTGTCGCGCTTCCATTGGACGCTGCCACGCGTGACGTCAGGTCTGACGGTTAGAAAGCAGTTTCTCGCTGGTATTACATCGGAGGTGCCGCTGGCAAACGTCATACACAGTTTAAAGAGTGAATGTATAAAAAAAAAGTTAGAGCTTCCCTCATGCTTTGCCCTGCAGTGCAGCGGCAAAGTTCTACCGCCGGGAGTGCCGCACTACAGCTCCCCATCTAGGTCATGTCACCAGAGTTCGCATTGCGGAGTCTGTCAGGTCGGGACCTCACACAGCTGCCGCAGTAAAACAATCGTTACCGAAGACAGCGCCAAATGTTACGTTTCTACCTATAACCACTGCGGCGTTAGAATATCGGTGAGCGGTGTGGAAGCCCTTCCCTTCCTCCCCCTTGACTCCACCTCCTCAACCCTTGCCGTCGTTACAGCTCCCAACGCACCTGCTGCGCGCAGTCGTCCTTCGAGACTTCCGTATCCGGACGACCCCCCCCCCCCCCCCCCCCCTTCCGACCCGTCCGATGGGGAACGCGCTGCAGTATATATATACTATAAAAGCGGCGCGCAGTAAATACCCTTTCATGACGAACTCATCTGCCATCAAGCGGTGGCGGAGGGCCCTGCGGCAACCATATGCTACCACTACCCACCGCGCATACACACACACAACGTACACGCGTGCTAGCTCCCAAACGGCGGCTGGGACTTCCACCCGGATGTTCGTTCGCGTGCCTTCTTTTTTCGAGACACGGCGGTGCTAGCCCATCTGCCTGAAGGAAGGAGGCAACCCCGCTCGCTCCTCGTGTTGCCGCCGGTCATTTCAAATACACTCCTCCTCTTTCCTAACCGTTTCTCTCTCTCTCTGCTGTTTGCAGCACGCTGTGTGTGTGTGTTGGTGCGTAAGTTTTTCCGAGTGGACACATTACAAGCCCCGCCGGTGGCAAAACGGACGCGCATGCGCCCGCGAGTCTCCTCGCGCAGGTGGAATGCGAAGCGCTTGATGCTGGTTGAAGAACGTTTAAGCGCCGGCCCGGCCGAGCCGCCGTCGCTGGTGGGGGACCGTATATCATGCGGAGTCGTAAAGTTCCAAATCTCTCTCCTCCCCCCCCCCCCCCCCCCCCCTCCCCCACCGTTTTTCTTTTTTTGCCTCTCCTATCTAGTCGAGCCCCTCTGTCCGTTGCCTCCATGGCAGCATCTTTCTTCTTGTGTAGACCACGCGTTAGGACGCGAATGTTGCGCTTCCGTCTCTTCGGTGTATGGGAGAACTAAGCGCGAGGAAAACTTCGCTTGTTCCAAAATCCTCAACTGCGGCCCGTTTCCATGCGACGGGAGATGACGTTTAGTGAGCGCTAAGATCGCAGGTCGTTTTTTCTCTAAAGCAGTCCTTCGTTCAGGCGTTGTCGATACGCGAGTCTGTTTTCTTCATTTTGTTTGTTTCTGATCAATATCAGGTACCTATAATGACACTGGACGGTGTCAGTTCCTGGCACACGGCTGATTTAACCTTGTATGGGTTGAAGACTAGAAAGAATGCCTCGATCAGTCGGTTCCTACACGGAGCATGGAACTCACAGCTACACAGAACGCTCTTGAGTTTGAAAGCTGTCGAGGGAGGAAACTTGCATTCTATCGGGAAACGCGCTGCCGACTGCCGTTACTGTCCCAACCAGGGTCGTACTTCACGACGTACTTCAGAACGCTCCGGATGTACTTCAGGACGTACTTCAGGACGTTCAGGGCACACACGAGCAACACCCCCTCCCCCACCCACATACACACACGACTTTCCGCGTGTTAGCGTGCCTTTCTGTGTTCTCCTTTCTGGCCACCCTTATTCGATCGTACGCTCAAAGCGGGCCTGCTACGGAGTCGCCTCGATCAACCAGGAACGCTGGGGGCCACCATTGCACCCGCGCCAGCAGGCCCGTGTGGGACCAGGGTGTCCCGCGGCCAGCGGGAGAGTGAGAGTGGCCGTCGAACACGGAACGGACCTCCCATAAACCCCGATCGCGTCGTCTCCGAGGGCATTTTCTCGCCGCATGCTGCTTGCGAAGTCTCCGTGCGTGATCCCTGATCCTGCTTTACTCTCGAGTCACTCTCTAGCCGGCCACTTCGTTGTTCCTCTTCTTTTGTTTTTTTTTCTTGTTTTCTCATACCATGTTCGTGCCAGTCCTTGTCCGACGCGTATACAGCAGGGCGAAGGGTATACGTATTTACTTCGCGAAAGGCGCGAAGCGTACTAGCTGGTAATGCGTTGACCCGAGACCATCAAAAGGATACAACGTGGTCGCTTTTTTACAAGGAGTCGTGACGGACCCATGCTCGGACCGTGCGCATTCAAAGTGACGTAAAGGTGAAATGGAATACACATCGTTGTCGATGGGGGTATTCGTTTGCCCGTAGATTTTCCGAGACGACTGCTGCATCGCGGTCCGCACAATGAGGGAGGGGTGAAGGTTACCTTCCTACCCGATCTATATCTTTCCTTTAACAGAGCTATACCTGTACCAGGGAAGTTCCTTCGGGACTTGCGCTGAAACTGTCAGCGTCGCACTATCTCTGTCGCAATTGAAAACTAAGTGACGTCACTCCTGATCAATGAACGTGACTACGGAGCGGTGATCCTTCAAGTGAATGCGCTAGTCACTGAGAATACCACTCTATAATAAACTAGCCCATATTGAGCGATGAGTTTGTAAGCTGTCTTTCGGACCTCGTCGCAGAAACTTCTGAATCCCTCACTTTTGTTGTCTTAATTATTCGAGATCGAATTATTCGCTTTGCTGTGTCGTAGTCTTCATGTTCTTCCGCGAGGCAAGTGTGAGGTGTTCAGGTGTAACACTTAACGCTTGTTGGCCAGAGAAAAGCCTTACAAGACCTTCATGCAACCGCGGATATCGCCAGAAGCGGCTTCGCCACCTATATGCCACGAATGGTCACTTGCCTGCAGCCTATCGCGCCATTGGACCGGCGTTCGCTTGGTATTAGGAAAGAAAAAAAAAGAAAAAAACGCTGTACACATTGATACATAGAGATATATACGCATACACTCGCAAAGCGGCTGCAAGGCAGTCCAGCTGAGCGAGAGGGTTAGGGGCAGAGGAGGACGGGGAATGGAAATCTAGGCGCTCATACAGAATGGCCCCGAGGAGAAGCGTTTTAAAATGGCGATCGCCGAGCGTGCCCGCTATACAGCATCCAGTTGTGCGGGCACGGCGGCCCATACAAGGGCGAGGGTGAGCTGGACCCCCGGAGGGCCGCGCTCACTGTGTAATAATATTCCTCGCTTCGAGTCGACATTGAGGTCATTTCTTCATAATTACCCCCTGGGCCACAATTATTGTACACTCGCTCTGTCTGTCTCTCCCTCCCTCTCCCTTCTTCCTCTTCCCTCACCTCGCGTCTAACTCCGATTTTACCTTTCGACCCCCCCCCCCCCCCCCTCCAGGCAGCCTTCTCGCATTCGCGGCGCCATTAGATAGAAACCGATGAAAAGCAGAAACGAAAAGGAACGGAGCAGCGATCCTGATATGGCGCTGCCAAAGCGGAGGTAGATAGAGAGAAAGGAATAGAAAAATAAGAAATAAATGAAAGAGAGACGAAGAAGAGCACGAACAGACGCGGTCGAAATAAAAAACAAATGCCGCCGAAGAAGAACTATAGCACCGAACTGCTTCTGCGTGCAGCCTTGGCGGGCAGAAAGTTTTTGCCGGACGAAGTCAGTCGCGTACGCACAACTAGCTCGCTCTCTCTCTCTTCGGTTTTTGTGCGGGTGCATTGGATCGCGAAGTTATTTTTTTCTTCTATTTGTTATTCGGCCATGAAATATTTATCGTGTATAATTACACGCTTCGGGAGCTGTGTAGACCGCACAGGCGCGGCGACGCACTCGGCGGCGTCGAGCGTTTTATATACATATTCGCGTGTTGCGGACGTTCACGTGCTTCGATCATTCGGTCGCTCGCTTTCTCGGCGGCGAACGTTTTTATATACTGCGCCTCATTCGTTCGAAGACTTGTATTCGTCGTCGGCGTGCTTTCTTTGTCACTGTCGCCGAGTGTATTTTAGTTTGTATAGATAAGAGCTCCGTTCTATTGTCTCTTCTGTATATCTGAGTGGAAAACTGAGTGGAAACTACAATAACAACAACAACAAAAAGAAATCACATATTGTGGTTTGTACCGCCGACGGTTTCTCTCTTTCTCTTTTTTTTACTTTCCGTTTCACCGCTTCCGGTGATGATTGTTTCGACCCCCCTCCTCCCCCGGTTCTCTACGCGTCGCCGATCCCGGCAGCCATTATTTGAATTGCCACAAAACTTCAGTTAAAGAAACATATAAACGGACAACCAGGCTTTCTGTGTATGCCGGGTTTTTACTTTTTTCCTGTCTTTTCTTATTTTTTTTTTATCTCCAGGCGGGGGTGCACGCAGATCTGCCAACAGATACGAACCGACGCCGCCTCTTCCTTTCTTTTTCACCGCAAAATGAGTTGAGATCACGCTTTTACTGCATATAGGGGGTACGTGACGTCTCCTAAATGGACAGTTTTTAGTGTTTCTACTTGTGTAAGTTAAGTAGAAAGAGCACAAAAATACAAGGAAGTTCACCGCGAAAAGAAGAAACGGAGGGACGATGACAGGGACACTAAACACAGCGCAGACTGCGTCCATGCGTTCGCCAGCTTGTATGTATACACTGTAACAAACGCGTAAACGCTACAGGCTTGCGCAAACCGCAGCTTTCTAGCACAAAGCGGAGGAGCGAACGGCTGCTGTACTAAATGTCCGGAAATTCTTGTTTCGGGTTAACATGGCGTAAACTGCGCTCGTTTACATCGTTTTGTTGGTTGCGTTAGTTTAGTTTTGTCAGTTTGGTAGTGTTTCCTTCCGCGTTTTCGTCTTTTGAGGCGCTTTTCTGTGGAATTTCATTGCGCTGAGGGTCGAAGGGGACAGAGTACGAACCGTTAGCACCACAGCGTAGTCCAGGAACCGGTTCCTTGTTCGTATGCGCGCACTATTTAGTACAGCTGTCGGCCCGCGCGAATGGCGGTATAGTAAGAGTAAAAAAGCGAACATATATCTATGTTAGTTTTATTTTATTTTATTGGCTTCTTTTTCTGTTCCTACTTGCTTGCATGCTGGTTGAGAGCTGTGTAAAGAGCACGTGCCGACGGTTAAAAAGTTAGTAGCTAGACTACGCCCTGGCTATGTCTGTATTTTTTTATTTTTGTAGTCGTCGTTCCTTGGCGCTGTTCGCGTCACGTTGTGTTCTCATCAACTAATAAAACAGCACTCTTTCATTGAGTCCTGGGGATGATAGCGATGGAATGAGGCTCCGACACGATGACGCGCGAGCGACGATCCTGCATAGCCCGTCAGAAAAAAGAAAGAAAAAAGAAAAAAAAAACGCGAACTTCGCAGGAGAGAGACTTTTTGACGAACGAAATTCCGACAGATGATGAAGAAAGGATATATATAGAGCTATATAGCTACGTTTCTAGCTGCTGGTGAAAGCGTCGAATTTTCTTGTCCCTCTTGTGCAAAAGACTACCTGCGGCGTGGTACATTTCATTTGGGGGAGGGGGAAGGTGGGTGAGGGACGTGTATCATACATGGAAGAAACTCGCATAATACCCTCTTTGCACTAACTTGCACAGACAAATAGTCGAACGCCCATGGAAAGAACAACGGTGAACAGCGCCTAGCGAATGCCTCGTCGGAGGTAAACCACGCGGGATATCATCTCGAGGACATGCTACAACGAGGGAGCGCCACACATCGCAGACACGATTCCCGGCGTTAATGCCTCCTGCCCTTAACCCCTCCTCCTTCTTTCCCCCTCATTCTCTCCATCTATCTTTCGTTTCCATTCCCGCTGCCGCTGCTATTCACCTACGCAGTCTGGCGGCGCCTATTAATTTCCGAGACCCGAAAATTACAGGACGTCAGGAGAGCATCGAAACGCTGCACGTGCGATTTATCAACGTCCGCTCGTCTCGGGTTTCAAATAACGCGCCTGGAGGAGGGGGGGGGGATACGGACGACTCGAGACCGCAAACAAATGGTCACGTGCGGCTCTGGGGCCAGCTAGCGACGCCGCGACATTAGCATCGGGTTTCGAGGGTAGGTCGTTGACGTCACCCCCGGAGGCCTACCCTCCATCGCGCGCGCATGCGCAGAGTCGTTTGGGCGGCTCTCCGTGATGATCGCCGCCACGATATCGACGGTGATTTCGCAATGGTGATTTCCTTTCGCCTCCGCCAGCTCAGATTTGCCGATTGACTTTGTAAGCTCACCTGTTGGGAATTAGGAACGACACGTGTGCAATACACCGGAGGTCAGGGCGCATTCCGCTTCGACATTCTCAGTCGGCGTCCTGAACGATTAGACAACACAGGGCTGCTTGGTATTGGTATTTCACTTCTTGGCACGTCTCGGTTTTCATGGCGTCCGACCGTTGAAAGGCCATGCAATTGATTCTCGTTTCGGCGGCTACGTGTCGATGCGGCCGAAATGCAACGAGGCCCCCGTGTGCTGTGCGATGTCAGTGCCCGCTAGAGGGCTTCAGGTAGTTGAAATTAATTAGGAGCCCTCCACTGCGGCGTGTCTGATAGCCTATCCGCAGCTTCGGGACGTTAAACCCCGCAGACAACGACCATAGTTTACCATACCGCAACGTACAATTCCATACTGTACAATACCGTGCCATACCGTATCTTGTCATACGGTATCGCACCATGCCATACAATACCATACAACACGTTGTCATACGAAACCATACTGTACCTTACCATACTATGCCATACGATACCGAACCGTGCCAAACCGTGCCACACTATGTCATACCGTAATTTACCATACCATATCACACGATGCATATCGTCCCATACCAAACGATGTCACATCATAATATACGTACAACGCTCATATCCGTTATTGACGTTCTATACTCCGTTTCATACATCATGTGCAACGCGGTGAAAGCTACGGAAGTAGTCCGCAGAAAAAAATAATGAGAGGTGTATCCCTCCGCGCTGTTTTGTGGCCGTGCGGTCTAACGCGTCGCTCCATCTTCCTCCCTTCCCGTTACGGCGAGGTTTAGGTGTCCACCGAGATATGACAGATACATTTCCTTTCCTCAAAAACCAATTTACCGACGAGCAAGGCGTATTTGTCCGCGTTTCAGATTGGTCCAAATTGTCGTCACGCCGCTGAGCTGGACGCCATTTTCTCAAAAGTAAAAGGGAGGCGGACAGAAAGAGTAAACACGGCGGCCAGCGGGGACAGCGAAAACGTGAAATGGAAAAAGACGACACACGCAAAATAGAAAATCACAGATCTCGACCGATTCATTCGCAATATCATCGGTTTTTGTCATGCTGATGACAAATGTATTACCCACGAAGCCTGTCGGCAATGCATTTGTTATTTTTCGCTCACCACAAGCAACGCACTATTTTCTGTCACGGATGCAGGCTGCGCAAAAAAGAGCGCTAGCTTTGACAGCGTTGCACCTGATGTATGAAACGAAGTATAGGTACAGTAAAGACGACTAGCAGGGAAAGCAGAACAACTGTTATAAAGTTGCGTCTACAGTTACCGAGAGGAAAAGCTAGCGCTGCGTTCGCTAGTCCTGCCTGGGAGTGTCGGGTAGCGCTGATAAGGTGTGCTGTGCTTTCCTAGTCCGAATACGCCGACTCAGTTGCAAAATAATGGATCTTTTCGAGGCAAACCTCCTAGAAACGCTTCACTAAATTTTTATACCGCGCGTAGTACCGAACCTTAATTTGGACTGAATTTTTGAAAGAAATGGGAACGTACTATCGTTGAAATGCACTTAACCTGCAAGCACTGGAGAGCTTCGCCAAATCCACGTTTTCGACCCAGCGTTAGCCGAGCCAAAGAAGTTTTCTCGTTCCGACATTCTCGTGGTGAATGAAGCTCTCCTTTCAGATACTCGCTTAGAGAGTGGCTCTTTTCTTCCTCAATGGGCAGTTTTGAGAAACTTCGAAGAGGGACACCCATACGCTGCTGCTTTCAGACTTTAAACTGACGGCACTGGCGTTTACGTTGCCATTTTCAGCATATTTTTCATGAACATTTGTAACGTTGATGCCTTTCTTAAACCGCGTGCAGTATAACCTAGTGCGAGTCATCTTGAAGTCAACGTTTGACGCTGTGCCCTTATAGCTTCTTTACCCTCGTTTTTTTAGGGCATTGACGTGCTTGTAGCGAACTGACATCATTATAGTACACTCATTTAGAGCACTCATGTGTTCTAAGTTCTTCCAATTCATCGTTTTTTTTCTAACATCTTACAGGACTTACAAGTGAAATTTAATTTTATGACTTTTGGTTTCAACAAAAACATTAACCTGAAAGGTAACCACGAAGCAAACTGTGCGAAAGGCACCCCCCCCCCCCCTTTTTTTTTTTCTTAATTTTATTTCTGAATGGCTTTAAGCTGCTAGGCCGTCGGCGCTGCTCTGCAGAGCTAACTGGAAAGGCTTACAGTGACTATACGAACTAAATGAATACATCAGGTACTTGAGATTTTTATCAATGCAATCAGACACTTATTTCTGTATATGTGTGTGTGTCCTTTTACGACGTCTTCAGAACGTAGCCTCGAGCAGAGTTTTTTTAGACCTAACTGCAAGTTTTCTTTTTTTCTTTTGCTTACCCCCTCTGCACACTGCGGAAGAACAAAGCCTAGGCGAGGAGAAAAATTGCAATTTTTTTTTTACGTTTCTCGGCTGACCACGGCCACACCTTTGATTATCTAGAACCGTTTTCCTCGACGGTTCGATTGGAAAACTCCGACCTTGGTGAAGTGGAACAGCGGAAGAGAGTATACGACGCTAACAAAAAGAAAACTTAACAGGAGTAAGTGCGCTCTTAAAACAAGAGAGAGAGAAGGAAACAACACGATTAAAATCGGCCTAGGCACGAACAACGAAGAAGAAAAAAATACAATGCAACGCGCAGCAATAACAGCGAGCACTGCGCTGTCACTCCGATCAGCCAAGGTTGTTTTCGAGGCTTTTAAGTGTACGGGGAACGACAGAGAGGGATAAAAAAAAAAAAGAAACGGCGAACTTAAGTGCCTGCTTTGAGAAAGTCTGTATAGAAAGCGATGTGAAAAGGTGGGCGAGCAGGGTATATACTAAAGGAAAGGGTCCTCCGAGTAGTACGTGAAGGAGGGATCTTTTTTTTTTTTTTTTGGAGAAGGGCGGAAAGAAAGAAATTTAAAGCCGCTGTCTTATATTCGAGACGCACTGAACGACACGCGTGCGTCCGCTCCCGCGACATTCACGCTCGGGTGCACGTCGTTTTCTTGCAGTCGTCGTCGTTGCCTCAGTCGCTTGTTTTATTCATGGCTTAATTCTCAACGCGGGCCATTTTTCATTCCCGTGTCTGTTCGTCTTGACGGTGTACACGTCGGCAGGCCTCCTTTTCGTTTCCAGCCTTCTTTCGTGATTTCTTTCTTGCTTCTTCTCTCGCTTCTTCTGACACTTCACCTTTCTTTCTTTCTTTCTTTCTTTCTTTGTATCTTTTCTTATATATACTTTTTTTTTCAATGGCTGAAGCGAGCGACGTGACCTTGAGACAGAGGCCGTGAGGAAACGACGGAGCGGAGGAGAGACGACATAAAGATCCAAGTCTCCGCCGCTGCGGCGTGTGTTCGCCGGTAATTGTAGTTCTCGAAACTTAAACGTAAAAATAAACGTACAAAAAGAGAAGAAAATTGCGTACACTGTTTGAAAGATCGTATTCGCGTGTTGTACAAACCCGGCATTTCGCTTGAATTGTAGACCGGGAAAAAAGAGAAAAAAGTTTAAGCGGAAAATTCCGCTCCATTACAGCAGCGCGCTTTAATGCGCCTTCGTCGTCTTTAATTACATAAGAAGAAGTAGAAGTATAGTAATGGAGCTGAGGGGTTGGTACATCAGCCTACCCCCCCCCCCCCCCCCCTTTAATACTTTCTTTTTCTCTTTTTTCACTTCATATTTTGTTCCAGTGAAGTTGCGCGTCTATTGCCTGACGTGGGAGGTAGCGCGGATACGTAAGAATGGACTGTCGTGCGCACGTTAGCTTTTCCACGTCACGATATAGGTGCTTTGGAGAGGACGGCTTCGGCTTAATTTAAGGTCGCTTAGGGCATAATTCCTCGCACGTCGTTTACGCAAAAAAAAGTGATTTGAATTTGATCACGGAGAAGTTGGCTGAGAGCCATTTGTCGAGGGTACTTCGAAACCTCAATCCCCGTCTGAAAGAGCGTATGCAATCGGCAGCAAGTTTACATGGTGCGAACGAGGTGAAAAAAAAAAAACAAAAAAAAAATTCGTTGAAGTCGGGAAAGCCCATCGCCTGTAATCCGTGCAAGTATTAAGGGGGCGTGCGTGTTTCATCCACTGGGTTCAATTCCAGGCGAATATATCCCGATGCTGCAGCGCCACCATAAATTCGGCTAACAGCTTACGCGTCCCATAAACTTTTGATGTCGACTGTACATTGAGAACCTCCAGGAGTGCTGCATAGAGGGCACCACTGCAGGTTTCAGAAGCGAACGTCTGGGTGTGTGTATCTTTAACGAAAACTGTATATTCTGCAACTCAGTAGGACGACAAACCGGGCAAGGAGGCTTTTTATCGCCTTCATTGTTCTTAAATAAGTGCATTACACAGACGCATACGGAGGGTTCAAGAGACAGGTGGAAGAATTCTTGCAGTGACTTGCTAATGAGACTTAAGTTACTTTTGTAAAAAAAAATGTTTCATCTAAAACGGTTCTCCTGTCATCACCATCATCGTCATCTGCCTGACTACGCCCACTGCAGGGCAAAGGCCTCTCCCATGTCTCTCCAATTAACCCGGTCCTGTGCCAGCTGCAGCCACCGTATCCCCGCAAATTTATTAATCTCATCCGCCCACCTAACTTTCTGCCGCCCCCTGCTATGCTTGCCTTCTCTTGGAATCCACTCCGTTACCCTTAAGGACCATCGGTTATCATGCATTCGCATTGCATGCCCTGCCCAAGCCCATTTCTTCCTCTTGATTCAACTAAGATGTCATTAACCCGCGTTTGTTCCCTGACCCACTCTGCCCTCTTCCTGTCTCTTAACGTTACAACAACCATTTTCATTTCCATAGCTCGCTGCGTTTTCCTTTAGTTGAACCCTTTTCGTTATCCTCTACGTAGGGCTACACTAAATGGGTCGCTTGTATCTTGCCTCCTCCTCGAATCTTTCCGGCCACAAAAACCTCTCCACGCTGAAAGAAAGTGCCTTTTTTCTTACCTTTTGAAAGTGTAGGAAGCAAAACAGAAACAATCAAAAACTTCAAGGCACTCATCTTTTTTCGGAACCGCAAAAAAGAAAAAAATACATCGCGATACTACTACGTGCTCCTGAAAGGTGTTTCACTGCGTTCTTTATCATGGCTCTGTACGTGCCTTCGTATATGGACAGGACATATATATAGATATATGTCTGTGTGTAAGAACGGTAAAAAGGAACCATCGATATACTTGGATCCCAAATCGACATTAGTCAGCTTAGCGGTATGTTTGGAACCTCAAAGCGATGAAAAGCATATCGCTCAGGGGGAAAAAGGCAGGAAGTACGCTTTTTCTGAACTTTGAAAGGCTACAGGTTCCACCATTTTATGACCGGAGAAGTGCGCTTGCTCGGACTTTTTTTTTCTTCTCTTGTTGTTTTTTCGTCATGCCTTCTTTCACGATGTAACATATGGCCTCGTTTTCCGGTTTATTAAAAGATAAATTACAATCTTCCGTCTCATTCAAAACGAGTGTTCTATTTTTCTTTTTTTTTCTTGTAGCCTATGCCGTGCACAAAGCTGATCGCAGCTTGCAGTGGGGCTAATGGAGATCCATATGCGTCAGTGGGGTTATATGAAAGGTCCTTCCGTGTCGTTCGTGTGCCAGGTCATTTTTTTTCCTATCTCTCTCTTTCAGTGAATCGTCCTTCATGTTTTCTTCCTTTACGATTGATCTGAACACTAACACGCAACTATACACCCTGGCAACAGTCATTACTTCGAGGGAACTTGCGAACTGCGCGTTTGTGGGGCGCGACCATAAGTTGTACACAGGTCTGGAGTAATAACACGTTATGGTCTCCTCCTTTCGCAAACCAGCTCACGTTATTTCTAAATCGGTGCCGCGAACGCTAACATGTGACGTCTTTTGCTGACAGTGACGTAACGGGCACGTCACAGGGAACAAACGCGACATGCGGGATGATTGGAAAAAGATTCAGACTGGGGGGGGAGAAAGCGTCTCACAATTTATCACCTCCTTCTGGCGTACCTTCGTTTCCTGGATGGTTTGTCAGCAGATATAGAAGCACCGCAAACGTGCAATGCTGGTGAGCGATGCTCAGTTTCAACAGAAATCTGTGGCTGAGCGCATCTTGTGACGCGTTTCCAACCTCGCCACGCCAGTACACACTCTCATGAGATTTGAGAGAGGATGGGGCGGGGGGGGGGGGGGGGGGGGGGAGGGGGGGCTATCTGGAAAGAAGATGAAACGAGCTTAACAAGTTGTCTTATTGTTTAATTTGCTCTTTAGTCCCGTTGTTCTGGTCTCTCGCACAGTCTCGTAACTTCTCGTCTAGTTGTAGTCGTGATACTTTTTTATGCGTTTTGAGTACAGTTAGCTGGTCTGCTGCAGACTTGTCCACATTTTAACAGTTAATCGCGCGTATGGCCGAAAATTAGACGTGCCGTTGCTACTTGTTAACGCTACAAGCATTACCAAGAATTCGAGACAGCGCCCTACAGCCAGTACCGTTAAGCCTAGCAGCTTATCGCGTTCTGTTCAGAAGCCACTCGGTCGTCCTCTTTCTTCCTTACGTCACGGATGACGTCAACGCGCTGTTTTGTGGATGTTCAAAGCGATTCGTCACATGATGGCAACCAAAAGAACTATAAAAGGGCATTGTACAGGATTCCTGGTAATGAGGGTTATCGGTTTTAGAGATGGAGCGGCTAGTTGCTGCCTTGCCTGTGATTTCTTATTTTATCGCCTTAAGATGGCAAGGACGTTTCATTTTGATAGGAGGTGACTGGATAACTACGGCATTACTGCCCCCCCCCCCCCCCCACCCCTCCATCTCCCCCAGTCGCTATTCGCTATCTTCTGAACCACGTCACTACTGTGAACTCAAAAGCGGAGAGCCGTATACCGCTTCTTCAGGAAGCATCAGGCTTGGATCGGACTGCGTAGTCTCCTAACAATTTACGGCGGTGTAACCCTAAACTGAAGGAATTACCGCTTCCTTCGAGCGATGGAGCGTAAATTGACGTAATCGGCTGCAAAACTCAATTCGCGGAAGGTCTCCGCGCGCGGGCTGTTGTTGTTCGTATAGTGAGTGCATTACGCATGCGCGAGACATCTACGGTTTCGGCAATCGGCGGACACCACGGAATATATCTCCGTTCTCTGCACGCATATACAATTATTCGGCTCTGAAAGTGACCGCGCAGCGTGGAGAGATTAGGAAGAAAGAGTGGGCGAGTGAGAGAGAGAGAGAGAAATGTTGAGCGGGGCGGGTTTCTCTCGGACACAGCAGCTGCCAGTTCAAGCGTGCGATTTCGTGCGCGTATTTGGAAAGCTGAATTAAGGACGCAACGCCGGCGCAATGGCGGCAATAATTTTCCAAATCCATTATGCAAATTCCTCGCGGTGGCAGCCATGGCCAACAATCAGGAGCCCGGAATAAAATACGTACGGACTGCAGGCATAGAAGAAGAGAGAATAATTGGGAAAGGAGGAGGGGGGGGGACAGGAAATAATGCCGAGAAATCGCGAGGGCGAAAGAATGAAACAAAATGGAGTTCAGATGAGGAAGAAGAAGAGAATAGTGTCGCTTACAAGGTTAACGGGAAAGAGGGGGGATGACTGAGGGGGAGAGAGTGGTACTTTAGCCGCGCGCTGAACGAAACTGAGTGCAAGGAGGAAAGGGAAACGCCCTAAGAACGTGGCAGGAAGGAAACAAAGGACTCGAAGCTAAAATAATGTACTTATATACACACGTAACCGGGGAGCGAGTCTTCATTTATTGACGCGACCTTGTCGGTGACCGTAAGGAAAGCCTGTGGAGGCATGTGCATTAAATAAAAAACATACATAGGATGATAATAATGACAGAAATGGCCTCCAACTTTATTTTTTTTCCCTCAGTTTCAACTTCGCTGGCTGGCCTTCTGTTTCTCGAAACTTTGTGTGCGTTTGTCTTGTTTGTTTTTTTTTTTCTTTTATATTGTGGATCCTTTTCTCAGTCAGTGCACTGCGTATCGCCGCTATTGGGAATGTACAGACTCTGCCAAATGTAACCGTGCAATGGTGGCTTGCTTCTTAGCCGCGTAGCGAAGCACATATGGCAGCCCTTAAGCTCTGAATCTGTCTAAAGTGAGGTGAACCCTTTTCCTAACGCTTTGACACCTATCGTTGTTTAGGGGTGCTGCAATGGCTCCGCTATACGGTTTAGAAGCAAAAATCCGTTGTTCGGTTACTTTTGGCAAGGGGGGTATACGTTCAGACATTAGGTTGCACGTGCGGCCTATATCTATTAAGAACTTCTTGTTGGGCGAGTTGGTGCATACTGTTGTAGGTACGAATTGCGCACAAAAGACACACACAGGAAAAAAAAACACACGAGGGAGACTGAAAGAGCGCAATTTTCAGTCTCCCTCGTGTGTTTATTTCCTGTGTGTGTCTTTTGTGCGCAATTCGTACCTACAACAGCCTGAAACAAGCATGAAAGCTAATCTTTCTTTGCCTCTTTTAGCATCCCGCCGGCAGACAATTCGTTTGAGCCTCTTTCATAAGCTATACCATCATCCCATGCTGCATGATGCCCTCATTTCCTCCCCCAGATACGTGTCAAACCGCATTGATCATCGGCACAAAGTTGGCATTGAAACGTGTAACACTGTAACTTCATTTCAGTCTTTCTTGCCTCGTACATCACGCGAATGGAACCGCCTTCCCGCAGATATCGTCGACATAAGTGATAACCAGCATTTTCGTTCTGCACTAGCTAACATTGTATAACAGGAATATGATAATACTTTGTTTTGTGTCATTGCATCTGTTTATGTATCTTCATGTTTTGTAACCACTCCCCTCTTTAATGCCTTTGGCCTTGAGGGTTCCATAAATGAAATGAAATGAAATATCTATGTTGCACAAGCGCAGATAATACGGTTCATGATAGTCCTTCCTTTAATATGGCGCCCTTGTAAAGTAAAAGATATAGACCTCGCTAAAATTCTCCGCACTGCATGCTCTGCGTTCCAAACAACGTTCAATTTGTCTGACAGTCAAGACATGCGGCAGTTATGGTTTTCTGCTTTCCTCGAACAAGGCATGCGCGCACTTCATGGCTGCTGCCAGCCTAAAGGGCTTGAATGGCAGCTCGAACCACTATGGTGTGGCTACGGGCTTTATCATTTACCGTTATAGTTGGTGTAGTGGGGTTATATAGCTCAACGCGGACGCGTGTTCTTTTGGTAATCCCTGTCCGTCGCTGCATGGAATTAATTATACCGACTCCAGATCGAAAGCAGGAGGGTGGCCGCCATTGCCATGCACACCCTGTTCATGGTCTTGCCTGCAGCGTTGACAGCCATTTTTGTAACGCCTCCTGATAGCCAGCCGTTACTCTGCGAGAGAACAGAGGGCGCGTAAACCTGCCGACAGCGTAACGAGATTTTAAACGGTACCATGAGGGGTGCTCGAAAGTACAAAATTGTTTCTTTTTAAGTATATTATAGCACTTGCTGCAGCAGCTAGTCTTTGGCCTTGTGTCTGTTCCAATGAAAGCATTCTTGTCAGTACCATCGGACGGAGGGCAACAGAGGCAGAGGGGAGGTACAGATGATAAAAAGAACCTCTTTTCCGCGCTTCGCTCTCCAGCGTCGCCGGTGCCTGAGTACACGTGCCTGCTGAAGTGGTGGTTAGGTTAGGATGAAAAAAAAAAACGATTGGGTTGCTACTTTAAAACTACATTGCAAACGTGTGATTGCTTAAGAAGGAAAACGCGGTAGGTTTGTTGCAGAGAACGAGACCCTCACTGACGTCGCTGTCTGTCTGCAAGCCCATCAATCTCCGCGCAGTCTAGCGGTAAAAAAGAAACAAAAAACTCGCTGTAGGGCTCTGGGCTATAGGAGGAAACTGCGTCTACAGGTTAACATTACTGCACTTGCCGTTGTCTTCGGTTTTTTTTTTTTTTCTTCGAGTATTTTTCCTCGACAGCCGTGACAACCACCGTCTTTAACCAGTGGTGGACTTTAGTGCGTCGTTAGGTTCGTGTGGTTAAAGGCGGCCATATCGCACGAGGCGAACCGGCGTGATTAGTTAGGCGGAGCATTTGTAGTGCATCGAGCGGCATACGTCACAGTTCAGGGCCACCTCGGCAAAATCTCAGTCCTAAAAGGAAAACTGAAAATAAATTTAAGTTTGCCTTGTGCAAATTGATTGCCGAATTGTAACGACGAAAACGGTATAGTTTAGCTGCAAACGGAGCGTTTATGAGCTGCACTCTAAACACGAATGCACCTACATAGGAATAAAAAGTGTGGAAGCTGTCCTGTAGACGCACTCCCTTGTATATATAAGGGAGCGCGCTAAAAGACACCGCACTAAAAAAAAGTAAGAAAAGTAAAATGAAATGCAGGTGTCGCCATCACCGGCCGGTTTCGTAAGTAAACCGCGTGCGTCGATACAATTTTTAAGCCGCGGATCTCGGACTTCAAAACGCCGATCATGGAGTCCGTTTCGGTGTACACGTCACAAGTTTGAATCGAGTCGCGGGAAAATTTTTACGCAATTTTCGCAACCATAAACGCATCTTTTGCTGCCGGACAAGCATCATACACGGAATTAAATAGCCACGAAATTGTTAACAATAACTGGATAGAGTTATCGTTAATGTTCTCTTACGCTGGTGTAGCGGCCATCTGGTCGGAGAGGCCCGCCGACGCTAACAACCACGCCGGCCCTGTAACCCTTTCGTTAGCCGGAAAATTAGATAATTAGGTGAAACTTTTCGCTGCTGGCTACCAAAGAAATAAAAAAAGGAAACAATGAAGCTCGAGTAGATCCATAAGTCGAATTGCTCGTACAATAGAGTTAACAATCGGCGATTACATCGTTAGCAGGTCACGCTTAAAACAAAGGTGCTCGATGTTTGACTAGCTGTACCATTTAGGGTAAGAAGATAGACGCTTGCCCGTACAATGCCGCTATCTTGTTGCTAAACCTCGTTCGTTGCCATATCTACAGTCGAAGAGTCGCACGAGGTTCTCTCCTGTCGTAAAGGCGCCCATAGTGTGTTTAGAATGGCACGAAAGTCGCACACATGTAACAGGCGGAACTGGCAGGAAGGATCGCATTCTAAAAGTGTCCGCCTGGTGATATAGGGTGATATAGGTCGTAAGTACCGTATTTACTCGCATAATCCTCGCACTTTTTTTCGCAGAAAATCGGTGCGAAGTTAGGGGGTGCGATAATTACGCGGGGAAAATTTTTGAACACTGCTTTGGAGTGCTGAAAGCAAATGTAAATAGGCTGTGAACCGGGGTTCTCAAGCCAGCTATTGTAAATTTAACCAAAATTTCAATTGCAAGCAGGACTTACGTTTGTAATAAAACCACAGAGACGACAAACACTAGCTGCAGAAACACTTTATTTGCGAAGGCTGGCCGCCCGCAACATCACCATCACTCAGAGTCCGCGGAGTCCACGTCGACATTGCCATCGCTATCGCTGGTCGCTGCTTCGTCGGCTTCCTCGCTCTCTTGAATGTTTTTATGTAGCCCAAAGATTCCGCTTTGCTTTGAAGTATTCATTTTCTTTCCTATCTGAGCTGTAGTTGTCTTAGGCTGTAGCTGGGTCATCCGCTCCTTTGTATCTGTTAGTCCTTTTATCATTAGTTTGGTAATGCTATATTTTGATAGTGCATGCACTTTTCCTTAGTTCTGTCGAGTGATGTTGGGGATGCGATGATTATGCGAGGAAAAAAAAAATTCCAATTTTCGATAGGCAATGTGGGGGGTGCGAGCATTATGCGAGTGCGAGCATTATGCGAGTAAATACGGTATTGGTAGCAGAAGCTTTCTAACATTCACTTTTTCGCTGTAACTAGTGATGCTACGGCAAGTGCACTTTCGGCAGAGATGACGTAACAGGAAGGACGGGTTTTGCTGTCGTCACGCAACCGTCACCTTCCCACGCGGGGCGCCATCTTTTGGCACTGGACGAAATAGACGTTTACAGTGTGTATCATACCTAGATGGAACACGTGAAGTAATTCAGGGGGCACTTTGGCTCTCTAAAGTGCTGCAAGGCTGCTGCAAGGCGAAAGCGTTTCCTGGCCACTGTTTGTTTGTATTTACTTTTTTTTCATATTTTGTTTTTCATTTATTTTTGCTCCTTTTCTTATTTTTATTTTCCTTTTCTTGACTTTACTCCTTTTATTTTATTAATGAAGTCCATGCATTCACTAGATGCGCCTTTATTCATGCTGGAACCTTGAACCTTTTAAGCAGTGACGCCGAAAGGCGGACGAATCTGCCGACGCGTCAGTCGACACTCCTGCCGACGCGTCTGTCGACACGGCTGCCGACGCGTCTGCTAACGACAGTATGAGGCATTAAAGGCTTTCGCCTTAATATTTTAACCGGCTCTTAACGCTAAGAAAGGTAGGTATCACCTCGAAGCGAAAAAAAATTCGCTGTGGCTTAGCTTGGTTAAGCCCGGTAATTGCGAAAGCAATATCCGTACCTACGCCATGGTTCAGCTGGTAGTGTAGATGGTGGTGGTGCTTGTGGTTAGACTTGTGGCGATGCATCGGTTATACAATCCAATCAAATCCAATCCAATGTAATGTAATCTAATCTCATGTAATGTAATCTAATATAATCTAATCGAATGTAATCTAATCCAATCCAATCCAATCTTCATGTGCACCGCCGTCGCACACAAACAGCGGGAGATGGTCGCCGAGCTCTTCGGCGTGACGTCACACAGAGGTCATGCGAAAGGTCAATGGTGGCACCGCCGCGTCACGGCAAAGGCTTGAAAGTGCAAGTAGTATTGCTTTCGCAATAAAAAAAAAGGCGAAGAGAACTGGAGAGGAGGAGCCTGAAGCCGCGCTCCTTGTTCGCCGTGAAGCCTATACCAATCTACGCGTTCATAATTGGTTTAACCATTTATGTTCCCTCTAAGTACGACACACTCTGTACATTTAGTTTGCCAGAATACCGGCCCGCATGGTGCGAGTCAGAGAGACTGCGAGCTCTTATTCATTTGCCACATATTAGTGGCCTGAGCCTCTCGTATGCCTGTCTAACTTGCTTGACGCGATGAAGAACAGACGAAGGGACGACGCGAAAAAACGCTTGTCTGCGTCATTCCCTTCGTGATATTTTTCATCAAGGAGTTGAACCAACTTGCCCAAATTTCGGTACTGCTTAACTTGCTGGACACCTCGCGTCGAATGTAGGCCGCTATGTTATACATAAACTAAGTCACGAGTATAGGTTATAGACAATCGGTGTTTCTTAATTTATCGGAGTGGGTTCTCTTGCAAGTAGAGAAAAGATCATTGAAGAGCCTGTGTCATGCCTTGGATGTGACCAGGACTGATAGCAATTATGATAATAATTATTATTAGGAGGAAGATAGGGAGGAAGAGGTCACAAGTTAAAAGCCAGAAGTGCCTGAACCTCGCATCGTTTAAGGCGCTCAACTGAAACAAAACGGACGCATCTTTGGGGGTACGCTTTGTTTAGTGCGTGGCGAGGGACTGGCGTAGCATCGGGGGTCATGGAAACACGACCGACATAAAGACGGCCCTTTGGGGCTGACGAGGCGATTTCCTTTCTTTCTTTCTTTTCCTTCTTTTCCTACTTTTCCTTTCTTTTCCTTTCTTTTCCTTCTTTTCCTTTCTTTCCTTTCTTTCCTACCTTTCCTTTCTTTCCTTCCTTTCCTTCCTTTCCTTCCTTTCCTTCCTTCTCTTCCTTCTCTTTCTTTTCTTTCTTTTCTTTCTTTTCTTTCTTCTCTTCCTTTTCTTTCTTCTCTTCCTTCTCTTCATTTTCTTCCTTTTCTTCCTTTTCTTTCTTCTCTTTCTTCTCTTTCTTTTCTTCCTTTTCTTTCTTTTCTTTCTTTTCTTTCTTTTCTTTCTTTTCTTTCTTTCCTTTCTCTTCTTTCTCTTCTTTCTCTTCTTTCTTTTCTTTCTTTCCTTTCTTTTCTTTCTTTTCTTTCTTTTCTTGCTTTCTTGCTTTGCTGCTTTCCTTCTTTCTTTCTTTCCTTCCTTCTTTCTTTCTTTCTTTCTTTCTTTCACAGCAAGCTACCCGCTCTACAAGCGGAGTCGCTGCTCCCTCGTGCAACTGCAAACGCAATCCATCTTGTGCCGCGTCGAGTGCATGTCAAAAGTGTCGCGGCCGTTCAAAAAAAAAACATACAAACGAGCATTTCAGTCGTCGAACAGCTCCCGCGTTTCTCCGTACTACACCCCCGTGGCAAAGTCCTCCAGCGAGTCCTCCACTGGTACTACGCGAATACACGCGTTACCTTACACAAGCCAGAGTATGTGCTTAGCTGTCACGATTGGTTTTTCATGGCCAATGATGCGGCTGCGCAATGAGGCTTAGGCAATGGAGAAGGCGCGAAGTTACACGCAAGCGAGACAGCATTATCAATATAGTCTGCAGATAACGCACTTCAAGTATAGGAGGTGACCGCCAGGTATTTCACCGGTGTGGTGAAATCTTGTTGGCGCAGATCACAAGATATTGGAGGTCAATAGGGAAAGGTGTAGTGCTGAAGGGAATCCCCAAGGTGGAATAGATTTTTATTAAGAGAGATTGGTTTGGTTAATGGGGGTTTAACGCCCCAAGGCGTCTAAGGCTATGAGAGACGCCGTAGTGGAGGGCTCCGGAAGTTTCGACCACATGGGGTTCTTTAAGGTGCACTGACATCGCACAATACACGGGTCTCTAGAATTTTGCCTCCATCGAAATTTACCGCTGCGCCCGGAATCGAACCCGCTGTCTTTCGGGTCAGCAGCCGAGCGCCATAACCACCGAGGCACCGCGGCGAGTGTATTCAGAGAGTAATTGTTCATTAGTATCCACCCACGCGCAGTCATACGGATAAGAAGGAAGCTGTGCTGCATTCACAGAAACTTTGTTCTTGAAGAAAAATTCGTCCTTGTCCAGGGTTCGAACCCGGGACCACCGCCTGTCCGGGGCAGTCGCTCTACCAACTGAGCTAACCTGGGCGGCATTCTTATTGTAGGGCGAGAACGAATTGATCAATAACTGGAAATAGGAACCTTGTTGGTCAAATGTTTAGGGCAATTCTCCAAGATGGAGTAGGTTTGTGATAAGGGAGTACTTACTCATTGGCATCCACCCAAGCGCAGCCATGCGGCTACAAAGGAAAGCTAAACAGCTTTCACAGGTGCTTCGTAGCTAATGATAAAAAAAAATGGAGGATGGCTTTTTGCCCTGTAGCACAAATAGTTTAGGTGATGATGGCGACGATGGCAGCTAGTACGATGCCTCGTGTTTATACTTGGGTTCATTTTTGAAAGGCGTGTTTTGTTTATCGCCGCGAACGCGTGACCTTATCATTGTTTTGTTCGCCGCACGATGAGAGTTATCTGACGTACGTCTAATCGACGCCACCAAAGTGTTGTCACAGGTTCGCGATCGCTTTAGACCGTACCGTGTCGTTCGTGACTTCTTACGAAGACGTGCGCCTGTTATCTAAAATGTTCTCTCGGGCTTAGGCGCAGCGCGGCCGGAAGGCTCGGGAATTTTAATCCCAATGGCTGCCGAGTTGTGTTCTATATCTTCGGCCCCCGAGAACAGTTCCGGTCATGCGCCAGGCCTGCTTGTCTGTAGTTTGCGTCCGATGCTTTCGTCACATCTAGGTGACAATATGTAATGCAGGAAGGCGTATATACGCGACAAGATAAAAAAAAAAAAAGATGCGTTTGAGGTTGTTGTGAGCGACAGGTGAGATTAGCATCGGGATTATTCTGCCAGAAATTTCTCCACCATAGCGAGGCTTAAATATTAATTAAATACGACAGTTTGAGACACAGTTCCGTGAACTCGCAGATCTTTGCACCACGCGCACAAGTACCCACAGTGGTGATCTTCTGCCACTGTCACCATTTAATGCTCAAACTATTTTAGAAGGCGGGAAGCCTCCCTCTTAACCGTCCGGATTCCACATCCTTGAAGATTGTCTTGCCGAGAATAGTGGGGAGAAGTAAGTAACAGTTACTATATAGTAACTATATAGCAGTATATAGCATAATAGTATATATACTAGTATATACTACTACATAGCGGTATAGTAAGAGTTACTATGCAGTAACTGTCACTTTCTAAAGGCTGCAACTCTCTAACAGCGTGATTACCATCGCCTAAGGATGTAATGACGTTAAGCCTACCATAGAATTAGTCTAATGTATCGAGAAACGAAGTGTACCTGTTTTCACCGGCACTGGTTCGTCAACAGAGGAAAATCTTCAGGCCCGATCGGGCCTGAAGATTTTCCTCTGTTGGATGCCATTCGTACGAAAAGTTTCGGAACATTCCGGATAAGTTAGTCCTCGTATTCGACTTCAGGTTCGCCATGGTTCCCGGACGATGCTCGCCTTAATTTGCCGAGGATGGGAACTAAAAGCATTTCATGCTTAATAAAATATGAAGACTACAGAAGGTCAGTTGAGCGTCAACAAAGATATTAAGATATAGTGGATAAGAAAGTAGAAGAACAAAATCAGGATGACCCTAAGGCGCGTCGCATGTCGAAAACACCATGGTTTTTCCCTTTGCAGTGGACAAGTACGAAATAAAAAGACAGCGATATATTTCTTTCGCCGCAAGCAACAATGGCAAGCCGCCGGCCATTGACTTTCATACCGGTGGGCCTGTAGTAGTGCATACTTTTGCAGTTTCTTAGAATTTCTTTCTTTTTTTATTTCTCCTGATTACCACCCCTGTTTATTCCTTTACAGCGGGTCGTCGGCGTTGTTCAGCTGCCGTTTTTAATGTTTCGCCGGGGACCGCGCGCTCCCTTCTACCCCCTTTTTACTGCCATTTTTACGGTCGTGCAAAATCAAGAAGAATGCGTTCGCAATTCTCCCGAGGCGGCCACCTGTGCAAACAGAGCTTGGCCAAGCGTGCAAAAAAAAAAATAATAATAACATTTTTTTTTGCTTTCCTTCCGTTCTTTTTTTTACTTCCAACTATTCTTAATTCTTTTTTGCTCTTTTTCTTTCTCAACGTCGAGGTAAACGCGAGCGGCCGCAGCGTTTTATATTCCCGCCGATTTTTCTTCGTATAGCGGTGCATGTCCGATTGGACATAGGGCAGTTGACGGTCTACGCTCCCCCCCCCCCCCCCCCCTTCCACCTTCTTTTTTACCTTCCCAACCGTCGTCATTCCTTCCCTCTACTATTCCTTTTTTGTTATTTTTTTTGTCTCATGGAGGCACAACTTCCGCTTTTGGGCTGCACGAACATAAAAGGCAAACACACTATCCTCTCCGCTTTCGAGCGTCACTGCGGAAACTTACAGACCGACAACTTTGCTGGAAAACGTGCTGAGCTTAATATTCGACTTCTGAAGGAACCAGCGCACAAAACACAACGGACAAGAAAAAGGTGGTACACGACGGACAGGAGCGCTGAACTTACAACTTTATTTCGGAAGTAAAGATGCAACGTATATATACAGCCATGTCAGGGAGGCGTGTCACACAGGGAAAGCAAGAACAAGTGAAATCTACAAGGTCATGATGAGACAAGCGGCACAAGCAAACCAAAAACCTTAACTAATATAACATGTGAAGGTGACCAGTTTCAATGGAGGCAAGAAAAACAACAGGGAAAACAACAAGGGAAAAACGCCAGACCTCGTGAAGATTAAAATTGATACTGATAACAAAAACCGATAAAAACAAAAAGGCAAAAGCCAATAAAAGCGATAAAAGCAATAAAGTTAACAGGGCAATCGAAATGAAAAAGATAAAATGCCAACAAGTAACACGGCAAAAAATACTAACAGCTAAAATTAATAAAACATCGCGGAAAAAACTAACAGCTAAAAGGTAAAACCCACAGAAACATAAGGTTAAGTCTTGTGTAAACAAATAGCGGAATAAAGTTGGCGGGAAAAAGACGGTTGCATAAGGTGGGAAGTTAAAATGCTAGTGCCTCGAATTTTGTGCCAGATAGGCGAGTTCTTTCTCAGATAGCGACACTGAAGGCTGGCTAATGCACTTTTCTTTTAACGACGCTATCGTGATTGCCTCAACTATTTCACGGGGCCTCGTGTTTCTGATTGTGGCTATTACCCGAGTTTTTTCGAAGTGTGGCAAACATCCTGTTTCTACATCTTTGCAATCCCGACAATGAATACCAATGTGACGGCACTTTTGAACATTTGCGTTGTAATCATGTTCTTTTAGTCTTTCATTTAAACAACGCCCTGTCTGTCCAATATACTGCTTCCCACAGGACAGGGGGATGGAATAGACAACTGAATCGGTACACTGTAGATGTAGAAACAGGATGTTTGCCACACTTCGAAAAAACTCGGGTAATAGCCACAATCAGAAACACGAGGCCCCGTGAAATAGTTGAGGAAATCACGATAGCGTCGTTAAAAGAAAAGTGCATTAGCCAGCCTTCAGTGTCGCTATCTGAGAAAGAACTCGCCTATCTGGCACAAAATTCGAGGCACTAGCATTTTAACTTCCCACCTTATGCAACCGTCTTTTTCCCGCCAACTTTATTCCGCTATTTGTTTACACAAGACTTAACCTTATGTTTCTGTGGGTTTTACCTTTTAGCTGTTAGTTTTTTCCGCGATGTTTTATTAATTTTAGCTGTTAGTATTTTTTGCCGTGTTACTTGTTGGCATTTTATCTTTTTCATTTCGATTGCCCTGTTAACTTTATTGCTTTTATCGCTTTTATTGGCTTTTGCCTTTTTGTTTTTATCGGTTTTTGTTATCAGTATCAATTTTAATCTTCACGAGGTCTGGCGTTTTTCCCTTGTTGTTTTCCCTGTTGTTTTTCTTGCCTCCATTGAAACTGGTCACCTTCACATGTTATATTAGTTAAGGTTTTTGGTTTGCTTGTGCCGCTTGTCTCATCATGACCTTGTAGATTTCACTTGTTCTTGCTTTCCCTGTGTGACACGCCTCCCTGACATGGCTGTATATATACGTTGCATCTTTACTTCCGAAATAAAGTTGTAAGTTCAGCGCTCCTGTCCGTCGTGTACCACCTTTTTCTTGTCCGTTGTGTTTTGTGCGCTGGTTCCTTCAGAAGTATGTATTACCAACTAGCCCAACAACAAGTGTTGCTTAATATTCGAACTGAAGGAGCGTCAAAAAAGGCACAGTGGAAGGAAAGAACGACATGCTGTGACGTTTCGGCCCCTGATTCGTCTCTTTTTTTTTTTTTGCCGCTTCTTAGATATTAATGCCTCCCATCTATCCACTCGAAGTTCATTACGTACGGTTCAACTTCGTTAGGGTTCTATAGCCACACCTTCACGGATCTCGAATTCAGCATCCAGCCGCTTCTTCGCGCGGCTTCCAGACTGTAACCGAGGTGCACGCCTCACATATTCGCGAGTTAGTGTTCGGTACGCCTAATGGCATGGACTCTCAGCGGCACTCAACGATTTCTGAGCAGCTCTCGCGTCTGCCCACAGATGGCGCGACAATCGGGAGCCTGCCTTCCAAACTTCTGGCCAATTAGCGCGGCGAATTTTCGAAGCACGCAACCTTGAGAGGAGAGGTGGTTCGCGCTTGGTGTGATTAAAGGGCGCTGACTTTCGTCATGTGGTCGGCTGCCCCAAGGCCCGCTTATATACCCACGTGGCACATAGCTTCTTGGTTCCATTGCCTTCTGAGGCTTTTTTTTTTCTCCATTATGCGAAAAATATGTATGGAAAGAAACGTTTAGTGAGGCTGCTCGGCGACGGGGTGAAGTCCGGCAAGTTCGTAGTCGTCTGCTTTTTTGCCCCGAAGCAGACGAAAGAAGCACCGAGAGCAGACGTGCATCCAACAGCGCGTCTCTCATCGTTCGCTTCTCGGATGGCGACGTTCGTCGACGCTTTGCTTTCGGCGAGGCGGCTGGCGCGTATAATTCCACCTGTCGAACAGGCTCCCAGTCACGCGATGATTTACATGGAAAGTCCATTTCAGTGGAAATTGCGCCTTCCGTTCGTGTCCTTCCTTCCCCCTCCCCATCTTCTTCTCAACCCCTCCCCCGAGACCTTGTATTTGGGGGTTCCTTCCTCCCTTTGCTGCCTGGATATGTTGCTGACTGGTCAGTTCGCAGTTTGGCTCGATCTTCGCTGCACTGTTCCCGCCTTTTTGTCCCCGTAGTTTGGACGAAATACCGCGTTTCACAGCTAATTTTACGGCGCTTTAGAGCGTGAAAACTGCTCCAATTGTAGCTGGTGTAATCTTCAACCGTCGCTGTAATCCATAACCGTCGCTGTAATCTATATCTGACCTCACTCGTTTGTTCAAGGCTTTGTTCTCTAATTCTTCCAGTTACTAAACCACGAAGGGAAATCCGAGCGTTCCGCACGGCCAGTTTCTGGGGTTAAGTAGAAGAAAATCAGCGTCTTCTATAAGCCGAGCAGTCGACACTTTATGATACTTTGCAACTTTTCATTATTCAGCTTAGATTGTACAGTAGGTACCTGCGAATATAGAGACATAGGCCCAATGGAAAGATGGTTGAAGCGGATATGCGCTGGATTCACCTGTCTAGTCGCAATTAATGTGCAGGTACACTCTAAACATGAATACGACCACATAGGAGTGAAAAGGGACTAAGCTATCCTCTGGCACACTCCTTTAAGAGTGTAATAGATAAGGATGGGTGGCACACCACCAGTACCGGACTCTATGCTTTTACGTCAGCTGGTGCCGTCTATAGGATCTAAGTATGATCCAATCGGGCCATTGGTTAGCGTTATTGCGTCTTTTTGCAAAGCAGAGAGCCAGTATCATTCTTTTAGGGCTAGGGCAGTAAACAAAGAGGAAGAAAAGGAAAACTAGAAAAAAAAAGCGAAAACCTGACCGGCCCCGCGCTAGTCGTCTCATGAAGGTGGAGCTATTGATACAAGGGAGGAGCCACTCTCGCCACTCAACGTGACCTGCATCTGAAACATGGCGTCCTTTTAGTCTCCACTGCATGCAAACCTGACTCTGTGTTTTTCTTTTTTTCTATTCGCCTTGCTCTCTCAAGTCACTCGCCTGAAACAAAAAAAGAAAAGAAACACACACGCGCGCGCGACTAATCGACTAATCGTTTCGCGACGCAACAGAAAGCCCGCTCGAACGCGTCCTCCTGTCTGTGTTCAAAGCGAAACGCTCAAGTCGCGCGGTTGGCGTGCCAGAGATAGCGGGTAAGCAATGAAAAGGGCGAATCTCGCATATATATGTACATGGCGAAGCCCCCGAGAGCTGATCGGGCCCGTCTGTACAAATATTCATTCATTAATTCCACGTGCACTCCGCCGCCTTTGGTATATGCAAACCCATCCGTGACCAATAAGAATAGAACAAACACACGGAAGGCGGAATCGTAAGAAGTGTATACTCTACGCACTGACCTGCCTGCCGAGAGATGGCGCAAGTGGAGTAATAGATCGACCACGTATCTGATATTGCGGCGCCTGCAGCGCATAAAGGAACAGGAGGGGGAGATACTTCGTGGCTAATACGTTTGAAAGGTTTGCTTTTGCCCCCCACCCACTCACACGCGCGCACACATATGCATGTTTGTCTCAAAGATCGACGACGGCTGGCACGCTGTTGACATTAGGCGTCTGCGAATGTCGAAAAAGGAAAACGCGCCACGCAGAGACGAAACAAAGGAACAAGCAGACGAAAGTTGTTCGTCGCAAATAGGAGTTGTTGAAGCTCACTAAGGCGAAGCTGCTGGCAGTGGCACGCGATGACAAAAGATATCAGCGGCCACAGAGGATAAAACAAACTGGGAGGAACGCATTTCGGGGAGCAGATATCGTCCGCGTCTCGCAATTACCGGGATACTATGGAAAAAAGACGGGGCGATATGCAAACCGTCGTCGTCGTCCGCGTTGTTTGAATTGTAGGAGCGGCCGCGTACGTGTATACGATCATCTTGGAGAACTTTTTTTTTTCTTTTCCTCCGAGAGCCATTCGGTGTTCTTTGAAATGGACATGAAATGGCCTTCGAGGGTTCTACTACACAGAGCCTTCCGGGGTATAGCACTAACCAAAGAGTTTTCTTTTCTTTGTTTTTTCTTTGAAAGCCTATTTTTGTCCGCTGTTCCCTTCCTTGTCTGAAGGAAAATGCGGGGCAGAGTTTGCCGACGAGCACGTGTGTTTGTTCTAAATTATTGCAGAGCGCTTCTCTGATGTCACTCAGACGCTATCCATTATTTCTTTTTTTTTTTAATCTTTCAGCGTTCACAATGTGTTTGTCTTTAGCTGGCGGGAAAATGGGCCTTTTAGCATGCCTCGGGGATCAGAATTACTATCCTGCTCAAATGCCTTGATAATTAACATTGCACGCGTTTTAGTGCCGTGCTCAATGATTCCATTCCATTACAGCGCGCCGTTGTGTCTCGGCTTTGCGTAATCGAGCTCGCGATCTGCTCTGAAATACACCCGCGATCAACAGTTTATGCAACGCGACTTTGGCGAAAATTTCTAATTTCTTCGCATCGAAGGCGCGTTGCTTGCGACCTAATACAACATTGTGCAATTCGCGCACACGCATATCCAAGGCTAATTGCAATGACGTCGCCGATATTGTCTTCTCTTTTCGCTAATATTACTTTCCACGAAATTACGAGAGCAGATGTGCATTGACGATGTGACTTCGGGGTGGCTTTCGTATAAAACACGGTGTGCTCGAAAGAAGTTCTATAGTGCGAGGAAATCTAGCGTTATATATACTTCATTTATTTTAATGCAAAACTTTACCTTGGCATTTGTACACGCTTTACTTCCAAGCACTTCTGCGTCCGCACTGCTGAAGTCATCATGACAACTATGAAGACGACCCGTGTCTTGAATTGATGATGATGGATTTTTGTGGCGCGAGCGCATATGCGGCCAAAGAACGCCATGGCAAAAGGTTGGTTCTTCTACTCAAGGTGAGGTTGGAGACCCATTTCTCAAGTATTTCACCCTAAATAAGCCGAGCACCAAATCAGGGGAAAGCTTGTACCCATTGTATCACCAGTGGGGACCCGGCGGCACTGGGGATCGAACCCGGCACCTCCCGCAAGCGAGGCGGATGCTCAAACGACTATGCCATCGCTGCGGTGGGAGTTATGAATTGAAAAGGTACACTGTATACATATGGGTACGTGTGGTGCACACGTACCGGCGTACGTCGCCGCGGGAATACGTGGCCGTGGGAATTCGAGTACAGGTTATCCGTGTTAATCCAGGTGCGCTTGGAAGAACAGAAATACGACAAAGAAATATTATAACTATGCCTGGCACGCACCGCCAAAAGCACAACGGGCTAGGAAGGCGAACAGAAGGAAGAAGTAGCCTCGATTGAATTCAGCTCTCTCTGTGCATTTTACGATAACGCATTTCTGCAGCAGTGGCTCTTCGCTCCTTGGTCCGCTCTATTGTTGAAGAAATGGCTTGCTACTGAGACCACGTGGTCCGCCTCGTAGCGTCGTTACGTGTCGACCCCTGCACTGCGATGATACGGCAGCTGAAATCTAGTTCGCCCTCTGTACAGTTCGGAGGATTTGCGCGATTGTTTTGTTGAAGTGGACGACATGTATACCAAGTCGCCAAACCGGCGACAGGTAGAAATGAATTAGCGACCTTTTTTCGTCTTCGTGTCTGGTAACAGTGTGAGCGTACTCGTAAGAACATTCTTCGTGTCATCCTCCGCTTTCTTTCCAACTCCTGTAATAAAATAGGGAATCATGATAAACTTAAATATGAAGCAACAGAAGTACAAGTTTTCACAGTGCACTTATGTTTTCACCTTGTTACTTTAACCTGTAACCGGCGCTCACGCCCTACCCTACACTCTAAACTCCCGTATAGGCCAGTTCGTGTTTATAAGTGTGCTACCCTGTTTCACGGCAGTCCCGTAATTCGGAACGTCTTGCTACAATACATGATTTGGTTGATTTGTGCGATATTTTTAATGTGATAGCGTTATGGATCCCGTTGGGCGGAAAACCTGAAGTCTACATACTTGAAAATCCTGATTGGTCAGAGATTAGCGAGGTACAAAAAGCACTTTCGCTGAAAAGAAAAAAATATTGCAGGTCATGCTCTGCGAGAGCGAAGTTTGAATTCACTAGCAAGCAATTAACCACACTAACGACTGCTGGGCTATTTTTCAAACCACTACAGACACCTTCTGTTGGTTATTGCAAACAATTTCCTTTGTTCACTTTCAACTATACTGCTGAACAACTGCCACTACTGCCACCACTGTCCTGTTCACACCGCATCATCATCTTCTTTTGTTGTTTTATTCGCATTCACCCTGACGTGCACCATTTCGTGGTCCGTGTAGTAGGTAGAAATTGCCTGGAAGTCGCTTGGACACACAATTCCTCTATCATGACGAACATAGAAGGCGCCGCCCAAAAGAAAGGATGGGATGACATTTTTTGCTCTCCCACAAGGCTCCCGTGGGGGAGCCGAAACGTCATCCCATCCTTTCTTTTGGTCGGCGCCTTCTATTTTCGTAATGTACCATCCCCACCAGACGGGTTCCCGTCAGACACTAGACCTTGATTCCTCTATCACCTATGTATCACTTTCTATCACCATCTGATCACCCGTTCCGTCGTTTTCTATGACTTTTACACCACGTGATATCGTCCTTCACTCACGAGCACAGACTATGCTCACCCCTATCCATTTTATAACACGGCACGCGTCGTCGCTGTGAGGCTTCTTACTGGCTTCCCAGACAAATTCCTGGATTCGAATCCGACCCGTGGAGTTTTTTTTTTTTTTCTGGGATCTTTTTTTTCTGTTTGTATGCCGCAGAAGGACCACGCACACAGATCGCTCAAAACGCTCACCCCGGCCAGTAACGCTAGCGCATTAAAAAGGCGGCCAAATGGAATCGCACCCGCTACCTCTACACCGCCGAGGAACGTTCGTTCTGGGTGATAAGTGGAGACCTTATACGAGCGCCTCACACCGCGCAGTAGGCAAATTACACTACAGGAACACTTGGTTAATTATGATCACTAATCAGCAGCGACAATTAATACTGACGACGATGTGTAATAAAGCGGTATGTGGTGGCAACTAGCATATCGAGCCCACGAGCGTAGGTACCCTTTAACACTATCACCTCACACTCGTACATCCTGCCTTCCCGGCCTAGTGCCGAGGAGCGGGGGGGGGGGGGGGGGGTGCATTTGTTGGACAATAAAAGTTCTTTCCTGCTCCTCCTTAAGGTGAACGTAAACGTTCGAAGTGTTTTTACATCTATATTGTATGTTATGAGTTAAAACAAAAAGTAAAGAAATATAGATTGTACTCTCCGCATTCTGTCAAGCACGCTCGCACGAACAGGGAGAAGATGGAAAGGGGGAGATGTAGAAAGGAGGAAAGCACCTCGCCTGAGCGGCGGATACAGAAAGACAGGCGGAAAGAGCGGAGCAATGCTCGAATGTTCAGGTGTCAAACCCGCCCTGTAACCGAGCGCGCGGCAACGCGGTCTCTGTCCCACCCTGGCTCGGCAGCGGCAACCGTTCCGTAATCCATTTTGGCCGCTTTTACAACGATCGCCCGTCGCTTCGCGCTGCGCTACAGCGAGCCAGCCAGCTTGCGAACGAACAGCGCGCGCGTATACGCTCTCTACAACGACGGCGGTCACCTCTCAAGCCGGGCCGCCTCTTCGTTCTTCCATTTTTTCTTTCTTTTTGTGCCCGTTGTTTTCGTCTGCCATTTAGAAAAGCAGCGCAGGTCTGCCGCGCTGCCGCTCCCACATTGTTGCTCTCTTTGTTTGTTTTCTCTTTTTTTGTGATGCCCTCCTCAACAATGGTAATAACAAGATGTCCGCGTCCCAAACTGACCGACCGCCGGCACCTGGCAGCGTGGCGCTCCCCTGCTCTGTTTGGCGGTGGTCCACCACGTCTAAAACGAGGAAGGGTAGGCGAATGAGAAGACGAGGAAGGGGGGTGCGAAACGAAGACAAAACGATGCTAGCTGCCCGTGTAAGTGCGCTCTAACCTGACCCTCCCCCTTCCCCCTTACATCCGCCATATCGCCCCACCTCTCTTACCTACCTGCGTTCCTGTTCCGTCGGTCTGACCGAGCCGGCCTGCCTCTACCACGACACGGAGCAGCGTAAAATAATAAGCGGGAAACATCAACAATGACGCGCAAAGCGAGGCGCTCGCACAGCGGGTGAGAGAGAGAGAGAGTGGAGAGAAGAGGTATGGGTCCATGTGTGCGTAGAGGTGTCCGTGCTGACCACATGTATGGGACACGTACAACGCTCGCCCAACTGCGGACATGACGCGTCCTCTTCCATTGTGCAAGTCAAATTTTCCCACGCTCCCTGGGCAGACGGACAGGGCAACTGGTCCGTTTTTCGCTTTTGTTTTTGTTCTTTGTTCATCTCGCCGCCGTCGCTTTGAACTATTTGCTTCGCCTTCTCTGTCCAGCCTCCCTCGCGCTGTCCGGTAACAACTCTTTCCCCCTCTTTCTTTCTATCTCTCCAGCGGCCATTCTGCGGTACGCAGCTCGTTTTCGACCGATTCAGTTCGCCGCGCCAAACTGAGTCGCAAAAAATGAAGAAACGAAGGATAGATGAAGGAAAGAAGAGACGAACGAGCTGTGCCGCAGAAATCGCAGGGACACGACGTAATACTCGGCGAACCGTCAGCCCTCGCTGACATGTGAGGCTGAAAACGAAGAGGAGCTCCTGCGGAACGCCGACAAAGAAAGAAAGAAAGCAACAAATGTTCGACGCCGCCGCGGGTTCTTCTAGAAACAAAACCGACGGAAAAAGAAAGAAGCGCCGGGCATTATGGACCACAGAGAGTTCGCGAAACGCAGGCTTGGCTTCTTTAACGGCCGCCTCGAAATGTAAATACAGAGGAAAGGAAAAAGAAAGAAGCGGAATAGATGGATGGACGGACGGACGAATGGAGGTACGAAGGTGTACGGAAGAGAGGCTCAGACGAAATGAGGGGGAGGAGGATGGTGGGAACGGACGAAAGCGCCAGAACAAACCAGCATAACAAGACACGTGCACGCTCATACACACACACACGCAGACTCGTAGTCCGTGCGAGATGCGCGCCTGGCTCCGTGCCGCCGCAAACTAAAAACTTAAAAACAATGCCGCCGCCGCGCCGTCGATCGGTAAGTTTTAGCGCCGTTCCCCAGGAAGAAACCGGGAAAGGGGGATTGAAGGCGAGTTGTTCACGGTGTGACCTTTCTTTTCCTGGCTTGTTTTCTTAGCTGCGGCTTTTTACTATTATTCTGCTCGCGTGCCAGTGCCGCAGGCCCGTGATTTTCGTCGTTTTCGATTTTGCTGCCCCCCCCCCCCCCCCCCCCTCCCGGCTCCCCCTCCTCCCTGGCAAGTCCGTGCGCCGTGTTGTGTCGTTACTGTACGCTTGCTCCGTTTCTTGTTGCCTTTTCCCGCGTGTCTGCTGGCCCCCTTGGTTGCTGCTGCGGCGGCCAGGGAGGGTTATCTATCTGCGTTACGATGTGTGCGCCCCCTTACGACCGAACGCCGTCGACATGCATGCGTCCCGAAGCGTGCTCCGAGCGTCCATATAATGTTGGTTTTAGGTCCCTCAAAAACCATCCCCCCCCCCCCCCCCCCCCCATCCCTCCATCCTCCTCCTGTCTTCACGCTGCAGCTGGAACGTGAAAGAACGAGAGATAGATAGAGGAAAGAAAGAGACGTTGATGCTGAACTCTGACCCGTTCGTACGAAGACATCAAACTTGTTTCTCCTTTCCACCGCTGCAACGCTCCCATGTCCCCCCTTACTCTCTTGTGTTTTTCCTTATTGGTTCTGTGCTGCCTTCCGTGAACGAAAACGGGTATTGGCAAGCGAGGTGATCGAGACTTATGGATGTGCCCCCCCCCCCCCCCCCTTTCCTCTTCGTAATGCACGAGTCATGCAGTCTGTCCTGAAGCCTCCCCCCCTTCCCGGTTCATCATTTTTTTAGCTTCTCCCTTGATCGTCTTCGGGCTTTATTATTTTAGCGCTGGTGGTAACGGCCTGACTGTCCTGGATAGGGTTCACGCGGAAATCATTCCACAGCGTCCCACAATGCAACGCTCAGACAGAGTACACTTAGGAAACAAACATTCGAAGTGAAGCCATGCGCTCGAATTTTCGGCCACAGGAAGAATGGATGTCGTGCGTTTACGTTACACACGTGCGCCATCATTCAGTGTCCCATCTGCAGCAGCTCCGCGGGTTCGAAGGGTCTTCGATGATGAGAAGCGAATCACGCTGAAGCACACGCACGAATGTGAAGGAAAAGCAAGACCGTGTACTCTACAACATGCACGTACACACATACATCGTCGAACAATGGCACCTTTGAATCCACGAACCGTACTACTACGTGCTGGGTCTTTGTTGTTGTGACATTCGGAGGAGGAACGGGGGGGTTGCGCGGAATATTAGAATGCGCCGTCTCTCGATGTCTCCCGGATCGGACGACGCCGTCGTGGACGCGAACAAGCCCGGTTCCCGGTATTACGGGGTCGCGTTCTACTTGCGGTCGCCGCAACAAAGGACTCCGGGTCGCGTCTCTCGGCGGCGGGTCGTATGGGAAACTGGAAGAACGCGCTGCCTCGTAGTATCTGAGTGATGGCTTGCGCGCGTGGAGCCAGTGACGTGGCATTTCGGGCGGCTCAAGTCATTTCAGTCGGGCTTCATCTACCCAGTAGTGATATGCCGTTGTACTGCGTGATCTCGGCGTAGTTCGTGCCGATCGAGTATAGTACAGGGCTTCCAAACACATGCCCCACAAGGCTTTGTTTACGGCCTGCTGTCTCCAAAGGATGAAACCTAAGTTTCGGTCGCGCCGTACTATAGCCAGATACAACTCAAGAAAGAAGCGACTTTTCCCCATCAAAGGACCCGCTTCCAGCCGATTCTCGTGAGCCTGCTAGCGTCACAATGCAGGGAGGAGACTATCCCCGACCATGGTGACAGGGAACTATCGTCTTTCATGTGCCACTCGCTGCACTGTCACGCTATCAGTGTCATGAGAAGCGCCGACGCCATTGGCTTGAAGGGAATCGTTTGGCGGGGAAAGCTGCTTCTTTCTTGAGTTCCATCCGACTGCAGCAGATTCCTTGCTTCTGTTCCATCCGTATCAATCTTTGTTTTGACATCTTAACGTTTTGATGATCGTGCCTTACTTCTGAGTCAGCGACTAGACGTAATTTCTGTGCAAATAGAAGGGTAGCAAACGTCTATACCTTCGTACTACCCCTAGTTTAGAGTCACCATTTGACTTTCGCAACTTACAAAGTGGCAGAAGAAGTCACAGACGAACATAAAGGCCACTCATGATGAAGCCTTCGTGAATAGTCTTCAACATCATGAATACCATCCAACTCGCCCAACTTTCTATTCTGATGAAGGCTACACTGCCGTCCCCACCGTTTCCCTTCATTGCCCTTTCTTGATAACAGGCCCGTAAGTGACAAAATTTGCATCCCGCGTGCCCCTAAAATTTGAGGTCCCCGCCGCGTGACACAAGCTATAGAACAGTGCATGAAGGAAATCGCCGCCGCCATCTTATACTCATCATCATCAGTAGCCAGGGGAATTCCACACTCCAGTACGAAGACTGCTAGCCAGGTGGCTGGCCAGATAGCGGGCGCCTTCCAAAGTGCGCCTTGTCTAGTCACGTGACCTAAGATATAGAAAGTGTAGCCGGACATCGCAGGGAGTGAGATATGGCCCGATGCGATTAGGTAATTTGCGGGGACAGGAGGCCTTTATCCTGCAGGGGACTAGTTAGGCTGGTGATGATGATGATAAATGTGGGCGTCTTCGCACGTAGGCCTTGAGTTGTGCACTGTGATGAGGTATATAGAAGGCACCAGAAAAAAAAATGGGGGGGGGGGGGGGGGGGGGGGTTAAGGGGGCTTTGCCTTTTGACCACGAAGACAGGTGAACACTCTGGGAGGTTTTAGATGTTCCACGAATTCTGCGGAAGATAGCAGGCCGTGTGCGAGCTTAGTGCATTCGGCTTAGTACCCAAAGGCGATACCACCCTTGGTCATTGCTAGTTCTCATATGTCTCAATCACCCGCGCCCACCTGTTTTTCGATGCATGGGGGCGCTTCAGCGGTGATGTACCACGGACACGCATATGTACTCGCCGAGCTTTAGGGCGCCACTGAGGCGAACGCCGGAGGCAAAACAAAGTTCATTGGATTCATCATCAGCAGCAGCAGCAGCATCGCGCTCACGAGAGGGAGATATGCTGACCGAAGAAACGTACGTATAGCTGCGGACGTTCGCCGAGCTCCTCCAGTGGAAGCGAGCGAAAGAAGAGAAGAAGAGAGCGGCGGTCACGATTTTTCTTTGCACGCACATACGCACACGTTATACACGCGCGCTGCTTGAAGAAACAAGTTCGAAGAAACGCACGCGCGCGCATATTCTCCGGACAACACTCGCGGAGAGGCCATCGAAACGCTTGTCATTACGCAACCGGTACTACTCTCTCTATTACCGGTATGTGTTCTGCCGGGGGTCTCCTCGCGGTACATATATATAGACAAGAGCATAAAAGATGGGACGAATATAACCCGGCGTATGCGCGTTTCGTGCGCGTGCTGCGCCAGGCGATTTGGCGGCATCTCCCGCCGCTGGGTTCCGGATTGTCTCGGAATCTTTTCTTTCTTTCTTGCTTTCCTTCTTTCTTTCTCTGACTCGTGGCGCCGTCGTTTCATTTTCAACGTTTCAAAAACTGTCCGATCCGATGCCGAGACCGGACGAACGTCGGCTTCGTATTGAGGGAGGGGGGGGGGGGGGAGCCAAACGAAATGAAGGGAGGAAAAGACGTGTACGCCGGATAGAGAGAAGAGGGCAGAAGAAGCGTGTCCACTGACCTTTCTCTCTCTCTCTCTTTCTTTCGATGTTATTTCCCCTCGGTCTCTGCGGCGTGAAGATTTGAACTCTTGCTTCGCGAATTACGTTGCTTACAAAATGCACCCCCTTTCCACCTCTTTCCCTCTCTTAACTTGGCCTCGGGTGCCAGGGGTCTCGAGTGAAGAAACTTCGTTGGTCTTTTTGGGCTGTTTGTTTCGTGCTGCCCCCGTGGCTGGCAGTACGAACACCAGCAGCAGTGCGGGAGCGGTAATAATTATCGCGATGATTCGGAAGAAACGAATAAGCAATGGCAAAGACCTGCGGGGGAACGAAACACCCGAGACCGAGTCAAATGCCCTTTGCACAGGCAACGGAGCCGGGTTTGTCTGAGGGTGAGGGGGGAGGGGTGGTCGATGTGTGTGTGGAAGGCGGCACGGGTGTAATTAGAATAAGCAATGAACGCGCGCATAAGCGAGGTAGAGCCGCCGAATCGGCGAAATGCTCCGGAGAAGAGCTCGCGGCGGCGAAGAAAATGTTCGGCGTCGTCACAGGTTTCTTGAGGGCGAGTTTGGCGGGGGCCTATAGCGATGAAGTTGCAGTGTGCGTGTGTCTGTGTGTGTTGGGTGGCGGTGGTTGGTTGGTAAGGGGGTGTGGGGGGCACGGGTTGCATGAACGACGCACGCGATCACGACGCGTTCGAGAAAACACGAGAGCCCCCATCTCTCTCTCTCGGCAAGAACACCGTAACGAGAGAACACGCACGCACTTTGATTAAACGTGATCATTTCCTCTTTAATTTTTTTCTACCTATTTGCATCGTCGACAGAGTGATGGATGCGCCTAGGACGATTTAAGGGTTGAGGTCAGGTAAAGTCTCCATTTTCCATCTGCCCTCCCTCTTTCTCTCTCTCTCTCTCTCTCTCTCTCTCTCTCTCTCTCTCTTTCCCTCCTCGTCGTCTTCTCTCTCGATCACCTCCCAGACCTGTGGCCTCGCTCGGAACTCGTCTCGATACACTCGCGCTGGCGTACGCGTGTGTGTTTGTACGTCTGTGAAGAGTGTACGCGTCTCCGCAGGCCCTTATGAACTTCATGGGTCTCCGTCACTCTGCGTACTGTGTTGTACACCCTCCTGAACCTGTATACGCGATGCGATACGCGACCTGCCGGCAAAATGGCGTCGGCGCGCCAGCGCCGTGTATCCGCACGTACAACGAGATGGATGTACTTGTCGCGCAGTCGACAGATGTGCGGTTGTATGGGGCTGCCATGCTGAGATGAGAGGCCCCCTCGTGCCGTACCGAAAATGATTCGCTTCCCACGGAATGCGTCCGAGTGGCTTGTTTGTTCCTTTTCTTTTCCCTTGTTTCTTTGTTTTTATTTGCATCCGCGTTGACTGCTTTCGCAGGTGCCGTGACTCAGTTCAGGCGTACTTTTTATATGGTACTCTGTGGTTGCTCTCTCGAGTTCTGTAACGTCACTGCATGAATAGGGAGATGATTCAAGGAGCTTCGAAGTCTTCATCGTCATCTTGCAGGGTAGGCCTAATCGTCGGCGGGTTATTAAAACATGCTGCGCGCACGCTCGTAATGGCTGAATGCCTGACTCCATTGCGCATATACCTAAGCCCCCCGCGGGTGCGCACGCGCCGAGTAAGATGGATAATTGTTTCGTGAACGAGATGATGAAAGATGCGGAACGCAGTTGCCCAAGCAACGCTGCAATCGCTTGCTGCGCAACCTTGTCGTGTCATATACAAACACGACGGACATTTCTTCATGTGGGATTTATGCTGCGTATTGGGTTCTCATGTTTTCTACGTCTTCTTGAACACTAAACATCCCTGATTGAAACGGAGTGCATAGAGTCGGCGACAAAAGTGTTCGGGACGCAGGTACGCGGGAAAGAATTTATTTCATGCGAAAGTCTGAGAAAGTTTTAATGGACTCTGATGTAGACTGTGAATTGTCTGATGAAAGTTCCATAAGCGACGAAAACCAGTCGCATAGAATCCCTGCAGATATAAGGGGACTCGCATGCTCAATATACCTGTTGCTATCAACGCCAGGCGACTTGGTCGCGAGGGGGCGCTACGATAAATTGACTAGCGAGCACACGCGTCCCGTGAACTTTTGCTGTCGACTACACCGGTTCCGTGATGCCTAACACGGAAGTGATCATAAACTTAGTCCGAACAACCTCGCCGAAGCCCGCCTCGTGTAGACGGTGTAACATTACAGCTAGACAACGCAACAGCGACCAACTTCTCCGTCCGGCCGTTTTTATTTCTGCTTGTTCCGACTGCATATAGCCAAAAGCCGTGGGTACGGAAGGAAACTGATTAACCTTTATTTCGTATTGATCATTTTACTTGGGGCCGCATTAAAGTTCACCGGGGGCCTCAGCAGCGCGCGTGACTTATCGAAGCAGCACGCGCGTAAGGCACTTTATGCATGCCGCGCGGGCAGCAATTTGGCAAATGACTTTTCTTTCTTTTTTTTTTGTTTTTCTGCACTCCCAGCCGCGCTTCATTATTTCGGTTTTAACGCGGCCTCGCTAGACTAGGAGCGCGTATATTCAGAGGGTGAAGGGTCTAGCCACGGGGTTGGAGAAGGTACAGCGCGTGGGGTGTTCATGATTTTGGCCATCATGCCGTGCGCGCATGCGGCAACATCCTTCACGCTCGATCCAAGCCGAGGAGAAGAGAGACGCGCCGATATCGATACGTGTAAGGTGCATCGCATTATGCACTCCATCGGTCGGAGCCAGCCTGGCCAAGCCGCCTCCGGGGTCAGGCCGCGCCAGATCGAAGCCATGCTAAACAGCGGACGCGGGAAAGGAGGCGACCATGAATACTCAAGAGGCCTCAAAATCGTGCGCGCTCCATCCCACACCACTTGGTCGCTGCGTCTCGTATTTTTTTTTTCTTCTCCTTCTTGTTTCTCAGTGTCTGTGTGTGTATCTGAGATGTTTGTTTAGTAGTTGTTCGGCTGTTTTGCGCTCGAGCGTGCGTGCGGGTTCGGCCAGAGTGCGAGAGAAGACCCGGCGGTAGAGTCCGCTCGAGTACGGCGGAAGACGGAATCGCCGATACCACAAAGCGGCCCGCCAATACAGTGATCCTTCGCCTTCGGGTGCCGTGCTGGCCGCTGGTGTATAGCGTACGCGTTGAAGGCAGGTGTGCATGCTAATACCGTCCCTTTTGTTCTTCCTTTGTTTCTTCCTTTCCCGCCTTTTACTTTTTCTATTTTATTGATTGTTTCCTTCGCCACTTCGTCATTACGGCGCTCCCCGATTAGTAACGCTCGCAAGACGGCGACAACGTGCCGCCAGCGTCGGCCGGTCTCTCTTATTGTCCCTATATGGGCTCGGCGATTAGCGGGAATCCGCCGTGAACGCGTGTGTAGGAGTGAGACACGAAGAAATCTGGCCCCGCCAAGGTTTCGCGCGTCCCGCCGCGACTCGGGATCTTTCTCGGCTTTTGATGAACTCCGTGGCTGTCGCGGCCGGCGCTGAAAGATATGTATGTGAACGAGAGAGGGACGTAGGGGCGTCGTAGCTCAACTTCGTGGTTGTGGCCGACACCGTGGCTGTATAGGCTTCAGACTACACTTGGCTATATGGTTTGGATCACAAAGTGAACAAGGGTGGGGAGAGCCTCAGGGTGTTTGCCGACGTTTCGACAAGAGGACTGGTCTCCGTCAGGGCAGAGCGTTCATCATTTGCGGGGTTTAAACAGGGCCTTCACTACGAGGAGGAAAACACGGTGAAGGGGAGGAGGGGCCTCACCTCGGTCGGGCCCTCCTCCTCGGAATGAATACCCTATTTAAACCCCGCCACTGGTTCTCTGTTTGTCCCGTTGTTCTCTCGCGATCGGTTTATAGGCGGTTCTTCACGAGACCAAACCATATTATTTGGATCGCGAAACGCTGTCTCTCATGCGCTAGCTCCTTTCTAACCTGCCACTGTGATGAACGGACGAGGTTCGATATCCGCGCGCGCTAGCCATGAGAGACGCTGACCACCGACTCAGAGAGCCAAGTTACCCTGGAACTAAGCCAACGCTCCTGTCGTTCGCTTCTCATTCGATTACAAGTCTGAAGTTGTCTGTAGTCGCTGTGCCATCAGCAGAAGTCGATTACTCCCCCCCCCCCCCCCCCCCCACCTTTTCATCATGGTGTAAGTGTCGTGGAAGAATGTATCAAAACTTTTTCCGGTATACACGGAATTCGCTATATACGGATGGTCGCGTGTTTCGCGAGGGGCGTCGATTCAAAAAGTTCTGACTCTCAAGGAATCTCTTATGCACCTGCGCTATGAAAAGAAAGAAAGAAAGAAAGAAAGAAAGAAAGAAAGAAAGAAAGGAATAAAGAAAGAGAGAGAGAGAGAGACAAATAGAGAGAGACAAAGAAAGAAAGAAAGAAGAAAAGAAAGAAGGAAAGAAATCAATAAAGAAATAAAGAAATCAATAAAGAAAGAGAGAAAGAAAGAAAGAAAGAAAGAAAGAAAGAAAGAAAGAAAGAAAGAAAGAAAGAAAGAAAGAAAGAAAGAAAGAAAGAGAGAGAAGGAAAGAAAGAAAGATTCTGTTGTCGGGAATAGTGTGTTTAGAGGGACGCTGCATCCGACCGCGAGCAATCCCAATGACACCGCGGACTGCTTCGCCGTGAAATTCCGCAGCATGTATCAGCCTTGGACAGCGCGTCGTAGCTCCGCAACAGCAGAGGGAGAGGGGGAAAGCAGAAAACGAAACATTTAGAAGCCTAATGACATCGATTCAATCTCCAAGCGCGCGCGCGCCTCTATACTCTTCTTGCCCGCCCTCCCCGTCCCGCCTGCCTCCACACGGCCCGAGGATGGATGCCACGGGCACCATAACGACTATTTTTTGCGTCGTCCCCGACGTCGGCGCCGCGCGGGAACGTACGGAGGGGAGGAATTATCTTTCTCATCGAACGTTTCGTGCGTAAGAGTCATAATGACTTCGCTTCTTAATTCCGTCCCCCCCTGTTCTCCTTCGAACGCGTGGCCTGTATATTCTTTCCGTCTTGATCGTCGTCAGATGGAACGAGGAAAGGCCCGCGCGCAAAGAGAAAAAATTGATTGCTAACAATGAAACGGGGAGGAAACACGAGGAAAGCGATTGGAACGTACTTCGCTGCTGCGGAGCCCCCGTATGCGTGTAAGGCAAATCCCAGAAACATCTCTGCGCGGGGTTAAAACATCAAGAATAAGAGAGAGGAAGACCGGGCGCCTATATGCGTAAGAAAACAACGCCGGTTGTGAGCGTGTGTCCCTTGTATGTGGAGAGGGACTTAACAACGCCGCTGACGTTCCTTCGTCAATCCGCACCATTACACACACGACAACGGCTGCGGCGCACTATGTTTTCATTTAAAGCATTGCTCGCGCGGTCGACTGGAGGCGGGATAAGTCCGCTGGCGGCCGTTTTTGCTTCCTTGTGCTCATTATTCATCAACTACTACTACTACTACTGCTTTGTTCTTTCCATTTCCTGTTATTTTCTTTCTTTTGTGTTATACGCTGGCGATCCACGCGCGTCTGCCGTTCTTGCGTACACGTCGCCGTCTCTTGTGAATTCGAGCTAACCCTTCGCTTATTAATAAGCGTTCCGTCAAAAGGAACGCTGTTTACCGCGTGTGAGAACCAGCTTCCCGTGACTCATTTCAAGACAAGGAAGCGTTCCGCCGAACGCTCCGTACGCGAGCGAGGGCCCTCGATGTCGTGGAAAAAGGTTTTGTGAAGTATAATTCCCCTCGGGATTACCGCTTTGCTTGTGCCGGGCTTAGGCCTAAGTGCTTTGTTGAGCCCGCCGCGCCGTCCCCATGTGGCTGAGGATGACGGCGCTATTTTAACTTGTTGCTTCCTCCGCTTTTCGTTTGAATGATCAGCGGGAGGAGAGGCGAATTAATGTGTACAGTATTTTCTTTCCCCACCCGCGTTGCCGAAGAAAGAATGCTCTAAACGGTTGATATGCAGGACATGTTCATAGATTGTTTCAGTCTTCACTTTCCGTTGAAATGCCCGTGACTTAAACGTCAGTCTACAGAGCAACGGATGTCACGTGAGAGCTTCCACACGAATGTTGGAGGGACGTCACCGTTGGCGAAGGCTTACGATGTGTTCAGAACTGTGGCTTGCTGTCGAGTGACTTGCTGTCGAGTGAAAGGTGAAGAGTTTCTGCGAAAAAAAAAACAAAAAAAAACCTGTTCTGAAGTTGCGTCGTAGCTGGGAACGAAAGTGTACAGAGTATGCTTAACTTCGACGCGAAACCACGCGAACGAAAAACGGAAGTATCCAGATCTGGAGCCCGTCGAATTCTACGGCACCCAGTCTCGCGGCCTAGGCATCTATTGTAAAGTAAAGGCGTCAAAAACCACGCACACGCACAAGACAAGAGAACGGGACAGGCGCTCTGTCCCGTTCTCTTGTCTTGTGTGTGTGTGCGGTTTTTGGCGCCTTTACTTTACAATGAATTACCAGCTAGCCCCGCAAGAAGTTCTCCTAGGCATGTGTACAGAGTCATGATTTCCGTTTGCATTTCTCAGGTGATCGTTAGACGATCACTGTGGTGTTGGGATGAATAATAGTCCTGGGGTATAATACATAGCATAAGAATAACCCTACTCGTTGATTTGAAAGTATCCTATTGTTTGTGTGATAAACTGAAAATACTGGTGAGACAGAAAGACGAAGAATTTCATGGTCGCCTTATATCCACTGTAACAGTACGCACGCTTCTAAAAAAAAAAAAAAAAAAAAAAAAAGAGGTCCGCCGCGGCGTCCCTCTTAGCACAGGTTTTATGCTAAAGCGAGGTTCAGAGGAACTTACGAAAAAGCATATTAATGGCGCACGGGAAAAAAAAAAAAAAACTTCCTGTCGAGAACTGCATGTGCTCCCCCGTATGACTCTTCGTTGGAGTTGGCCGTTACGCAAACACCAACGCTCCGGTCTTATGCCCTGCCGTCTTCCTGAAGATAACCGCGCACACCTGCACGACATCCGCAAATTCGCGAACAAATCGCCTATGGATCGTCTCCAACTAAGCTCGGAAAGCAAACACGATAAAAATAAAAAGGAAAGCATGCGCATATACCACGTGGCAATGCGAGTCAATGCGATCGAGGAATGTGGAACAGGAAGCAGCGTGGCAACCATGCAGGAGGCGTGAAGGAGGAAGGAGAGAGGGAATGGGAGAGGGGAGACGCGGTGGGCTTCATAGGTGTGCAGGGGTAGAGAAATACGGGTGAGAGTTGAGGACGAGTCGGCGCGTTTTTTACACCATCCCTTGCCTTCGACTCCTGCTGGCATCATCAGCCGGCTCCTGCCTCCGTTAGCGCATGCAGGATTCATCGAAGCATGAGGTATAGTAGAGTCGCGGTTAACCAAATCAACACTTCCTCTCCCGCTCCGCCTGAGGTCGCTTCCTTCGCCTGACGCAAGATTCCCTTGCTCTTCCCACCTTTTTTCCTTCTCATCTCCTGCGTATCATCCTCCTCTCACCATGCGGCGAGTTCAAAACCGTATCTTATTCTGAAGCCGAGCGTTGCGCCACTGGTGTCAGCGCTTGCCGCGAGGGGGCCTCCGTGCGCCGTAGTTTGGTGCGCTGTAGTGTGACGTGGAAGCTGAGAGAGCGAAAATGCCTCCGCTCCAGGTATCTCCACGTGTGGCATAAAAGGAGTCCAGCATGCAGCAAGGAAAGTGCGAGCGAGCACTTGCGGCTGCACTGGAAAAAATGAAAATTTAATCAGTTATATATTCAAGATACAGTTAGCCCTTTTGAGGGGCAGTTACACGGTGCGAATCAAATTAACAAACAAGAACACAATGTAGCAATTTCCAGGTTACACAGCATACTGGGATGGGATGCAGAAGAATAAATAATCCGCGGGATAGCAGAAAGCATGCAAGGAACGAATTACAACTGAGACAATACATACCCGCAAAACGCTGTAGGCAAGTGCTTAAGAAATCCATGCCTTTCAGTTAATGTTTTGATTGGTGCACGGATTACAGGGCCTTTCGTTTGTTCTTGTTCTTACAGGAGATCCCATAGAAGCTCAGGTATTCTTTGAGGCTGTCTTCTGCGTCGTGAACGTATACTACTCTTTCCTCTTCTTCCAAGCTTGCTTGGATAAAGATGTGTTGGCTAAAATAGATTCTTGGCGTAACTTCGCGGCCAGATGGCGTGTGTAACAGAAGTGTGAGAGGAGAGATGCACGTTGCCAGCTTTCATCCAACGATTACAGCCCATTTATGAAAAAGAAGCGTACTTTTGTTTCTCGTGTACTGTGCGATGTCAGCGCACCTGAAAGAACCCCAGGTGGTCGAAATTTCCGGAGCCCTCCACTACGGCGTCCCTCATAGCCTCAGTCGCTTTGGGACGTTAAACCCCGTAAACCAACCAACCAATCTTTAGGTATTTTTTTTATTCCTATCGATCTGTCATCTCCCACTAAAGTTGAGCACACCAGAGGTAAATCTGCCTGTTGATTGTGTGTGAAATGTTCCATTCAAAATTTATTTTGCCTGTGCTTTCTTTTATACCTGCTTTTATGAATCCTGGCTAATTTTCTGCTTCTTTTACTATTTACGAAGCACCACAGTCTTTTGGTGATGCTGGACGCGGGACTGAACAATGCCCTCTCATCTTCATTTGGTGACTTCGGAAGCTAGCCGCAGGCATACGCACTGCGTAGGAGGTTTTCCATCCATTTCTGGCGGTCCCTCGAGGCCATGAGGCCTTTCGGTGTCTCATGTGGCTCTAAGATTTTTTCGCCTTAATGTACTTTTAATGGTATGCGTGCACTTTCTGGCCACTCAAGAATGTGTTCACAACTGGTGTACGTTAATGTGATCTGCAGATGCGCAGCGTGCAATGATATGCGCGATATGTAGATGGCAGTACTTTCAAAACGCCACCGTTATCAAGTCGGGGAAATCAGGGTTAACTAGGCGCCTGAATGCGCGTGTCTGGTACACTACCGCCTCCGCCGCCGCTGTCTCCTCGTCGACGGCTGCCGCTTCGTGGAAGTCCTCGAAAGATGCATTGCCGCCGAGTGTTTCGTCAGAGCGGGGTTCGTCGGAAGGCGGTCGTGTCGTCGCGTCTCTGTCATTAGAGAGTTTTAGCACAGTAGAGGAGCACTACCTTAGAAGTATAGTGGACGAGCCTGCAGTGACAGCTGATCCGTTACTTGCGTATACGCTCATACATGCCCACTGTACTAAAGTTTTCCAATTACTATAGTCGTGACGTCGCCTGGCCCGCTCAGAACCCGATATTGCTCACTCATTGTCTGGATACGGCTCTGCAAGCTTCTTCCGATATGAGGAAGCGATAGGAAGCTCTTGTCAGATAAGTCATATCGTGAGGCGGAAAGGGGGGGGGGGGGGGGGGGGCGGGGGCCGAGTGCGGCCGAGGGAATTAGTAATTCGAGAGACGTCTTCTAGCTTCAGCACGAGGACACTGAAAATTTACCTCAGGTCCATGGCAAACAATGCTATGAATAGAATAGTAAGCTTGGGAAGAAGCGTTGCTGGAGGCGAAAAAATCGAAGAACAGGGCCAGAAAGCTGTATTGAAAAGCAGTGAAAAGCTGTACTGCATTACACTGCACTGCACTGCACTGCACTGCACTGCACTGCACTGCACTGCACTGCACTGCACTGCACTGCACTGCACTGCACTGCACTAACTGCACATTTGCCGGTCATGAAACAGAAACTGTCAACGAAAGACGACAGCTTCCAGACCTGTATAGTCTCACGAGAGCCTGAGGAGAGCGCACTTCGACAAAAAACAAAGCCGTCACTTAGCACTTGCACGAGTAACATCCATTCCACAGAGAACAACTTGTGAGAAGGGGTATAGTTCGGAGTGCAAAAAACAAAAAAAGAAATAGGCAGATAATACGCGCTCAGCGGAAAACATTATACGCCTTGCGTTTATGTATTTCTTTCCTGAATTTCCTTTTCCTTTAACGGGCTGTGATCTTTGGAACTTCTTGAACAAAACTGAGGAACGTTAGCCGGCACGACTTTCGCTCCGTTGGTGCCAGTCATCGTCGTCACTTTCGCCATCCTTTTCCCTGTAATCCTGCTTGCATTGGCGATACGAGCCTGAAGACAAACTTTCGCCTTTTCCGCCTCGTGCCTTATCTTGCACTTCGACGAAAAGCCGGCACACATGCTAAGGGTCTTGTAACTCGTTCATTGCGTGCATATACACCCAGTGATTACGTTAACGACTCGGTACATGTGCAACCGTTTACGATGTGTTATAGAGGAAATATAATGCTACAACGGCAGCACATGATTCTATAGAAGCTCTTCACTCTTCACACAGATACGCATATATAGCGGGAGAGCAAAATGTAGCGGGAGAGCAAAATGTGCGTAAACTGTCCTCTAGCGCCCTCCCTTTCAGGAGCATGGTATGCAGCTGAAATTCCGGAGTAGATTTCGATCACTAAACATATGGAATGCTTAGTCTTCGCAACGCAGGTGTGTTACCACTACAAAGCACAGTAACTTGATGCAATTAGCAATTGGAGTATGCTTTTAAACGCGGAACCGGAGGCCTCGAGGTTTTCAAATGGTGGAGGCTTAAACCCCGGTTAAAATTTTCCTAACTGCTAGAACTTCGCATGTAGTTAGTCTGCGTTGCCAACCGCAAGTATTCGGTATCTTTAATGATGAAAATCGACCCCAGGGCTTGGGAAGCATACTCTGCTCCGTAAAGCTGGCTCCCTTTTTACTTCCGTTTTTAGAGTGTTGACCCATTTGCTCAACCCTTACGCATGAAGATACATCCGACACTGTAGAGATATGCATGCTGAGTCCTCTAGGTAGGCACTTACGGCACCTGTTAAGCTCCAAATGTCTAAAGGAGGAACTACCTGTCGCCATAAGCCCTGAAGCGCTCATGGAGCTTCGAGGCAGCCGTGTGTGCACTCCGATACATAGCTCGATGAAGAGGCTTGTGGGCCGGGCTTTTGATAAAGGTTGTACAATGTATAAAGGTGTATGTACCGAGATCCTCAAATGATCTCCTCTGCCACCCTGTGTCCGCTTTCCCTCCTTCTCGTCTCTACAGCGCCGTTTTATCGCTTTCCCTCGCCCCACAACCACCCACTCTCGTTCGTCGTTGCCCGCCTGTCGTCATCGAAGCTTCGAGCTCCCTTTGAGGTAACACCCCCTTGCCCCATAATCTCCAGCCACGTCACCCCACTGAGAGACGTGTCCAGTTAAGCGGCGGCAGCAGGCTTAAGCGAAGCCTGTGAAAAGCGCGGCGGTCCGTCCCGAACAACATAGACATCGCGTGAGACACGCCTTGCAAAAAGAAGAACGGAAATAAAAAAAAAAAAAGAAATGCAGTGCCGTCATTTCGGCCCAAGCTCCGCCTACGCGATTACACGAACCAACAAAGAACGATAAGCGCGGTATTTTTCGTGGTGAACTCGGTATAAAAAGGACCTAAGACAAGAAAAACAGGCTCGGCATATACAGGCTGAAATATACAGATGCAAAAAAAAAAAATGCCTTAGAGAGACGACAGCGCGAGCGCTGCGTGCCAAGTCGGCGTAGAACCGCGCTCACAAACCGCGCCGAGGGCTTTCGACAGTGAGCGAAAGCGAAGGGAGTATAAGAGCAGAATAAAACAATAACGAAGCCGAACATGGCGGGGGCATCGCCGCCGCCGCCGTCGCCGTTGTCGAAACCACGCTCAGCGAAAGGGTCCGGCCCACCTTTCAATCCGCCGAGAGGCTACTTCTATAAAACATGATTGGACCGCCCTCGGGCCTCTTCCCTACCGCTCCTTTTCCGCGCTCTCTCCATTTTACGTACTCCCTCTCTTCTCCCTTCGCGGCGGCCATTTTCTTTCTTTTTTTCTGTCTCGACTCGCCTGCGAGTTCGAAGTAGAGCCCGGCGGCGGCTCGCTTGTTCCAGGGGCGTTGCGCAAGACTTTTTTTGCGCGATAGATTCTCGAGCACGCAGGCTGCCTCTTTCGCTTTGCTCCGGTCATGTCTGGAAAGCTGTTGAAGCTGAGCGAAGGAAAAAAGAAAAAAAAGAGAGAGAAAAGGGAGCGAAGGGAGGAGGCAGAAAGAAAGAAAGAAAGAAAGAAAGAAAGAAAGAAAGAAAGAAAGAAAGAAAGAAAGAAAGAAAGAAAGAAAGAAAGCGGAGGAAAAGAAATCGAGGCATGGGCGTGGACTCGCGAACCAGGTCGAAACACTAAATCGAGGAACGAGTGCGAAGCGAGAGCGACAGCTTGGAGAACACCCTTCTCAAGATTGATCGAAAGATAGAAACGCGCGGAGACAAATGGCTGACGGGTGCAGCTCAAGCGGCGAAGGCGGGAAGCGAAGGGGGCCCAGCCACGCACACAAAGACAGCGACACCGCCTTAGTGAGAACAAATATGAGGAAGGAAAAAAGAAATAAATGAAAATCGAGGTTTCGCGAAGGAGAGGGGACGGCCCATGGCAGTTAGGCTCCACCTTTCGGGTTTGGGTGAATACTGCATGATTGTGAATTCTCTAAGGCAGGCCAGGGAGTGGAGGGGCACCGCCGTCGAAATGACGGCGGCCGGGCGAGAACCGTCTCTTGGCGTTGTGAGCGCTCATACCTGGAGCAGCAGCGTTTCCGGGTCGCGCCCTTATGACGTGCGTCAGTATAACGGAGGCCCAGGTCGCCGTTCACGCATGCGCGCACGGCGAGAGCGGTTATTGAAATTAAACGCAGAAACGCGAAAAGATGAACGCTAGTGTAGATATAATGGAAGCTGTAGGGCGGCGTCCTACGGGCTCTGCAGTGACTATCGCTATGGGCTGTCGGCAGTGTAAATAGGAAAAGTGCAGCCTAGGGAAATCCCTTAATGCCCCGGTTTTCGCCAAGCGGTATACTTAAGCTGTGGCCGGCGACCGTCTTGCCCTCAGTTCATCGCAACTGTTCATTCTTTCTCTTTTTGTTTACTGTAGTCTTTGATAGTTCAAAGCTTCTATCCCTTAAGAGGCAGCCGTTAACTTATAGCCTTCGGAAATCGGGGTTCAAACGCAGCTGTGCTCTATGAAGAGCTGCGTTTCTATCTTCTCTCTTTTTTTTTTTTCCGCCTTAATGCAGTTTCCACGTAATGGTCCATCAAGTCCTCGGTTTCCTTAGCTGTTTCGCTGTTCTCTAACCTTCTACCATCTTCTGCCTCTCACCGCATATCAGGCGCTAGCGACTGCTTGCCCATGTTTGCTTAGATCGGTGCCAGATAGCTGGTAAAGCTGGCTACACCGCGTTCTTGATGGGTGTCGAGCTCCTTCCGCGGTACAAGCACAAAAATAAAATCGGAACATTACACAAGCGAAGGGAGCGAAGCCGCGGCTGCGCCGGCCGCCGCCCGAAAATGGCATCATTTCAGAGCCGGCCTGTAGCCATACACGCGCTTCTTGTTGCAACCGCCTCTTCATTACAGCTTCGGAAGCGGGCGCCGTGGGCCCCCGTAAGTGACATCTCACGCGTTGCGGGGTCTTCAAATGCAGCCTTTGTTGGGCCGCGCTTGAATGAAGCCGTCTCCTTTCTTGCCATTGCGGATGAAGACGCTCTGAACATTGCGTTCCCCGCGACTGATTTCGAGCATGGAACAATGCGAGAATCAAGGATTCGTCGTAAGAGCGCGGAGCGCCGCCGAGTCTGAAACAGTATATATACTCGACCAGGCGGGGACGGCAGATGAGGCTTGTGCCCGACCCTTGCTGAAGACGGCGCCCGCCCCTGCGAGTGTTTTTTTGCCTTGCCGCGTCAAAGTGGAGGCGGTTCCTCCAAACGAGTTCTCTTTGTTCCGCCGATCGGGTTCCGTTTTGGGACGAAGTGCCGTCGCTGCCTGCGGTCGTGACGGCGTAATACGGTATACAACGCGCTCTCCGCTTAAGGCTGCTGTGTCTTCCCAGGGCTCCTCGTGTGGTAGTGGGCACCGAAGCTGCGTCGAGGACATTTGGCCGCGGCTTGTCGCGAGCGTTCGCATGCACGGGCATGCCATCATCGTATACCGCCGCTTTGAAGACGTCTGTCAGGCGGGGCTACAGGGGTTATCTGAGAAAAGGGGTGGCGGTGATATCATCACTGTAGTCGGGTGCATAAGCTGCAGTGTGCTGCCAGGCTCTCCGATAGCATGATGAGAAAGTTGAGGCGACCTCTCCTCGTCTTCAGTACCAACTTGCTGATTTTTCCTATGTTACTTTTTCATCATATTTTGTAATCTTCTCGAACTGCACACAGTTGAGGAGCTGTGATCATTTTTCATGAGGTTGTTTTCGTACCAACACGCACCATTATTACCTTATTACAAACCTACTCCACCTTGGGGGATTGCCCTAAAACATTTGGTCGGCACGGTATACGAGAGTCTGAAGCGGTGAATGCAGTGTTGCGTTGGGCGATACGGGGATGTACGTAATCACCTTGTATCGAAGCTCATCAAAGCCCATTAATTAATTCAGGCACCATGGATATTGGTCTTTGTTTGTAAAAAGATCCCTTGAAGCGCGATATCTGCTTTTGACCTAACGGAGTGGAATAAAATGCGCATAGACTACGTTTCTCTAGTTGCTGTATGCGTCTTGGAAATAGCTGTCCTGATGCATCTCTTATGTAGGGCCTTTTTTTTTTAATTCTGTTATTATGATCATCCAGTAGAAATTGCCTACGAGTTATATTTTGTTGGTGACTTGCGAAATAAAGCTAACGACGCACAGTGTTGACAAAATTTACTTGCTTTGCTTGCTGGTCTCTTAATAACCAACCTAACCGTTTATCGCTCTAGTATGCAGTCGAATTTGTTGCGTGGAATTAATCGGGGTGCAGAATTTCAGGCGAAAGCAAAGGTATCGACATAATGCGTAGGTTGCACTTCAGGGCGCTAAAACCGCCTTATAAAACGACAACTGCGGAACCAGAAGCTATTCGGCTGGATAATTTGCGTCGCCCGCTGTAGAAATGGCCCAATTCTTCACACGGGGTAGAAGCAGATCGGCGTACGTTCTTGCCTCAACAAGAAATATATGCACAAGTAGATGTGAATCGAGGTGCGGCTACAGAATCGATGTGCGGAATTACTTTGAAGCGAGCGCGATATTTTTCCCTCGGAGAACCACCTCGCAACTGCGCGAATCTTGTAGCACGGTAGGCCGGCATTGGCTCAATCCGTCGCCTTCCGTGATAGCGCAACACGTCGTTGTTAAGAAGCGGTTCAAAGCCGCGCTGTAGATCCGGAAACGAATATGTACTTTTATATATATACCGGCCCAAAGGAAATCGCCGCCAGTCCGTCATCCGGGCAGCACACACACCCCGCGGTAAGCAGCACGCCCCTCTTCGAAGCGATCTCGAACTTCAGTCGATCGCTCCCCAGAGGGTCCCGCTGGGCACCTTCTTCACGGCCGCGTAATCTACGCGAAATCGCCCCGCGCTTTACGCGCGTAGACGAGTTGTTGCTTGCGCCTACCACGGATTCCGCCGCCCAGTCGGGGGAAAAGGGGCGAGGGGGTCCCTGCGATTGCCCGCCGCGCCGCCCGCCGCGCGTCGACGGACGGCAGCAGCGTTAATCCCGGGCTTCTTTTAAAACTTTCATGGCGGGGAGCTTCTGCCGACGGATCTGTGCCGTAAGCTTTTAAGGCGGCCGCCCATAAAGGCGTCATATTTATTTATGAAGAAGGAGTGTAGCAGTCGTAAGTCACCGCGCGTCCCTCCCGCCCCATCCCTTCTGTGTTAGTTTTTCCCACCACACCTCGTGTACACGTCGTCTTTGCTTATTTTTATTTGTTTCCCCCTTTTTTCCGGAACCTTCACTTCTGACGAGCGCGTTTTGCTGTTAGCTCCCTTCGCTGCTGCCGCTCGCGCGCGTTAGAAGCATTTGCTCGTCGCGCCGCCACCGCGTGACGAAACGGCTGTCGACGTGCAGCAAAAAAAGAAGACAATAATAGTAATAAAATTCATGCGCGCGATATAGGTAGCGCATATATTCCGTCTTAATCATTCAGCGGAGCCTCCTCCTTTGCTCGCACGCCTTTGGCCTCCACATCGCCAATCTCTTTACTACACAGTATAGTAGAGGGGTGCGTTCCCCGCTCCTCCTTCCACCATGATTGTCGTCCGTACTCTACCTGTATACTGTGACTCCCATTCGCTACCGTTCGCAAGCTGCGCCATTTTTCGACTCTCCCGTGGTCGGTACGCCACGGTGGCCTCCTTGTTTCGTGTCGCTGTGAAACTGATGCGCATCGTTGAAATCGTATACCGCTCCAGTCGCGCACGCTAATGAGAGAGCCAGTTAGGCGCGGACGCCGCGTCGTGCGCTGCGTGTCGAATTCACTCGGACCAGTCGCATACAAATTCAGCCGAGTAATGTACAGCTTGCCACCACCATCCTCCTGGTATGCAGTATATATATATATATATGCACAAAGACACACGACTCCATCTTTTGCGATCGGTGGGTAGACACGTTTCCCGCAAGGGGGGTGGGGGGCAGTGTTCTGTACAGCATGCAGACGACCCAAGGAGTAGCTGGGGCCAAAGAAGTGCTCGAAGTCGTATCTGTAACAGCGCCCTAGCTTCCGGGCTTGGGTCTTCAATCGAGGGTTTGTGATACGCCCCACTCTTCTCTTCCCTCCTTTTCCTACTGTGAAGAGACTGCTCGCATTCAGTAGAGGAGGAGGAGGAGGAGGAGGACGGCCAGACAATTCGACGAGACTAAAGGGACCCGGCGCGCATAGTTCACAGGGTTCACGGTTGAGTGAGCGCACTGTGGACAACTTCGAGATCGCCATGAAGTGCACGCGATGGGACGCTAGTCGACGGCATCCATGAAATAAAGACTAGGGGACTCCTAGCGGCGAAAGGCAGGCAGGAGAGGGTTGTTACTAGAGGGCAAAGAAGGGAGACTGAAAGGAGGAATTAAAAAAGATCTCCAGGGGCCCCCCTTTCGTCGGCGTCTAGCGCGGAGGGCTACAGTATGTAGCAGTAGCGGTCGCCGGGTGTCTTCTTCCGAAAGGCATCCTCTTAATCAGAGCAGCAGCGTCTCCTCTGGCGGGGCAGCTAGTCCCTGCAGCCTCCGGGGTCTTTCGGCGTGCGGGAGGGGGGGGGGTCTGTGTTTGTGTGTGTATACAAGCGGTGGGAGATATGTAGGACACGATAAGGGAGTCGCGAGCAGCTCGAGGGAGCACCAGCGTCGTAGACGGCGGCGGCATAGGGTCATTGTTTTCTCCCAGCCACGCGGACTCACGGCAGCGACGCTTCGCTGAGTGATTGTAAGACGGCCGCCGGTATGCCTCGCTCGTTAGGCCCCGCCGTCCCGTGCGCACAGCGTGGTGGTCGACCGTTTGATTCTCTCCTCTCCTCTTTGTGTGCGCCTCGCGTTGTGATGCGCAACCCGTGGCTCGTTGTTTCTTTCGTTGTACCGAGGAAGAGCTATGTGGGAGGGCTCTTAGGAAACAGGGCCAACTATACCAGAAGAAGTAAGAATAAGGAGGGGGGGTTGCTTTCGGGCTTTTGGATGGGGCACAACTGCCCAGGGTGAGCCGCGGCCTTCCTTGGCTCGGTACTTGGCTGTCGGCGATTAAGCGGTTGTTGACTCAAAGCTTTTGAACTATTAACGGTGCCGCCCGTGCCCCTAGGCTACTATGTATATATGGTCACGTGAGAACCGCCGTAGTGGCTGGGCACACGTGAGTGCGTTTTGACTGAGATGCATGCAGATTGGACGAGCGTAATCCGTCGCTTGGGCGAAATAGAGAGAGGGAGTGAGGGAGGGAGATGCACATACACTGTAAACACAAATAAGCCCAAATAGGAATATAAATGGCTAGTGTCCGCTTTTAAACTCCTTATTGAAAATTGCGCAATCGACTTTAAGTAGTAAAAAAGAGGAAATCCTCCTTTTTTACTGCCGTCGCGAAATCGAGGAGTAAAATAAAGCATTTACATGATTTTACTACTTTTCCAAGAAGGAGTATCTCGGCTTCAATACTCCTTCAGGCCCTTTATGCACTCCTTAGTGTCTGCCCGCCGCCTAGTGGCAGCTGCCGGTTCGCTGCACTTGCAGGTGACGACGCCGGCTCTGTCGTCGCTGCCTGCTCGCCTGTGCTTTTGCTGCTTCACGCACGTTTGTCATGTTACAAGACACCGGATCGCCGCAACCTCGCGCACCAAGGTGCGCCACAGACAGTGCCTGTGAAGCCCCCAGTGTATTCGGAGAACGCTTGGTTTTGCATCGCCTGCGACGGCAGTCTGCGAGAGGCTTAGCCAGCCGAGCTCAGCCGAGCCAACATGGCGGTGTGTGACGCGTCGACCTCCCCGAAGCCGCCAGTTTGCCACCCGCTCCTTTGCGCGCTCTTGTCGTGACGTAAGACTGGACATCATCGACCTGAGCAGCAACGTGCTGCAATGAACGTCTCACTCAAGCCAGCAATATGTGCAGAAGCAGCGGCTAGTCATTCATTGTCTACGCATCATACAAGTGTTGGCTGCTGCCGTTTCGCCGCGCCGACATGGCGATGTGTGTGTGACGCACCAGTTTTCTCGACATCGTCGGCCCCTCGTTCTTTCGCTGTATTGCAAGAATACTAAAGACCGGATTATCATCGTCGTGTGTTCTGGTAAGCAGTATTAAACTCTCCTTTGATGCCATAGACGCGCATGCACTTAACGCCGCTCCCTTTTCAGTGTGCGTAGACTTGCTGTGAACCACGGGTGCGCCGAGATGAAAGGCTTAACGAGAACAGCAAAACAGCAAAGGCTTCATTGTGGTCCGGTGGAGCCAACTCACACAGCAGGCATGAAGTAAGTATCTGAGAAATTTGTTGTTGCATGCGGCTGAAAAAAAGAGTGTGGCACTGCAGTCGTGGCTGTTACGCTAACATGTACAGCTGGAAGTACGGTCAGTTCTTCTAGGGACCAAATTTTCTTCATGCGTTCACGCCCCATGAATGTGGAAAAGCTGTACAGGCAATGGCAGGTGAAAATGCACAGCCTTGGGGTCTGTGAATTTTTGTCACGTTATTACGAACAGTGCTGAGAACCGTGCCCTAATCGGTTGCTTCCTTTCCTGTGTTTTAAGAGGGCCTTGTTATGCAAACAATGCAAGCGATTTTATTCTTTTCAGTCATAGCACAGGACATGGCGACGCCTTAGCGCTCACGGAGATTAGCTAAACTGTTACATTTTCCGAGTTGGTGGCATCTTAACGTTGCAGCGATTTTCGGCAGCGGACATGAGGTTTCAACCATACTGAACGCTGCCTTTTCTGGATGGTTAGGCGTCTAGTTCCAAAATGTGGTATCTTGTAAGCTCTTCGGATTTGAAAAATGTTAAAAGAAGTTTCCACTTCGCGTGCAGTTTCCGAACACATTCCATTATGTGAAACTCGTGGAGGCAAGCGTTCCGGTTCAGACTGCTGATCCCAGGAAGGCAGCGAAAGAAAAAGAATAAAGCTTACGCCAGTGTACGAGAACCCCTGCTCGTGCTGGACGTAGTACATTGGCGAAAGCAAGCATTTCCCAGAAAAACTGAAGCAGCACAAAGCGGATGCCAAACAAATGAACAAGAAAGGAAGCGCGGGTTGACAAGACTGACTTCGAGGGAACTATCCTTGCATCAACTGTCTACGATCAGTGACCCGGCGGATGACTAAACGAAGGCTTAAAAAAGGCAAGCTGTGACTCACTCGCAGTCACACCTGCTGAAAGAACCAAGAAAATTCCCAAACATGTTTTTTTTTTTCTGGTTGGCGTTCTTTCCCGAAAGTATATTCCTTACCCAGCCAGATAGACCTGTCTAGAATGTTTTCTTTTGAACCCTGGCCACGAATGTGAGGGCAAAGCTTAACAGAAGACAGGTGGCGGCGGGAGGGTGGGTCTGGTGGTAGCTTTCTATTCCTAACAATGCCTGCTATGTCAGTCACCCTTGCCCTGCCTTTGGCCTATACACAGAATGAGGACGTCCTGAAAATGCGTAGCTGCGGGCTCTCCCATCAAGGAAATTCCATGTAAGCTTCCGCTGCGTGTATGCAAAGCGCTGTATTTTGTTTGCATGTTTTGATTTCAGTAATTGGTTCTGATATGGTGCCTGAAAAGCATGAGGAACCTCTGACAAGTAAAAAAAAATTATATCTCGAGGCCTCTTTCGGTGCAGGAACGCAGCCAAAGGCAGCGCGAATGCGCAAGTGCCTCAGTAAGACCATTTTATTTTTTTTTTTCAGTTTTATGCTTTGCGGAAAAAATGTTCCCTATCGATGCTGCTTCCCATTCGCCGTATTGCCTTAACGTTTACGAAAGCGGCTCTCTGGAATTTGTGATTCCCTGAAAACCGCGTTTAGCCGCTGTCATCCGACAGGGTACTGGTATGTATTAGCTAGTTGATTACCTACTATGTTCTGCTAGCTAATCTTTTGTCATGAAAAACGTTTAAACTTCAATAATACCTACTTTATTGAAAAGTGCACTCTGAACGGTTGACTTCTACACTTGAAGCATGTCATACTTCAAGCTTAGAGGTGCAATTCCACTGATGCATTTGTTTTTCTAATCTTTCTTTCAGAAGGAGCCTGTATGTTGACAGCGAAGCATTTCAAGGTTCCCTCCTTGCTTTCAAGTGTGGCATCTCTATTTTCATTCCTTTGGGTATTTAAATTATGTACCCAAAGACAGCGTGGGTTAAGGCACTCTTGTTTTCTACAGGGGCCAAGACGTTGGTTCTCTGTAACCGTCGAAAGCAAGCTGCCGAACACATGCCTCAAATGTTTTGTACCCAATAAAATATTGTTTGAAATAAATCACTGTAAGTTCATCGACGCATTTATCCTGGAATATCAAGCTCTAAAATGAGCCTTCCATACGAATACTTTATTTCAAATCGGCTTCCGCATCAAGTGAAGTAATATACTCATCTGGGAATCATAAATGTAACCCTATAGTAAGAAAAATTTCTCCAAAAATTTCCTGTCAAAACTACTTAAAAGGAACAGGCACGTACTCCTGAAATGTACTATAAAAGTAGCTGCAAAGGAGTATATAATACTTCTATTAATTGCCATGCTAACTCCTTTGTGATCACAACTTTACTCCTAAATAAACTCCCGTCTGCAGAGCGGTAACACTTTACTCCTTCTAGCACTCCGAAAGTATCCCTTCAAGCAGAGGAGTAGACGATATACTCCTATTCTGAGGAGTATAAAAACCCCTTTTCGGGAGTGCGCTACGCGATGAGCCATTTACTCCTATCCGGGTGTTTTTCGGTTTGCAGTGTAGAGCTGCGTACAGTTAACCGCGATATCGTTCGGCCAAGCTGCACCGGCCAAGGTATATTGCATGCATATTAGTGTCTCCGTTGACACATGCCAGCTATCATGTCACTGTCCCCTCTCGGCGTAGTATGTCGTGACGGAAAAAACCTCGTTCAGATGCCAGCCAATGCGAGCGTACCCCGGGCAAGCCCGAGCACGGCGCTTCCAAGATGTCGCCATGCATGATCGTGATGGCCCTTGAAACAGCCACTATTTTTTTTTTACATTTTTTTTAGGGTGGAAGGGGGGCTGTAATACATTATCGCCATTATCCCTTTGCCCTGAAGGCGAGCGGAGCTATGGGATTTAAAGAAAAAATATATATACACAGCTTCTGCGGCCGAAAGGAAATGGTTCTCCCTTACAAAACTCTTAATGCAGAGTAGGTTTTTTTTTTGTTTTTGTCAGAGTTTAGCATCGAGCGCAATGCCCGGCATTTGCAAGCAGTACTTGTTTTTGGGCAAGATGGTTAGAATTCATGCGAACAGAGCACTAAGTACGAGGCACCAGAACAAGAAGTACGACAGGACGATGCGCTGTAGAGGTTGACAGAGGATGTTTCGGGATTGGCCAGCCCTCAAAACGCTTTACTGTATTTCAACATGTTTTCGCGGAATCCGAAACAACTTAACTGATATCTAACTTCCGTCGCTATCTGGTGCCGTCACCGATCACCGCCTCGTGCCGTCGCACTTTTTGTTCTTGTGTCTCATCCTTATTGCACTGCTAGCATGGCTTTGCAAGCAGGCGGCGACCGATCGAGCTGCCAGGGATTGACAAAGGATATTTCGTGATTGACCAGCACTCAAAACGCGTTTACTCTGTTTCAACATGTTTTCACAGAATCCGAAACAACTCAACTGATAACTAACCTCCGTCGCTATCGGGTGCCGCCACCGATGGCGAGCGACCTTTGACACTTTCGAGGGGAGCATATGAGCGTCAACGTGCCAAGAGCATCGACGTCGTCGGTTCTGTTACGCAGTGTCTTTGAGTGGGTTACTCAAACGTTCTTTCTAGGAATCGCTCACGCGAAAGTCCATACGTCATTTACCTACCACTGACGGCCGAAACTTCACTTCCCTGTTCTCAAGGCTCGAAAGCTTGCACCCCCCCCCCCCCCCCCCCTCGGTATTTACTTAGCCCCATTTTTCTCTTCGGATCTTGGCAGTCTGCTCCTGTGGGTAATACACTCCCCCCCCCCCACCTCCGCCCCCCCACCTCTCCCCCCAACTTCCTCTCCCCCCCCCCCCCCCTCACCACCTCCACCCCAAATTCCTCACTACTGAATGGTTTGGTTTGGTTTATGGGGTTTAACGTCCCAAAGCGACTAAGGCTATGAGAGACGCCGTAGTGGAGGGCTCCGGAAATTTCGACCACCTGGGGTTCTTTAACGTGCACTGACATCGCACAGTACACGGGCCTCTAGAATTTCTCCTCCAAAGAAATTCCAGCCGCCGCGGCCGGGATCGAACCCGCGTCTTTTGGGTCAGCAGCCGAGCACCATAACCGCTGAGCCACCGCGGTGGCCTCTCACTACTGAATGATTACCTTGGGCCCCACCCGACAAAAATTCCTGGTTACATGCCTGTCTCAACATCAACGCATTTAACCTGGATGAGCCGACAGAGAAAGAGCGAAATTTTTGTTCTCCGGTTATTGGTATTCTGCGTATTGATTATTTTTCAATACGCAAAAGGAGCAAGTTCTCAAATAATGAATTTAAAAAAAAAGTAAACGACAAAGCACTGCTTACAAGCTCTGCGTTTTTTCACGATGGCAACTCGGCTTTTAAGGTATACCAAAGCATACAGTCGCCGTCAAAAGTAAATGGAAGGCGACTTTCTCAAAAAAATTTAATTTCTTTAAATCTAAAGCATAATGGTAGATGTTTGTTGGTGTACAGTGCAATTTGCACAATCACAATTAGTCTGCACATATGTATTCAAGGATGCATGAATTGAGGGGGGATTTAATTTTTTCGTAATATTGCCTTTGATTTACTTTTGACGGCACCTGTACTTTCTTTATAAGTGTTATATATTGTAGAATAAGCTGGCATCTGGCTAAAGCATCGCCTTTTGCGTAAACTGCTAGCATGACGCGGTAAGGAGCACATCCTGTCTCCAGTTAAACGTGTAGTGTAGTTTAACAGGCAGTTTAACGTGTGATCCACGCCTCCAGGTAAGCCAGCATTGCTATCTCGAGCCAGATCCACTGTCTATAACCATAAGTGATACAGAAATGTCGTCCATTAAAGCTTCTATACAACGACACCACCGATCACGTCCTTTTCGCTTCGCCATTGATGACGCGCTTTTTATTAACGGTATCTTTGAGAAATATCGTCGTTGCTCACTTTAAACGAAATTGGTCCAAACTGCGGCTCAAATAAAGAACCCCTGGAGGTCGAAGCTAACCTGCATCTCACCTTTACGGGATCTCTTACCGCTTACAGCGATTCCCTACTACGCTGATTGCACATGAGGTTACTTTCTGCGCAAGCCTACGCTTTTGTATATTTGCTCGCTTTTCAGAGATTAAAGTCAGATGAAGTGAGCGCTTGTCCTACGTCGTTCTTGAACTGTGTGTGTGTTTCGGCGCTACTGTTTTTCAATTTTCGAGCCCTACTACGGAAAACTCCGCTGTCAAACAAATCAATCAGGCACTCATTCAAGCGTTTCCGTTTCCTGGCAGAAAGCGGACCGTGTCTGGAATCGTCTTTAGTCCCACGTTAAGCACGTACTGTAGCGAGCACCGCCTGGTCAGCTCGAACGGAGTTAGCACGCTACGCGTAAAAAGCGTCCCAGTCCCTGCTGACAACTACCGGAGAGCTCACAAATTAGCGAACGCGCAATTATGAAGGCCTCGCGGATTCCGGAACTGCGTACGTGCGCAGCGCGGCGAGATGGAAGAGGGAGAGAGAGAATAGTTGCGTCCCTCACCCTTTATTATTTCTCGTTTTTCACACCTTCCGGTCTTTGCACGATGAGCGGACGGAAAACTATAACACAAGGTGACACGCTCTCGGTATACCGTCGCACCGGCTCCCGGCGTCAAAAGACAAAAAAAAAAACTATTAATAACAATAATAAACACACTTCGCAATTACGGGCCAGCCCGCCGAGTTCCGTGCGAAAGCGACCTGCTTTGACGAGAGCGTGTACAGTTTCGCTAGCGCTCCGTACCCGTGTACGACGCCGCGTCGCGCGCCGGTATAAGCTGCGCGATAGACGGGCTAACGCTTTAATTAACTTTAATTATACACTGCCGCGTGTATACACACCGGCTGACAGAGTTCTGAATCTGCTCAGGCCCGCGGTACACGCGGCGGTCGTTGACAGTGTAAGTGCCTCACACTTTGCGCTCGTTTTGCAAACTTGCGTCTATGCGGCTGCGTGTGCGAGCCGACGTCGGGGTTGTCCCGACCGTGCTGGAGTCATTGTAAAATATCGCCTGTCAAACACGTCAAAGCGGGCGTGTAATCCGTGTTCGTCGTCGCCGGGACAGGGAAGTTATTGTTTCGAGGAGCGTGAAACGAGGGACGCGGCGTTTTGAGAGTGAGACTATCTGCCGTTGTGTTTCGATATCCGTCTTGCCGCCAGGTTGCGCGATTCTGTACCGAGAGGAGATAGTTGGGCTTGTTGAATCCGGTCGAATATTTCAGGCGTTCTCGTGCGGCAGATGAACAAGGACATAAACGAAGAAATGGAATGTTAGACACGGCGCTCTTTGTCGAAGCCGCGTCTTGCGCCGTTAAATATCACCATTCACCACAGTCACCATCACAGTGGTGATCATCATCATCACGCTTATATCTGGAGTAAACATCACCGTGTCGGCCTAGACTGCAGTAAAGCAAAACCGTCGCGTTCACTCGCTGACCGATGAACACTTAGTCGATTAGACGATTCCAGACCAGACTCACCGCACATCCTCTCTCAAACGCCCTCTCCACTAAGCACCTAAATAACACCCTCATTGTTCGGAAGGTGACTCACACGAGTTTTGTTCCTACGACATATTGCGACGCTGAAGTTGTCATGAAAGTTGTCCCAGAGAAAGTCTCGTTTGTAGCTCAAGAAAAAGCGTAGGTGGCGGAAACTGTTCTGAACAAGAGAAACAGTGCCTTTCACCCATATTTTTCAGCATCAGTCATTATTTCGGCGAAGCTAGAAGCGATGAGCTTGGCTACCTTCTAGGCCCCAATCAAGTAATCATTGCTTGAATGCTGACAATGTGTTCGCTTACATAGTTTAGCCAGAGTCCTTCAAAAGTACTTACAGAGTCGTACTACGTGGAGAGCCTTAGCAGCTTTATCCTTCTATTATTTCGTTCATACCCCTTCTTCTCATTATTTCTTTTTTCCTTCTCTTCATCCGCAAATGCCCAGTGTCTCTACACACGACGGGGTAGGCGGTTTGCAAAAAGGCGGGGCTGCAGTTGGCGGCCTTAGAAGGGGGCGGGAGAGGGAAAGGGGGAGTATGAAAGCGCCGCGCACGTTTCTTCTCGTATAAAAGTCGTAAAAGTGTCGCGGCGTAATTTACCACGTCAGCGCCGCCGCCGCCGACAAGACAGCGCGGCGACGCCGAGGACCCAGCGACGCCGGCGCTTTTTATCGACTCCTCTCAGCACCACACCGCTCCTGGTGGCAATCACAGCCCCGACCACAACGACGCGCCGCTAAAGTCTACCACCCTCCCTCTCTTCTCCTAGTCTTCTTTCACGTCCCTTCGCCAAACTCCTATTACGTTTCGCCGTTTTCCGCAGCTTTAGCGGTTTCGTCTCTGCGTGGAGAGAGCGTGGAGCTTTTTCATTCCCTTTGTCGTCAGCGCCGCTAGTTCTTGCTTCTCCTTCTTTTTTCCTCCTCCCCATTCTCCTTCTTCACTCCCTCATATTCCTCATCCTTTTTTTTTTGTTTTGTTTTGCTTCTATACGTCGTCATCGTCCTCCGACCCCGCATTTCTCTTTCCTTTGAAACTGATGCTTTCTTCAGCACCCCGCAAATCCCACCCGCCCCCCTCCAAGCGTTCTTCGCTTCCAAAGTCCCCCCCCCCCCCCCCCCCCCCTTTCCCCGTCTTCACCGTCGGCGCGTCGCGTTCTCGGCTCCTCTTGCCGCATGAAGAAGCGATTCGGGGACACTTTTAAGAGATCGTGTGTCTTCCGCATCTTTGTACGCGACCGCAGCGCTCCCTCGGCGAGCTATAAAATTACCACGCTCGACATGTCGCGACTCGCTTGTCGAGTTTGGGGTGCCTGTGTGTTCGCTCTTTAAACGGGCCACGGTGGGAGGCTGGCTTGCGGGACAGATTGAGCGCGTTTCCGTCACTCTATGTGCGTGAGTGTGCTTGTGTGTGTGTGCTGCATGTAGTACTGCGATTTGACAAAACGGGTGGGGGGGGGGGGGGAGTGAGAGAGGGGGAGCAGTCAAAAGAGAGCTGAGATACGTCGTGAACGGGACGGCCGAATAAAAAAAAATTATAAAGAACTGGTTCGCGAGGCGGTTTTGTTTTACACACCGTACGAAGGGAACAGGTGCCTTCCTTTCTCCCGCGACTAATTCGCGTTGTCGCGCCCTCTTGTTGTCGACTTCTTTTTTAATATTTGAGTGCCTGGAGCTTGTTTTGCACGACGATTTAAAAGGGGCGGCCTTGTCGCGCCTGCCCTTTTTCGCGTTCATTTAATTACGTGGTGCTGTTCGCCGCGCTTTTTGCAGCTTTTTTTTCTCCACCTTTCTCTTTTTTTTTTTTAGGAGCATGTTTCAGGGATTAACTAGGAAGGACACTGTAATACATTCTCCAGCTTACAAGGGCAGACGTACATTCTCCAGCTTACAGCGTTGTGTGCGTCTTTTCTTTCTGTGTCCTTGTCCTTTGCGCTGTTTTAAGGATTCTCCAGCGTTTCCTGTACTCGTTTTGTCGACTATGAATCGGGTAATACAATTTCCTTTTGGTACTCCGCATCGCGTACATCACAAATTCATCTCCATTTCTGTGCTCGGGAATCCACTGTGCAGGCGATGCCCAGTTTTATTAGCCCCTTTCTTGTTGTACTGTTTGCCTGGCATCTGCCCTGGGTCACTTCAGTATTTATTTTTTAGTGTAGAAATCCATTCCAGTGCTTCGACCTACGTCAGATTTCCGCCAACTTTTGCGTACGCGATTCGTGCTCAACACTGTTAGGCCCGCACTGCCAGAGCTGGTCTGGGCAACAGTCCAGATCCAAGCTCACTTCGGGTAACCTTAAAGGTCATCATTGCCCTAATTGGTGTACAGGCTTATAAATGGCAACGTGTATATTATAGCGTATACTGGACACATGGCCGGGTACCCGATACACTGTGAACATAAAGGAGTAAAAATGGAATAAGCTGTCCTCTAGGACACTCCTTTTATAAAACTGAGTTTTATAAAACTGAGTCCCGGCCGCGGGGGTTGAATTTCTTTGGAGGAGAAGTTCTAGAGGCCCGTGTACTGTGCGATGTCAGTGCACGTTAAAGAACCCCAGGTGGTCGAAATTTCCGGAGCCCTCCACTACGGCGTCTCTCATAGCCTTAGTCGCTTTGGGACGTTAAATCCCATAAACCAACCAACCATCTTACTCCCATATAGACGTATTCTTATTCAGAGTGTAGGTCCAGTATCTATTCTATTCACGTGGGGCTTGGCACATAAGATTAAGGATTTGAAGAAGTAGAAGACGAAACAGAAGACAACATTAGTGTAGAATACACTTTTTTTTTTGTAAATAAATGGGCTATGCCGGTTGCATTTGGAGCAGGGCGGTCAGGAGAGGCTGGGTCAGGGCGGAGGTCTCGATTTCCCGACACATGCTGTCATTTCACGTACCCGTGGACTATTTTTCCAGCATCCAAATAATTGGCATCGTTTCGACCACGTAAAAGCTGCGGAGGAAGAACCGAATTCGAAGACATTCCCTACGCTACGAGGAGCCAAACTCACTTTATCGCGGTCCTCAATACATTATCGCGTCAGCATATGGGACGGAGAGGGCGCAGCACGGCCGGATAGCTGGGAGTAAACAGGTTGTCAAAAATGAAGATTACCGTTCCTGCGAGATTGCATTCCGCGGTGAGTGCTAACGTAGTACATTCGAGGCTTCGGCGACCTAATCCGTCTCTTGGTGCCGTCAGCATGCGTAGAAATCGTCGACACTCGTCTGCCCGAAATTGGAACCCGTTTTACGTCGCTCTAACGGAACCATCTCCGTGTTTGATGACGAGCGTGTGTGCCGGAAGGAGTAATCGTCATCGTCTCCAGTCGTAGTTCGTGTGGAACCGGAATCGCGTTGATCGTTCTAAGCGAGCGGCACTCGCCTTGAAACCAACTAGGGCCCGTATTTTCTAACGATTCATTTCTTTGTTTTACTGCTTTAGCCCCCTTTAATTGCCAGCTTGCGCCTGTGACGTCATGGTCGCGTAGCGCCACATAGTGTCGTTCCCTCGCTCAACGGATCAGCCCGGCTGCAGGCTGACACAGCAGGAGGATGTAACGGGAAAAGTCTTTGCAAGGTACGGCCTCTATTGTCACGTGCGATTGTGCTTAAAGCTTGCGGAGCAGAATCGCCTAACTTTATTTGGACAGCAGACGTACACTTCTTATTATTGCGAAAGCAATACTACTCGCACTTTCAAGCCTTCGCTTGACCCGGCCGCAGTTACGTTTGACCTTTAGCGGAGTGAATATGGGCGACCAACTCGCTTCCTCAGAGAGCCCGGCTGCAGTTACGCCGCGCCGCGCACCTGTGGCGCTACTGCCGCTTTGACGTCATACCAGCTGTAGATTATGGGCGACCAACTCGCTCCTTCAGAAAGCCCGGCTACAGTTACGGTGTGTGTTTGCCGCGCTGCGCACCTGTGGCGCTACTGCCGCTTTGACATCATACCAGCTGTATTGTTTTTTTTTCTCTCAGTCGCAACAACATCAAAAACAAAATACAAAAAAATTACCGAAGACACTTTGAGTCGTCGCGCAGCGGCGGCCGGTAGCCACGCGTGACCTGTAGACGCGGCGCACTGCGTTCCTTGAGTTGGAGGCGCTGCACTTTTGCTTTCGCAACCTACCAGGCTTAACCAAAGCTAAGGCCCCGCCAATTTTTAAGGCTTGAAATGTGTTAGCCACCGGTCTCTTTAAATTAGGCGAACTTTATCCTTGAACAGCGATGAAAATGACGCTGAAAGGCAGGTTTGAGCATGTCGCCGAACCTAAAGCGACTTTTTGCGAAACTTTCCCTGCGCGTGATATGCAGCTCGTCACAATTTCTTTTAGCTCTGTGTCAAAATGGGTGAGAAGACATCGTTCTTGCAGATCTGTGGGGTTCCTAGCGATACCTACCTTGAATAATCTTGCAAGAACTATGCGTGGAATTTTGAGGTGGCAAAAGCACCGACGTCGCTAAAAGCGCGGGAGTTTTATTTCTGCATTTTGCGCTACGTCTAAATTCGGCCAGCGTGGCCGAGATTCGATCCCGCTACCTCGTGCTGAGGAGCCGAACGCCAAAGCCGCTGAGAAGTCACCCGAACCTCGTAGTTAATACGAAGAAAGCTCGCGGGTAATACATGTAGTGCCTAATTCTGTGCTATCACTCAGCCATCTCCTGTTATATCAATATCTCTTGTATATGAACGGCTAGCTGTACGAGTTGTTACTGGTTCATGTTGAAAAAAAGAGCACGCACAAACAGTATGGAAAAGAAAGACACAAACACTTTCTATGAAGATTCAGAATAGTCTGGCTTAATAGGCGCATGTCACAGATTTCTCGATGTAAAATGTCTTCGTTCTATGTATTATGCCTCCGTATCCTTTGTGTAAATCTTCAGGCAGTACACTCAAGGAGCTGACGCAGCTATCCTAGCGGCATTGCCAAACACTGCTCCCCCCTCCCCCCTCGCTCTACTTCAAGACAGTCGAACCGATTAAGGCGATCCGAAAGGAATAGAAAGCAAAAACGGTACGATGTCCACGGTGGGCTTCGGAAGAACGCGAGGACGCACACTCGTCTGCATAATGGAATTATAGCGAACAATTCGAAACCCCGCCCGAGCCTTGCACGGTGTAATACTGGGCACCGTCTCGCGAAGCCAGACTACTGGGTATGCGCAGCAGCCCACAGCGACTCCGTGAAAAAAAAAAATGAATAGTAAAAAAAAAAAAGCGAAATGGTGAGCGAGGCGGGAAGGGAGTTGAGACAGACGGGCTCTAGCGAAGACACCGAGGCAGAAAATAAGGAGTAAAAACGGCTAGAGAAGTGGATGAGAAAGGGAGAGGGTTGCGGAGGAGGAGGAGATGCACGCGTCACTCGTATGCTCGCTAGCGGCTGCGCGTAACTCATTTCAAATTCATGCAGAAAGAAAAGAATGCCGCCGCCGCCGCCGGCAGAAGCCCTGTGCGCGCGTGCGTGTGTGTGCGTGCCACGCCGTAAATCCCCATGATGCGCCGGCGCCGCCGCTGCTGCTGCTAGGGCGCAACCGCCTTACTCGTCCCTGCTGCCGCTTCTTCTCTTCTTTTTCTTCCCTCTGTCTTTTTCTCTCTCCTTCGGCGCCATTTTTAGAGGCTTTTAGCTTGTTTTATTGCTTTAAGCACCCCCCCACCCCTCCCCCTTGCTCTGTGGCGTATTATTTTTGAGCGATCATCGTAAGCCGCTGCAGGCTAGTCGCTGCAGACGCTGCCAACAGCATGCATGTATGCGTGCCGCACTGCAGTCAAGGCGTCTCTTCTGTATATTGTCGCAGCTGCACGTGGTAATGCCGTGGCTACGCTTCCCTTTGGGCCCAGTGTCGCGTCGCACCGGGCCCAGTGTCGCTTCGCAGCGTGGCCAGTGTCGCGTGGCCAGTATCGCGTCGCAACGGGCCCAGTGCGCGTCGCAGCAGGTCCAGTATCGATTCACATGTCCAGTATCGCGTCGCAGCGTGTCCAGTATCGCGTCACAACGGGCCCCAGTGCGCGTCGCAGCAGGTCCAGATCGATTCGCATCATGTCCACTATCGCGTCGCAACGAGGCCCGTTGTCGATTCGCACCATGCCCAGTGTCGACTCGCACCGTTTCCAGTGTCGCGTCGCAGCGTGCTCAATGTCGATTGGCACCGTTCCCACTGTCGTGTCACATCGGGCTCAGTGTTGGGCCCTAGTGGCGCACCGAGCTCAGTGACGCACGTGCATAGAGATATATAGGACACGTGGACAGCCGGGCAGGTCTCGCGCCCGCAACTCTGCCATTGATTCAACGACTTTCATCACTACACAGGGTTCCAGAATGCCTCTGTTCTGCCGCCACCCGGTTCCACTTGTGAGCCGGACAAAAACTAACAGACGTTTGCTGTCAACGAACGAGCTATTCGTTTCATTACTCGTACCGAGGAAATCGGGTCTAGCTAGTTTTCAAGCTGTTGAATTCGCTTCAGCCAGCTTGCTGGCGCACCTCGGTGAATGCAGACTTCAGCTGCGGCAGGTGTAGTTAGCAACGGGCGTGGTGGCGCTAATTTTACTGCTTACTGCATCACCAGCATTTCAAGCAATTGCAAATACTAATCGTATAGACACAAACACGCGCTCGTACAGGGACGCGCTGCCAGGTAGACCCCACGCGGCGCTTCGGTGGTCTGGCAACTGCGAAGCCCTTAGCAGCTCGTTATCGGGAACAAGCAGAGCGCGCCGCCATCCGCCACCTCAGTGGCAAACCCACGGCAGCCTCCGCGCCGGCAGCAGGAGCAGCCACTCTCCCTCCTCCTCCAAACATTTTGTCTTTTCCGCTCTCCTCTCCTCCGCATGGGCGCTCGCCCTTTTCGTTTTTATTGTTGTTGTTGTTTCTGTTCGTTCAGTTCATCTCAAACTCGCGCCAGCCAACCAACCAGCCAGCCCGTCGTGGGCGGCGCGAGCGAAGGGCGAACGAACCTGCGCCTTAATACGGCGCGGAAACGGCGGGCAGATGAAATAAAGAGAAATTGCAGCTACTTAGCTATAAATCACCAGTCGCCGCCGCCGCCGCTAGGCTGGGCTCGCGCTGGGCTTGGCCACAAACTTTGCAGATGAAGAGCCCCGGCGCACGAGGAACGCGCGCTCACGCACGCACACGAGAGGCGGCGGCAGCGCTCCGAGGGGTGGCAGATTTTCATTATTCGCCCCTAAATAGGGTGCAGTATCCTGGCGTGCCCTCTTCGGGCTACCGCAATAATAATAATAATAATAATAAAACAACAACAGCAGCAACGGCGAAGCTGAGGTGGGTTATAAAGCGGGGAATGGGTGTAATAATAAGAACAAGAAGAAACCCTCCTCCCCCAACCCTGTGCAGCCGGGATGGAGGCATAGCGCGCACCCTCACGACAAACGTCCCCCACTCTCTTTCCCTCTTCCATTCCTACGGGAGTCCAAATCTGGTTTTCCGCCCTCCGAGCCCCCGAACGAACGGAAGGGTCGAGGAAGGGAAGAAAGAAATTAGATGGGAAAAGAAAGAAGAAGGCACACACCGTGTTGTGCGTGCTGCTTCTCTTAGGCGACCGATGAACGCTTCTTCGGGAGGCGCAAGCAGACACACACACACCGGTCCGGCACGGCCGGCGGCTGCGAAGAAGGCTTGGCTCGCCTCGGCTTGGCTCAAGGCTCTGTGGTAGCGGCCGCCATTAAGCGTGATTTACACCGTCGCCTACACGAGTTCCGCCTACGCGCTCCTTTTTTTTTTGCCCCCTCATTCGTCGCCCCCAGGTCGCGCGGCGTTCGCACCCTGATGTCCTCCATCTGCCGGTCTCGTCGCCACCATCCCTGTGATGTTCCTCATCGTTTATTGGCGTGGGCTCCCTTTTAATTCTCTCGCACCTGACCGCAGCGGCGGTCCCAGTGGCTTGAGCATCCGCCCTCGCGTGCGGGAGGTAGGTGCGGTGTTCGATCCCCGGTGACGCCACCGGCAGCCCACCAGTATTCCAAAGGCCGGGAACTTTTCCCTGACCTGGTGCTTGGTTTCTCTGGGGCTACTTAGATGCGTGCATGAGTGGGTCTTTGACCCCACCTTGCGCACACCAGGGCATTTTATAGCCATGGCATTTTTAAGCAAAGCTGCCCCTGCGTCAAAATCTAATCGTGGATTCCTTTGCACCATATGCGAGTGCGCCCGCCTGTGGCACTGCTCACCTTTATGGGTGTACTTATGACACCACTCATTTCAATCTTATTAAATGTACCCGTCATTTTGTCACGTTTTTTTTTTTACCGCGTTACCTGCTTTCGTGGCATCTTGTTGCAAGCTTTGAGGTTTTTAAGCTTTTCTTTTGCTGCAAGACTTCTGTTCCCCTCCGGCTGCGCACAGTACCATTGTACTTCCTACTGGAGGTGTAGGTGGTGTGATAAATAAACACATAAATAAATAAGCGCGAATGCACGATCATCGAGTAACATATGTACACAGACAAAAACAGCACTACAGCAAAAATGAAAGCGGACAAAAGTACAAGGCCTCAGTAGTGCACAGTAGAGAGAGGAACCAACATGGCTTATCTCGAGGAGGGAATAAAAACATATATAAACGATAATATGTCAAAAATAAAATGGCGCTGTTCCGTTAGGTATACACACGTCATTCAAAATAAATCTACGAGAGCAGACGAGACGTTTTTGGCCGAGACGTTTGGCTGGTTCGGATGTGGATTGGATAGAATGCTATTGCGCAGAACTGTGGGTTCACTTCCAGCAAAGCATACCGTGATGTCTCAAACAGAGCATTGTTTAATCTTATGCACTCGAATCTAACCGTGAGTGCTACGACAGCTAGATGAATGATGCATGTATGAATCAAACAAAGCGAATATAAAATCGCTGAACTCTAATACCAGTTTCAGTCCATCCTTTTTGTCTGGTTCTCTTCAAACTCCTCTCAAACAGCAATCCCGAATAGTTCTACTATATTCCTCAAACTCCCAGGACATATACGTCTACACTTCCTTCCCCGTTCCGTACCCTAATTTATGTTCTTCCGAAATTTTGATCTTTTCCTTTTTTTTTTTATTTTGATTTGCACCAAATAGTTTCTGTTCAGTTTCCTTCAAGGAATGATTATATAACGCACGTAAATACACCGTTGTGGACAGTTGAAGAAAATATCTAACTCCACGTTTAAAGTTTTGGACTGTACTACAACTTCAAGCGTCCATTGTTCATGCCTGTGAATGGTTGCCTCGCCGATTCGGTGGTGGCAGGTCTCAACGGCCACAATTTTCGACTCGCGTTAAACTATATGGGGGGGGGGGGGGGGGGGGGGGGGGAAGCCGCCATATTTCGCTTGTGGCTTTCGAACGCAAAAACGCGCCCTTCATTGTTTGGCGCCGTGAAATATACGTGCTGATCCCATCATGCGGGATATGGCTTATTGTTAACAGTTTTTGGTTTACGATTTCTGCCGATTTGCGCTAGGAGTTTATGAACAGTACAACACAAAAACGCCTGCGCGAGAATGCTAGCTTATACTATTCACACTACCTATATTGCTATGGAAATCGAATGGCTATCAATTAAACGCCCGTTTCGGTCGAACCAGACAGGTATTATTGTGCCTGTTGGCCAAACGTAAGAGGCAACATTTTCAGTTTGTTCCAAAAGCGCTCGGGTACGTGTGCTCTTGTTGGTGAGTACTCAAGTATGTAGGGGAAATCACTCCTACTTAGCTATGTGTCTGGCCACTATACAGGGTGTTTCACCTAAGACTTTCTGCAATTTTTAAAAATAAGCTATTTGAATTAGATGCGCGCTTTTTCTGGCATAGCATTGTCAGTGGTGTAGTACATCATAATGCAGCTAAGACGTGCTAACTAGCAGGCTTGTTAACCAATATTTAATAGTTAACTTTTAAACTATTACCGTTGGGCTCCTTAATTATTGAGAGGCATGCAGCCCACCTTAAGTAATGTCCATATCCGTTTTTAGAATTTCGAGAACGCGATTATCCTCGGCGCTGTGGCCCAACAAATTTTGGCTATTTCGACGAGTTACGTGCACTGGAGAGGTTGCTTTGCCCGCAAGCTTCTCAAACCGCATGTATTTTGGCGCGATGTAGGCGAAATTTGTTGGGCCACAGCGCCGAGGATAATCGCGTTCTTGAAATTCTAAAAACGGATATGGACATTACTTACGGTGGGCTGCATGCCTCTCAATAATTAAGGAGCCCAACGGTAATAGTTTAAAAGTTAACTATTAAATATTGGTTAACAAGCCTGCTAGTTAGCACGTCTTAGCTGCATTATGATGTACTACACCACTGACAATGCTATGCCAGAAAAAGTGCGCATCTAATTCAAATAGCTTATTTTTAAAAATTGCAGAAAGTCTTAGGTGAAACACCCTGTATAATATCAGGGCTGTTTGTAGGCGCCATTTCTGTCATGTTCCAGTTGGCAGAAGGGAAGTCTATGTTTGAGGTTTTAAACATATGTCGTTAAAGGTAAACTGGGACGACCTTTTTCCTGCCATGAAAACACTGTTTTCTAGTGGTTCATTGAGCATGACAAGAAAGAGTCCTAAAAACAAGAAATAGCATCCGTAGTAGAGGTGAGTGCGTTAAGAATCGCTCGCAAAAGTTCTTTCTTAAACGGGAACACGAAAAGGGGCAAATATTACCATTTACCGGAGGTGACGCTTAAATGGGAATGCTCGGAACTACTCGTTCGTTCTGGTTGGGCTTTAACAGAACAGAGCGTAGGTTTCTAAACGCGACCATCATTCGTTAATTATTATCCAGCCTTCTGATAAAGGACGATGAGAAGCAGTTCACGAAAGTAACATCGCAATAGCGCATGCTTTATTTAGTAACCGGCGTTGAATGCAAATTTCTTATTGCAATGCTTTGAATGTCTATCCAGTTTGAGACTTTTATGATCCTCAAATGTCCTTGCAAGTACGAGTAGTTTGTGCAACTCACCTCTACCAAAATGTTACCGCTGCGTCCGGAATCGAACCCGCTACCTCATCTCAGCATTCGGACGCCGTAGCCGCTAAGCGACTGCGGCGGGCTAGAACAGGTATGGAAGCTACGCAAAACGCAAAGCTGTCGTCACAGTTAGAGCTGCTTTCGGGCACTGCCTTTTATGGCTATGGAGCTCGAGGTGTTTAAATTTCGCCTCGCTTATCTGTTCGTTGCCTATCGAGGCTGTTCGCTTAAAGCAGTCCACGCAGTCTATTTGACTGGCCCAAAGTTCAGCTCACAGTCGGCGACAGCCGGAACTCCAACAGACGAGAAAACGGGACATCGGAAGCGAAGAAAAAAAAAACTAGAAAGGAAACATGAAAATTTTGAGATAACGTTAGAAATCCCAGGGCAGTATAAGTTACAGTCGTCCCGTAAAAACACTCCCCCCTCAGTCTCGAAGTTCATGTCAGCTGTTTTTTTTTTATATTTTTGACAACGTGGCGGGCTTGAAATGCTGGCAGCTGGAGGTAGGTCGACACGGCGAGGAGGGGGGTCGCTTCTTATCTTGGGTACCTGAGCGCTAACTCGGTGCTGGGCAGATAAGGAGGAGTTTGTTGTTTGGCTTCGACACTTTTATATTCTCTTTGCTGCGCGTGTGCCAGGTGCTGGCTGCTCCATTTTTCTTTTCGCCCCCTATCTTTTGGCTGCCTTCAGTTTCTTTTGCCCTTTATTCTTTTTCACTTCTGTTTGTTTACGGCCTTGTTTTTGTCGCACCGTCCGCACTTGGCTTTCTGCGCAGCTCGCGTTGCCTTCCGCCATTTTTTCATCCTTGCAAAAGGCGTCGCCTTTCGCCGGCGCGCAGGAGAAGGTCGCCGGTTCGACTCTGCAGAAAACGAAATCCGAATCGCGGTGCTGGCTACTCGTGAACTCACGATTTTTGTTCAGCCGTTGCCCGTTCTTCTCTTCGTAGCGACATGTTTATTTATGCATTTATTTACTTATGTATGTGTGTTTTAGTTTCTATTTCGCTACTTCTCACTGTACCACCTCTTGCTTTGGCCTCAGGGCCTAACGTATGCCATAAAAAAAAAAAATTATTCAGGATATCCCCGAATGCCCTCATTACGAGGGTACACCAGGCGAGATATCGGCGGTGTATCAAATAAGTACGTCGCCTAATAATCTGGACGAAATAATTAATCAACAGATCGCAATTACGAAGCGATACACATTGAAATTGGAGCAGATAATACACCAGTACGTCAGTACAGTTTTTGTTCACCAGTCAAGAGAAGCGCGTATTCCACGAATGCGAATGAATAACGAGAGCCAATGTGGCGATAGCGAACAGAGGGTGGATGTGGGGAATCGGATTCGTCTGTGACTAATGTGACGAGGTAAAAATTTTGCAGACAGCAAGCGCGAAACGCTGTATGGGATCAGTGTAGAAATGCATTTCCACCTGTTGCTCATAGATGCCTATGTGTTCTATCGAGTCTGCCGTCTTAATTCTTCACCTTCCTATTCCTCCAAACTCTCCTGGTCAAACGCGTAAGTTACCCTCGTAGGCACCTGCGCGGCTCTGTATTATACCGTCCATGCAAACCGTCCGTGCAAGGATGTCACTATAAGTGGGTGAGCGCTCTACACAGGAACGCAAGGGTGACGCAATATGTGAGTGAGGGCCCTACAAAGTGGCGGCTATATGTGTGAACGCTCTGCACAAAGGTGACACTGTAGGTAACAGGGCGTTCTAAGCATGGATGACGCTATAAGTGGCTGAGCGCACTACATAAGGCTGACTATGTAGAGGATGAGCGCTCTACACCGGAATGACGCTATAAGAAGGTGAGCCCTCTATATAAGTACGCAAGGGTGACGCTACATATGGGTTAGTGTCCTACACAAGAGTGACACTAAATGTGAATGAGCGCCTTTCACAAGGGTGATAATATGTTTGTGAGCATTATACGCACGGGTGATGCTATAAGTGGGTGAGGTCTCTACACAAGGGTGACGCTATATATTGGTGAGCTGTCTATAGAAACGTGACCCTATATATGGGTGAACGCTGTACATAAGGGCGACACTGTATGCAAAATGCTGTCATGTACAATATGCTCTCAGCACAGGCTAATAAAGGCATGGGTGGTTTTCATTGTTACACTGGTGACCTTAAGCCCGGATTGGTATCCACAGTAAGCTCTGTAGTGCGAACGAAAGTGTTGCCATGAAAGACGAACTGGACGCAGAAACGGTGAAGAAATCTGGCGTAGCGAAATCCTCATTTCTGGATTAAAAAGTGATTAAAACTTATTTTTGCGGCGCTTCCCGCTTGTCGGCTCCCTTCACTTTCGCCGTCGTACAAAACAGCCGTGCGAGGCTAAAGGCAGGCGAAAGCATACAATAAAGAGCGTTGGAGATTCTACGTTAAATTGATATGACGTAATAAGAGACTGATGCCTCACTGCCAGAAATGTCACATTCGCGCATCATGTACGGGTTTCTGCAGTTTACATCATCCTTGGGGCCTAAGGAAAAAGCTTGAGAACGACGCCATAAAAAAAAAAAAATGAAGAGTAACGCGATTAACATGCATCTGATCGTTGGCCCATCATGAAGTGAAGAAAATATTTTTCACATCATTTCTTTAATTGAAATTCCAAGCTTCACAACAAAAAAGCTTTGCTCATAAACTGGGAAATTTGAATGGGTATTGTGGCACTGTTTGTGAGAATCTTTTTTTTTTTTTTTAGGCAACCAGATCGGGGCAACCCAGTTCTCACTTCGAGTTATTGACCAATTCGCAACCGCCCTACCATAAGCTTGCTGTCCCGGTTAGCTCAATTGGTAGAGCGACTGCTCCGGTGCAGCGGTGGTCCCGGGTTCGAACCCCGGACCAGGACGAGTTTTTCTTTAACTACGAAGTTTCTGAGAAAGCTGTATAGTAGGTGTGTGCGAATATTCGAAATTTTCGAATATATTTCGAATATTATATTTTTAGTATTCGAATTCGATTCGAAATCCAAGTATTCGTGTTGTTTCGAATATTGGACCCGACGCGAATATTCGTATTTAGCCGAATATTCATGGTGAGCACCGGCGTGCATTTCGGTCCGCAAGGCCTGTCGACAGATATATATATAACAACATGGCGGCGCCTACACGGAAGGAAAATTCTTTCTTCCTCCAAGGGCCATGCCGTAGCTGACTGCGCTGGTGAGCTTTTTTGTGGCTATACCTGCGAAGCTGGTATAGTCAGAGCTGTGCACGAAGTACCTCGCAATACGTGCCAGTTCAGTGCCAAGTGAGAGGGCATTTTCTGTGGCTGGAGGAGTCGTTTCAGTTAGAAGGGAACTACTTCTGTCTGACCATGTGGTGCAGCTGGTTTTCCTTCATGACAACCTTTTACCTCATCCCAGCAACGCGCTTTTGTGCTGATGGCAAGATAGCCTTAATCACTGCTGTGTACTAGCCATCTTCTCTGATATTTCCACTCTTCTAAGAATAATGTTCGAGACCTTGATACTTTTTGTGCAGCCACACACACCTTTTGTGTTCATTTAATCATCGATAGTTGAACTGTGATGTTCTTGGGTGCCCAAAGAAATGTTTTGTAGTGATTAAATGCGTCTGTCCTTGATTATTCGATATTCGATTCGATATTCGGAACTAAGTATTCGTATTCGATTCGTATTCAAAAAATTTGATATTCGCACACCCCTACTGTATAGCTGTCTGTCCTTTGTAGCCGTATGGCTGCGCTCGGGTGGATGTCACTGAGTAATTACTCCCTTATTTTCAACCGGCTAAGCAATTCTCCGCCTCGAAGACGAGGGCACTCTCACATCTCATGAATTCGCTTGTACGAGTATTAACGCCAGCTTTTTTGACACCGGAATACCTTCGTCTTTGTCGGAGTCTAAACAGCTTAACGATGCTCTCTACTGCTACGTCTTCTGAACGCAGGCAGAATTTCGTTGACCCTGTATTCTCCTAGCGTACATGGGGTCTCCTCTGCCGACACTGTCGTCCGTATCTTCCTTTTCTATTTTTTTTTTTTACTTTTGCAACACCGGCATTCTCTACGCTATCGGGTGGCGGCGCGGTTTGCACTTCCACACGAAAACTGAAATCCTTTGCGTTCGGTTTTACGCCTCCGCTGGACAAACCCATTCGTCTGCGAATCACTCCTTGTGAAGTCCGCAGACTGAAAAATGGCGCTGCGAACGATGCGGCACGAACGTTAATTGCCTCGCCACGTAGGTTCCGAAATTCTTTCTTCAAAACACACACTCTTAAAAAAGTGTTAGTAATAAGTGCAGCAGTTACTAACTCTGACTTCGTTTTACTACTTCATATCATCTGTTTACTACCCTCTTCACGGTAAAGTTAGTAAAAGTAGCCCTTGCTACCTTTTTGCTAACTATGGTCGCTAGTTAGTACCTAGTGAGTAAGGGTTTCTTTAACCCTAAAATAAAGTCAAAGAATACAAACTGACAAAGATTGTCGTGCTAATACACTGTTTTCGTAATTAAACATTTCTGCAGGGGCATATGGTTAGGTAGACTAAGCTGTTTCTACAATCTCAACTTCATAACTAACGCTGGTATCTTTTCTTTGAAGCTTGCGAGATCATGCGCCGTCATCTTACTTATCTCGTGAGAACCGAATTTCACAAACGCCAACCTCTACTCGGTCCGGATTGGCCGCGCTTCGATCAGGTGCTGATTACATCTGCAGCAAGCGCCCCCATAAAGGGACTGCACGCTGGGATCCTAAATTTGCCCTGCTAAGTGCTCGAAAACCGGCCGACGCCGTAGATATCACTAGTGAATGGTTGCAGAACAAGGACTTACACATCATGATGTACTTGAAAAAAAGTCACGACATGATTTCACGCTGGCTGCCAGGTCACCGTGGCATTGTTGGTAGTGACCTTGCTGACATCGGACATCGGAGTGCGCGAGATGTCCGCGTTCCACTGACAAGAGTTGCGAGACAGCTTCGCGCGCATGCGTACTGCACGGCCATTGGCTTCGCTGAGTGTTCTAGGAAACTCGTCACTCCACTTTCACAACCTCCTCGACCCGTTGCTGCAACTGAAGCTCCGCCCGGCCGCGTCTCCCGCGGCGATCCAACATTGTCTGCTTAGAAAGGCCCTCGGAAAGGCGATGGCAGACTACTAAAGCTGAACAGCTTTGGTTTTTTTTTTTGTTTGAGTAAAACACGTTTTTGGGCAAGTTGGTAACATTCTTGACTCATATTGCAGCGAAGAAGCACAAACACACTGCGAAAAGATTTCGAGCTTAAAGAGGCTCACTCATCAGCGCACTACAGAAAGAAAACCATAACAACCACGTGCCAAGGAACATCAGAAAACATCTTATCATGTTGCCGCAAAAAGGTTGAATTCCGAAGCGTACAAAAAAAAAAAAAACGGAAGCATAACTAATGCAGCAATCTGCTCTTTTCTTTATGTGAAAGGCCTCCAGGAGTTCACGTGCCGTTTTATACTTGCTGCTGCCTAGGATTCGAACACTATCGAAACGTGGCGAACATGTCACGCATGACTGGCAGTGCTTAACCAAGCGCACATTCTCTTTCTTCTTTAAATTCCTTTGGTGCTCCCCTTTGGTTTGATTTATTGGTTTACTGGGGTTTAACGTCCCAAAGCAACTCAGGCTATGATTGACGCCGTAGTGAAGGGCCTCGGAAGTTTCAACCACCACATCGCACAGTACACGGGCCTCTAGAATTTCGCCTTCATCGAAATTCTAAAACTGAATAGTTATTAAACTGAGTAATATATACAAAAACTGAATTATTATAACGTTTTATTCCTTGGATAGCTTAGCTAATGACAATGCAGAGCTATATATAAAGATTATGAGAGCACGGATGTCCACTTATGGTGAGCGCATGACGAATAATTGCAGTGAGATAGAGCTGAATTGAAGGCAAAGAATATTGATTCCCGATTCCGTCTTTAGCGGTAGAAGGGGAATCATCGTCTTTGGTTACAGGCGCGAAGAAAGACAGAACACAAGGCAGAAAGACGGGTTGTGTTCTGTCTTTTTTCGCGCCTGTAACCAAAGATGAACAGTTACCAACTTGCCCAGCAAGACGTTCTTTTAAGAGAATCATCGGATTGTTGTGCTAAAAATATATTTAAAATTGTGTAATGATGATGAGTGCTATCTGTGCGAGTCCATTGTAGTTTTCAAATGTTTTGAAGCTACGGTGGTGACAGGAATGAATTTACATCGAGGCGGTCTAGGAGTTTGTAGGCAGTTTCCGTTAGTAAATGTGGTTACTGTATTTTGTTGTGTGCGCTTTGAAAACGCGCGTATTTTGTTGGTTTCATCGTGTGTGACAGTGTTGAATATTTGTACTGATTTTCATTTTCTGGACGGTTTGAGATTTATGGCACCTAAATTTGGGAATGAAAGTTGAGCTTAGTGAAGATAACAGTATAATTATTAATGAGCTTAGGATGCACCGGATAGGTAACTAAATCAATGTGGGGAGAATTATTCACCGTTATAGAGGTTAAATTCGGTTACTGGTAACATATGAAATGGGCTTTAATTATAGGTATGCCGCTACCGCATATGTACAGGTATATGTGCCTATGTATGTATGGTTGTAGACTTTTGAGAGTGTGTCGTATGGTGCTAGTTAAAGATCTTTCGTTTCTTTTCTTCTGTTTTTGTCTTCCTGTATTCTTTTTATTCAGTTGAGAGGGTGGTTAACAAGGAGAGTAGAGTAGGTCTGTTATAGCAGCGTGTGAACACTCTTGGCGCAAAACAAAAAAAAAACGATGGCGCACCTAATTTGCCACTGCTCCTCGCCTTCTAACGACGGCTCCCCCCCTGCACATGTACGGTAGCCAACCTGACATGGCCCGGTTAGCCTGCTTGTGTTTTCCGTTCCTGAGACTGTCTCTCGTGACAGGTGACGTTTCAGATAACGTGGGTTGTGTATTTGCTACCTGAGTGGGGCAAAATGCAGATCTGGTGTCAAACCTATGAATGCTATCAGGCAGGCAGAAATGTCTCCCTACCCTTAGTCTACCGAGGGATTTATTTAAAATTGGGGGATGACTGAACCTCGCGATAACTTGAAAAGTGAGGCACACCTGACTCCAAAATGTAGGTGCGCCACTCAAAACACCGGGGTGAAACGTCTTATCTCATCTGCCTTTACTGCCTGTTTCCCTTTCCCTGCTGTCCCCTTTCCCATAGCCTGCAAAGCGGCCCCTCAAGTCGGCCAGTTTTCAGTCTAAACCCACACCGTTATCTGGTGGCCTTCCGATAAGGATGACGTTATAAACCTGTCTCCTTCTCGCCTGCCGCTATCTCCCATCTCTCCCCCAATCCCCCGTGTTATCGACGTTTCCGCTTCCACTCGCGCTCAGGGCCTCGCGCATTTAGTGCTGTTTTCTTCCAACGTTTCAATTACACGCGCCAGCCCCCTCCTTTCGCCATCGTTCCTTTCCGACGACGCTGGCTTTTCGGGGCGCACTCGTGGACTCTGTTTACAAACCTCTCGCTGTCCAAGCTCCGGGAGACTGGACCGTGGTTCTCGTGCGCGAGCTCTTGCGTCAGTCACCAACTTAACGACGAAACGCGGCAGCAATATAGAAAGAACAGATTAAATAAAATAAAGGAGAAAGAGGGAAGAGAGAAAAAAAGCGAAGGCAGAGCTTTGAGTTAGCTGCTCCGATAAGAACTCCCTCTCTCACAACCTTCTGTCCCCTTCCTCTTAAAGCCCATTTTTTTTTTCTCGCCCTCCCCTCGCCTTTCTTTCCTCCCCTCTTTCTGTCGGTCGGTCTCTCTCCCGACGTCGCCCGCCTCGTCGCTTGTCGGTTTTTGAAAGTCGAACGGAGCGTTTTCACCTCCAGACACACCTCGCTGTCCACGTGAAGAGAAGTGCGCGCCTCTCTTTCATACGCTCTTCGCTCGCTTTTCACGTTCATTTTCTTCATCTCTCTTATTCGTTTGTTCGCCGTGACTGGAGAACAGTTCGACGCAACGTCCGCGTTACGCCACCGGCCACTGAACTTCGATGAGCCGCCGTTGGGGACACCCCGCCTTGCGCGGTCGACCACGCTTTGGGCGAGGAGGAGAAAGCTACAGAGTGGTGCCTCATTCAGCGAGGAACCTCATGCCTGACGAGTGAGCGAGCCTCAGCGCCTCACGTGATTCCTACAGCGTAGACGAGGACCCTTCAGTGCTCCTGAGGACCATATGCGTGCGAACCCGGGACCATCCTCGTGATTGACGAGTTGTTAGTTGCCGAGAATTACGGCCTGGATAGTGATGATGAGCCCTCCTCAACGCATCGTTATGACACCTTGACGGATTTTTTCCCTGCAAAGCCTCGCTGCTTTTCGGCTTTACCTTCGAGGACGACGAGCCGGCGTCGGTCAAGATATCGTGAGTTTCTGCCATGCGCTTACAATCGCCGTTCGTTTCTGTGTCATCTTAAGTAGAAGACTGACGAGTGTCCCTATCGCCCGCCGACGAGGGTGCTTCCGAGTCGGCGCGGTGGGCGTGGTCAGTGTGCTGGACCGCGGTGACGTAATCCCTGTGACGCCGCCACTGGCATGTTATGGTGACCCCACGCGCGCCGTAACGGGTCTTCCCTGACGCTCGCGTAGCCAGGGGTGGCATCCTTTGCGAGCTCAGTGCCACCTTGCTTATGGGTTCCCCTGTACCGCCGCTTTTACTCTTTGCAGTTTCTTGCCTTTCCGCGGGGAAACCGACACCACTGAGAGCCTCGGTGTCACAACATTTCGACCTCCCCACATGTATACTTCGTTCGTGTGACTTCTAACATGCCCAGCTAAACTACCGATAGTACTAACACGCCCAACTGGAACTACTGCTCCAATGTATCGCAGTGCAAAGTACAAGGACGTCTAGAAGAAAATCACAGTCAAGCGCTTTGTCGGCGACATAATGGGAGCATGCGGCAGCATCAGTTGATCCATTAGCTTGCTCTTGTAATATTTACGTTATTGTTTGACCAGTAATGCCGTTTTAACGTACTTAAACCATTCCGATGTCATACGTGGTATGGAAACAGTAGCAGTCAATCGCTTACTTTTAGTCCAAGGTAGGTTGTCCTGGTTGAAAATAATAATTAATGCGTTAACTTTAGAAGACTCTGTGCAAAATGAAATGGCGAACGCGATCTGTCGGTAGGCAGTGGAAGGTGGCTACGAACGAAGTTATATACTACCTTGGATATAACGTACATTAGTATGTCACCTCGGATATAACGACCTTTCGTGTGTTAACCTCGGATATAACGTACATTAGTATGTCACCTCGGATATAACGACCTTTCGTGTGTTAACCTCGGATATAACGAAACTAAGTATCCCACCTTGGAAATAACGAACGTTAGACTGCTAACGTATTCAAACGATTCACCGATGATCGCCGAAGAGTTTTTTTTTTCTTTCAACACTTCAGTGAGACACTACGAGTTAACTGTGTTTTGAGAACGACTTTTCAACAGGATGTTGATGCTAGAGCAGCATCATACACTCTTAAAGTAAAGATAGGAGTTCTTACTAACTTTGGGGTAGTAACTGGTTGCCGCATAGGTCATTACCCTGTTAGCAATGGCAGTGAGTAACGGCTACTACCCGTAGTTAGTAGTGGGAAGGTTATTAACTACTGCTACCTAGGCCGCTGCAGTTACTATAAGAGAGCATATATTGCACTCTTGAGAAAAAGGTCGGAGAATTCACTAGGTAAGCAGTACTGCCTCAAGAAGCTAGTGAATAGCACTACAGTCGCAAGCAAAACGCCAGTAGTATTTACTTAAAAAATGGGTAGAAACCTCTTATATGTTGCTAGGTTCTTCGTACGGTGTGCTGGTGTAGCTTGTTAAATTTGTGCATGCTGGCAAAATAAAAAGTCTATTGAGTAAATCTGGCCAATTCCCGAAACCAGTCAGAGCTATCAGAGCGGGCTGGCCGTAAATCACACACTCAGGCTTATTGCGGATTACATGTACAAATTATGCGAGGTGATGGCAAAAAACAACCTTGCCCCGCGCACACAAAGGTTCAAAGTGCAAGAAAAGCACAAACCAGAAAGGGTCACACACGCATCACACGTGCACTGTGCGTGCACAGGTAGATCTTTCTCAGTCTTATATACTTCGTAAATCTGATTCTCAGTTACGGGCTAGTGGCTCTTACCCGCTGGGCTAAGATCATCATCATCAGCCTGACTACGCCCACTGCATGGCAAATGCCTCTCCCATGTCTCTCCAATTAATCCTGTCCTTTGCCAGTTACGGCCACCGTCTCCCAGCAAACTTCTTAATCTCATCCGCCCACCCCACTTCCTGCTGATACCAGCGTTAATCAAGAAGTTGAGATTGTAGAAACTGCTTAGTCTACCGAACCGCACACCCCTGCAGAGATGTTTAATTACAAAACCGTTTTATTCACTCAACAGTCTGTCAGTTACGCTCTTTTACTTTATTTTAGGGTTTTAGGGTTAAAGGAACGGTTACTAACACTAATTACTAACAAGCGACCATAGTTAGTCAAAGTAGTCCTGGCTAGATTTTTGCTAACTATACCTTGGAGAGGGTAGTAAATAATTTGTAAAAAAATCAGTAAAACGAACTCAGAGTTGGTGACTGCTGGACTTGCTACCTTTCTACTACGTCTCTACTACCTTTCTTTTAAGAGTTTTCGGCGCTCTTCTTCAGGATTCCTGGAGGCGAGATAGGCGGCCTGTTTACTTTCCCGTTTGGTCTTGGAAGACTTTCTTCCTCAACATCGTCGTTGCGGTTTCATAGTGTTTCAACGGCAATAAGTTTCGAGTTTGGTTCCTTGTAACGTGGATTTTCGCGCATGCACTTCTTGTTGCCCGCAGTCACACGGTTCACTGATTATTACTGCTATTTACGCAACGCCTTTTCGATTCAATTGGCGGCTGAAAGGCATAAACAAGGTACGAATGATAAGGCTGTTTTTATTGCGATATGAATAATATCGCCTGTTGTTCTGCGTCGCCCTACGCAATTGCGACAAAAGCCTCTTTAACTTTATTATCGCGACGTTTTATTTTTCTGCTTGTCCACGCACAACATCGTCAAAATGAATTCTAAATCTGGCGTTTTGCAGACCTGAAAACTTTGCTAACATACATGGAGCGAGGCTCACAGAACCTGGATCACTTATCTGTATTTTTTTTTTTCATTGGCTGTTGCCTCCCTCCTAGGCTGTCGTTGGTGATTGAGGGTTATATCGTCGTCGCGCGATTGGCCATGACTTGTGTGCTGTGATCAATAGCGTGGCGCTCTCATGGAACGATAAGTATTTCTTTCTTTTTACGAATGTACAGTATACCCCTCTCGGCTCTTGCCCCGACTTTTTTTTTTCCTCCTCTGCAAACATCGAACGTGCGTTTGAAACAATGCGTAGGCGGTAACAGCATCGGCAGCAGTTCTCCAGTACCATCTTCTATATCGCAGCAACGGCACCGCCCATATCGCACTGCGCTTTGATTGCATTAAAAGATTCCGGGTTCGACTTCTCATCGTAGCGGCCCGAGTTCGCACAATCGGCGGAAAGTTTATCTGTCGTGAACTCTGTAATTCGGGCGAAACGCCTACTTTTGAGCTGGAGTACAGGACGAGATTGGCAGGTTCTGTCAGATAATGAATGGCAGTTTACGCCTATCCCTCAAGGGAAATGTATATAACAGCTGTACCTTGCAGGCACTCACCGATGGCCAGAAAGTCCGTTGAAAACACTAAGTGAATAAGGGAGTGGAAAGCCTCAGGGTGCTTGTCAACGTTTCGAAGAGAGGACTTGTCTACATCTAAGCAAAGCGTTCATCTTTGGCGGGTTTTGTATAGGGTTTTATATAGGGTATACAACAGCTGTATCTTGCCGGTACTCACCTATGGGGCAGAAACGTGGAGGCTAACGAAAAGGGTCCAGCGTAAGTTAAGGACAGCACAGCGAACTGTGGAAATAAAAATGATAGGTGCAACGTTATGAGAACGGAAGCGGGCAGAGTGGATCAGGGAACAAACGCGGGTTAACGACATCCTAGTCTGAATCAAGAGGAAGAAATGGGCTTGGGCAGGGCATGTAATGCGAAGGCAGGATAACCGCTGATCCTTAAGGGTAACAAAGTGGATTCCAAGAGAAGGCAAGCGCAGTAGGGGGCGGCAGAAAGTTAGGTGGGCGAATGAGATTATGAAGTTTGCGGGGATACGGTGGCTTCAGCTGGAACAGGACAGGGTGAATTGGAGAGATAATGGATGCGCCATTGCATCGCACTGCAATGGCCGTAGTGAGGCTTATGGTGAGGATGATGATGATGACAGGATGAGGTCCTTGGGAATACGTTTTTAAAGTATTTTAACGTCCTCCACCTTAATGACCGAGCAAGCTTTTTTTTTTATTTTCTCTTTTCGGTTTTACGACGCCTGAAAGCAATTTGCCGACACGCTTTTCATTGCTCTCCGGCCCCTGGCAGCTATACGTACAATTTCTTCTGCGGCTGCGCGCGCAGATAAAAAGGGCGAACCGGGGCATTCCGGATCGCTTTTTATCGCTTGTAAACAGGCCGTTTCCGGAAGAATTTTTGCGCGTGAGCACAACGGGCCGAGCGTGCAAACGCGTGCTTAGCACTTGGCCGCGCGAAGGCCCCGTCTTTTCATTTACACTTTTCTCACTTTCTTTCACTCGCGGTCGTCGTGAGTGCCTGTGTGCTCTCAGGATGACTCGCCGCCATGGCTGGCCACGAAAGCCCAGAATGCATCCGAATTCCGTTGGTTGCGTATGCCGCGCTGGCTGCACCCGTACACAGATTTCAATAGGCAGTCAATAGGCATTCAATAGACGGTCAAAAGACAGTCAATAGACAGTTTATAGACAGTCGATAGATTTTTAACAAAGTGTTAATTAATGCATTCTCAAAAACGACTTATGGTGGGGACGAATTTCAATGGCGCAAGGACAGGTTTGGCCGAAAAAGCATCATGGCACAAGGCGTTTTTTCGTCTACACAAGTGGGGTCACAGATCCAGTGCAGAAGTCGAGCACCCGGACAGGGGAATACTTCTACCCATTGTATCGTCTGTAGGTATCCGGCAGCGCAAGTGATTAGAGCTACAAGCCACCGCAAGTGGCCCCTGCCGAAACTACTTTTAACTATCCCTGTCACCTTCTTAGACCTGTGAAATATAAGCCTTGAATGATTGGTTTAAAAGTTCGCCGTTTTTCAAGCAGAAGCAGTATAGATTGCGAAAGGACGAAAGTCGGGGCGAGAAAAACGAAAGGACAAGCCTGTCTTCCGTCCTCCACTTTAGACTTTCTACGCTATTGTTTTAAATACAGCCAAGCTGTTCACAAAAGTTGATAATAACCTGGGTGTTGTCTATCCGTATCTCGATTACCATCCACGTTTCTCTCTTCTGTATGCATCGCGCCGCTAGATTCGGACAATAAGATCATCCTTACCTAATGCAGAGTCTAGACAGAAGTGAGGCACGTTACGGGTACAGTGTCTGTTTGGCGTCGATAAGAAAGACCTGCGCCTGTTTGATGCACCGTAGAACCTGTCAGACGCCACCGCGCATGCGTAATTGGGCGTGCGTGAATGCACGTGCGGACGTCCGCGTATGCGTGGAAAATGGATAATCGGTCACTGCAACAGAATTTACTCCTCACACTTCTTTCGCGTTCTGCTGTGAAATCCGTTAAGGAGCCTCTAGAGTCTGCTCGACCACTTTTCCCGTCTCTTCTTGCTACTACATATCGTCAACGAATGTGTTTTAGCATGTACCCGCATGGTTCAGTTATTAACTGGGACCGTTTTCTTTCTCTTTCTTTTTGTCCTTATTTTTTCATTAAACTCTGGTGGTTGACACGCCGCGGTGGCTCAGTGGCTGTGCTAAGTGTATTATAGGGAAAAGAAAGGTGCCGAAGTGGACACCCGAACCGCTCGTGAGGGAACGTATAAAGAAGGGTGTGAATGTGGAACAGTCGCCCTGAAGCGGGGGCTGCAGGATAATTTCGACCACCGGAAGCTCTTTACAGTACAATGACGTCGCACAGTACACGGGCTTGTCTGCATACCGCCTCCATAGAAATGCGACCTTCGCGGCCAGGTATTCGATCCATTGACCTCGGGCGCAGCCTCTGAACGCGACAACCACTAAGACACCTAAGAAACCACTAAGAAAAACGGCTTGCTTTTTTGACGACAGGCGCCTCAGGAGAGACCATTTAAAACATGGCTGAGCTTTAACTTATGTGAACTGGTTATGTACCGCAGTTGATGCTAATAATTAGATGACCATCAGTCAGAACGTTGATTAGCATCAATTACGTGACTTAATCATTTGACGACTGTCACGACAACCGCCACCGCCGCAGCAAAAAGCTGGTTGGCTTTTTGCTCGCTATTTTTCTAAGCGCCCCTCTGCAAGCTAGAACCCGCATGAGAACGGAAGAGCGCGCTCCTATCTTATCCCGCGCTCCAAAGCGTATCTTCAAGGCTTAATAATAACATAAACCGAGGTAAGTGGGACTCGAATCTCTCCGAGAGCAAACGGTCGCGCATTCTTCTTCACCAAAATAACACTCCAGGGACAAGGCGGCGTTTTAACACCGGAGGACACAACGCCGGAGGAGGAGGGAAGGGGGATAGTTGCGCGCAGACTTCGATATCTTTCCCTTCTCCTCAAGCCTGCAATGGAAACGCTTTCAAGTGTAGGCAGGAAGGAACAACCTTGGAAAAAAAAAAAAAAGAAAAAGAGAGGACGATCAACACTCGACTATCGGCCGCGCCAACAAATAAAAAACGCGCCAAGTTCTCGATGCCGCTTGGAAATCGCCCAAAAAAATCCATTGTAGTAGCAACTCGAAACACTTGCGTTTCGAGGATGCGAGGCTTTTGTTGAGACACCTTGAACGAATGACGACACGCTTGCAACGGGCATGTTTGCGACTGAACGCTGCGATAAGAGCTTTATTTGTGTGTTTGGTTTTGGATCCGCGCTTCTTGCGGGCTCGAAGAAAAACTGATATTGTTTCTGTCCACTGCTGCCTGCAGGAATTGCTGACGGCCTTGAGAAAATCGTGTTGTGATAACAGGGCACACTGCACGGAAAAGTCACTGGCTAATGGGTACGGCATCTAAAAGCTGAACAACCTGCAAGGTCGTAACGGTCAGAGATAAACACAGCCTCACTGCCGTGGCGGTTATGATTATACAAATGAGAGTTTTAGCATAGCGAAGGTGAGTTAATGTAGACGTAAACCGGATTAACGTATGCCTGCGGCGAATGCGCAATGGAAGGTGCGCGCCCTAACTTCCTCCACACTGTGTAACTGTGCGTGTTCAGCAGGCATGTATTAATCTGGTATATGTTTACGCTTATAAGCCTCCGCTATGCTAAATCTATCTTATCATAGCGGAGGCTTATTATAGAGCAGACGTATACTCCGAAGCAGACTTGTGCAAGCTGCTCAAGGGCGCAGTTGGCACCGGCCTTCTCTGGTGCATTCTAACACTGGTATAGGCCAGCGCTATGCTAAAACTCCCCGATAAAAACTCAGTGCTCTGGATACTTTGAGAACATTAGTTGGGGCGCTGGGGCGACGCTATACGCTATAACACTAGTGTACGCCTCCGCTTTGTTAAAAGTCCTCTATAAAGACACAGTGCTATGGACATTTTGAGAACACCTGTTGTGGCGCTGGAACCAGTGGCCTGCGGTTGCGGTAACAGTACACTCTCAGAAAAAAACCGGCCCAGGGGGGAGTAAAGACAACTTTAGTCCTAAAAAGGGCTCTTTAGTCCCTAAATTTGCACACGACACACTCCTTGCCAAAAATGCGCGCCGTGCGCAAACTCAACGGACTAACTGCCGAGAAAGAGACTAACGGGAGGCGAATCGCAGCACAGCAGCACGCGAAAATTGCGCGAGAAAACCCTGACTGCAATAGTACTCGATTTTTGAAGCGCATGGATGTCGTCTAAGGCCAGTGAGGGCACTGCCGCTGCCTGAGACGAGGCGGATACCCTTTTCCGTGAGAAATAGGCTTCGTGCCACCGAAACGGCTGGCAGCTGTGCAAGTGCATAAACAATTACTACGAACTTCAATACGTGTCAAATGTGAGTTGTAAAAGTTAGGGTTGAGCAAGTACACGTAGTTTCATACCGTTGCCGTTGTTTACGAGCTTATGTGATGCTGTGTAAGTATCGGCGACACTTAGCAGTCAATTCCCTGTCACCGCTCTCCGCCGGTAACAAAAAACGAAGTGAACCATCGCCTTCTACCTTTGTTTTCAACAGGCTGTAATATGCAGCTGCCAATTGCAAGGAAGAAGACCACCTTATACGCAAAAAAAGAAACAAAAAGAAAACCACTGTTGTGGTTGTGAAGTACCGGCCGTAATGTATACACAGTTCAGCACTTCTTTTTTGGCCAAAACGTGATTTAGACCGTGTTGCGTGCGCATTAAAGCTTACCGCAGGTTTTTTCAAAAGCATATGACACCAAAACCACCACACTGTGATAACAATTTGAGCGGTACAGACAGACCGTGTGTGTGTTTCGCATACAAGGCTTTTATTTTCCACCGTGGACTGTCCTCGGTGGTGGCGTAGTCGTGTCCGCGCTCGGCTCATAATCCAAAGGTTGTCGGTTCGAATCCTGGTGTTTTCATGTATGTTTATTTCTGTTTCCTTTATCGTTGTTATATGTGTGAAGTTCTGTCGGAAACTATCCCGCTATAAATTAGGCTGGAAATCACGCGTCGTTTGCATTTTTTCATTAAATGTCTGCTCCCTGGGACTAACGGTTGCACCCTTTCGAAGGGGACCAACAGTTACACCCTTTGCAGTTAGTCCCGAAAAGGACGATTGCCAGTGGCAGGTCAGTTAGTCCCCAAAAAGACTAACCTCTCGCCCCCTATTCGCCCCTTTTTTCTAAGAGTGTATGTTAAACTCTTTTAAAGGGACCTTTAGCATAGCGTTATCGTACACTGCTGGCGCATATCTCCATCAGGCTGGCGGTAGCGGTATGCGATCAGGTAAACGGAAGCTCTCGGTTAAAGCTCTCTATAATCCTGCAGTAATTAGGCCTTGGACATTATAGTTCATTTTAAGGTTAGAAACAGCTGGAATTTCAGTACAATTTTTCTTGGAATGGCGTTGCCCACACGAACAAACATACACAGGAAAGATCAGAAGACAGATAGAGCGCAAGGCAGATTTGCGCTCTATCTGTCTTCTGCTCTTTCCTGTGTATGTTTGTTCGTGTGCGCAACGCCATCGCAAGAAAGCTATGCACCAACTCGCCCAGCAAAAAGTTCTTCTTCAGTACAATTACGTCATATTTGCCTCCAGACGCGTTCACTTGTGCGTACAGTGTAACACACGCAGCGTCCTTAAGCGTCTTCGCGTCAGTCGACGAAACGCCACACAGTGTAGCGGCGAGGACGAACGGGGCGAATACCGGCAGAAAAGAGACACAACATAAACATGGCGACGGAAGAGTGGGCCCCCGCTCACGGCGCGATAGTGCGACGAAGGCGAGAGTGCCCGTCACCTATCTCGACAAAAACTTTCACCCGCCCCAGCAGAACGGGCGGGCGAGCTGGCAGCGCTCGTTCGGCCGACTCCGCTGTAAAAAGCGTCAGCGCAATTTCTGCAGCGGCGTACCAAAGATGGCGGCCGGTCAGCTGTTGACTTCCGTCTTGCGTCATGCGAACATCTCTTCCCCGCTCTCTCTCTCTCTCTCTCTCTCGCTTGACGCGCGTGTTGCAGAGATAGGCGGTCATTCTGCAGACCAGCCGGAATGGGTGTTTTTGCTTTATCACGCTGTTTGTTGTTTAACTGATCGGACAGTTGGTCAGGCAGTTGTGTACTCTCATTCCCATGGTTTAACCCTGTAGAACAGAAAATTACCAGGACGCTTAAGCTTCGCTGTAAGAGTAGACGCGATAGCGCCTTCTCTTCCTTTTTTTTTTGCGTTTTATTGGTTTGGTTTGGTTTATTGGGGTTTAACGTCCCAAAGCAGCTCAGGCTATGAGGGACGCCGTAGTGAAGGGCTCCGGAAATTTCGACCACCTGCGGTTCTTTAACGTGCACTGACATCGCACAGCACACGGGCCTCTAGAATTTCGCCTTCATCGAAATTCAGCCTCCGCAGCCGGGATCGAACCTGCGTCTTTCGGGTCAGCAGCCGAGCGCCGTAACCACTGAGCCACCGCGGCGGGGCGATTTTCTCGTTTTATTCCTTTTCTTTCTCATTTCTCACCGATTACCAATCCACAATCACATTATCGATCACGGTCATCGATTACAATCAATTACCGATCACTTTAGCGATTACAAATTACCAATCACAATTATGATTACTAATCGCCATTCACTATCTAGGTTACACTGCACGTCATACTATCCGACTACATATTCATACATATACGCGCCATTTGTTTCCGTACAATGAAGCACCGTAACACCGCCTTTTCATTCCGCGCAATTTCTGACGCCTAATTAGCATATATATATATATATATATATATATATATATATATATATATATATATAGAAGAAGGGGTCACAACCTTGCAATTATCTTAATTTAATACTGACAGTTTCGGACGGAGGACCGTCCGAAACTGTCAGTATTAAATTAAGATAATTGCAAGGTTGTGACCCCTTCTTCTACACGTCTTCCTGGCCCATTGAACGACAAGACCTCCTGCAACTATATATATATATATATATATATATATATATATATATATATATATATATATATATATATATATATATATATATATAACACGCTTAAACCATGGACCTTTCACGGTCTATGCGCTGCGTGCCCGTTTGGCGCGCAGAGGTGCTGGGTACAAACCCCATGCCGGCTACTTTTTTTTTTTTCATTTGAAACATATGGGAATTTCCCGACTGACGCAGGACGACCGCCGACGCCGGGTTTTCAGCAGAACGAGCTCCTTACGCTATTGCGCAAAAACGCAACTGAAAACTTTCTGTCGTCACAGAATTTTTTTGAAATATTTTGGGACGTGGCCTGGTATCGATCATAAATTCTTGTAGGAAGAACAGAATTTTCTCTCGTATGGCGCAGTCCCTTACCTAAGCTAGAGAACGTGCCCGATTGTGACAACAGGCTACTTCGCAAAACTGTAGAAAAACCTAGTTATGATAGGGATAGAGAACAGTTTGTCGTATACTGGGTCCGACTATGGGGTATTTTTCGCCTGACATATTTATTTCGCTCACACGCTTAGACACGTTTACGAGGCAAAATCTCTCCTTTAACTGGTCACTGGCCAGAAGTGCGTCCGGATAATTTTTTTTTTTTTTAGCTGGTCATGCAGATTTAGACACCACATGTGTCATTCCAGAGGGCAGCTAACTCGGAAACATTTTCCATTCATGCGTTTATCTGGTAAGAGAATTAGTGGCTTTTCAACTTATCCCGCAACTCCTCACCTAGCAATCTGAGCTGACTGTTTAGCGATGTTATATCTGCTCAAACCTCTGCGAACTGAAAACTCGTCAGTCTCTTGTGGTTTGATCTCAGTTGTTTGTTTGGGCATAAAGACTGACAGGAAAATGCCAGACAGCGAGAGCGAAAAATGGGAATCTTTTGTCACAGGTTACTGAACTATCATCAGTTCGAACTGAGTATTGAAACGAATGCGCGTCATAAAATGCCAGACACTCGTAATCAGTTTCCACCGACCCGCCTCTTGATATATCACATTCGAACGCCAGGCATTGCGTGAAGAGGACTTTTCCGCAGAGTGCTACCGACGATTTGCTGACGCATGCCGACCTATTCTGTTCATTGGCCGTCTCCTGGGTTATCTTTCGAGACGGCCTTTGCTTGATCTTTTGAAATAACCGTGACGTCTCGATAGTGTACGTAGCATTTGCAGTACCTCACCGATAGATACAGCAACAGCCACCGGACAGCGGCATGGGATGTGTCACCTTGCTCGCATTATATGTACAGGCGCGGACAAAAGTAAACGGAGCGCGCAACTGTCTTCGAATATTTTTCACGCGTCACTTAATTGAAATTCCCAGCAGTGGTGCGCGCATGCTGGTAGGGGAGGTTGGTGGGCTTTCTTGTAGACAAACAACGCTTCTTCATTACCAATGGAGAAAGCGTGATTGCACTTCGAACGCAATAGCGTGCTCCGTTTACTTATGGCCGCGCCTGTACTTACTGTACTTATTATGTGCTCGAGGGCCCCACGAAGCATTAGAGGCGGGCAAGTGGCTCTAGTACTTAAGTTAGCTGACTGTAGTAAGCGTGTAGCCAGCCAAAATTTTGCTTGTATCGGTCCCATGTCCATATTGGAAGGGCTAAACCGACTGTCAAAATCAATGCCCCCCACATGGGCTGGCCATCATCATCATCATCATCATCATCGGCAGCATTTTCAGCCTAACTGCGTCCACTGCAAGACAATAACCTTCGGTTAACCCTCTTCTATACTATGTTGGTATTGGAGGTTGCTTATATTTGTCCAAATAGGACCCGTCGAGAAGCTCGGTAGACTGCCCACGTCGGGCCGATTCTGGCCCGAGTTGCAGAAGCCACGTCGTCCCCACACGGGTGGCGAAGACGGAACTCACAGTGTACTCCGCCTCATAGCCCAGTGCCTGCAGCTGTTGCTTTAAGCAGTTGGTGCTTTTCGCCCACTATTAAGGCGCCCTGTATGCCACGCGCGGTTCTCTTCTTGTACAAGCGGGCATCGAGAAGGAATGCGCATTCAGTCGAAATACAGGCAGCGCAGACTGTTGGGCACCCCTCAGCCTTCTTCAGTTCTCAGTCCTACAGTAACTCGAGTGCATCACGTGAACTGTGGGCCGGCGCTTGAAACGCCGCTATAGCGAGCGTCCATCCCTTATCGACCAGTGAAACGGTATTTTGCAACCTCCCAACGAGGGTGCCCTTTGCGCCCTAGTTCTCTAGGCACGTGGATATGATACGAGTAGCATTAACACTAGAAATGAAGAAAGAAAAAGGAAAAAATTCGGAATAAATGCGGCGCAAGATGGCGCCGCAAAATTCGCTGAGTATTTCAAGGCTCTCTCTCCCTCTCTCTTCACGAGCAGCTGACAATCGCACTCGAAGCACAACTCGAGTACATTCGTTGGAAATCGGTCACTCGGTCAGGAACGGGACGCTTCGCAGACGCAGCGTTGAGCAACTTTGAAGCGGTGCATTGAAACCAGAAACCTGTGCACCGCGAGAGATGAACTTTGAGTGGTTCTTACAGTACTCGTGACACGCCCCCATCGCCCGCCCACCGCTGTTATCGCGCGCTCTATCCCCTCCCACCATGTATTCGTGAGTGTTCGGCCCGGACAGGTGTATATTCGAGATAGCGGACGAAAATGTTGTGAAACGAATGTGCAGAGGAGGCGAAACGATTAGAAATCGGGACGTGGCAGGAACTGATTCGCGGCCGTCGCCGTTTGCAGTTGTTGCAGCAATCGGTGGGACGAACGGGATATACAATATTTGCTTTGTCTTTTAATCGAAGCTGTCCGATTTGTTACGCGCTCATGGAAGTTTTCACCAATCAGCGCCGCTTTGATATCATTAACTTCGCCAAGGCATGCTATACTGTCGCGCTCAGTATGACTTGCGGCTCATCCGAAGTGACCCGAATGAGGTTCCGGCTTCATACCGCATGATTGCTCCTACACACACACACAGACTACACAACTTTTTATTTGTTTGTATATTTGGACATACTGCAGGCCAATGCTTTTGCCCAAGCAGGAGGCGCTTACAAATAATGTAAGCATACAAGCAAAAATAACATTGAGGAAGCGTAGCTTGTTGGGCCAGTTGGTGCATGGTATGTAGAAAACCAGCGAAAAAGACGCATTCACAAGGAGGAGAAGTACACAGGACAACGCTGGAAACACAACTGAAAATTCTTTACTTCGCCAACATCAGAACAGGGCGCACATGCGCGAGAGCACCACAAATGCTATCAAAACAGCAAAACACAAAACTGATTAAGCGAGCGAAGAAACATGTGGCAACCTATGTCCCATTCATGAAAGTGTACTCTTTTGCCGTGAACCTGACAGAGCTGTCGCTGACGCATTCAGTACCTAACTGCTTGATTTTAAAAGCTTCTAAGATTTCTCGTTCTATCTGTGTTTTGCCGCGGCCGATGATTTTGACATTATGGAACAGAGGGGTGCAGTCTTTGCAGTGGTTTCGGGAGGTGGTGGGTTCGACTCCCGCCGCCGGCCGGGTACCCACCGGTTTTCTCAAAATGGGTACAAGCTGTGCCCCGGCCTGGTGCTCGGCTTCCCAGGGTTGCATTGCTTGGGAAAGGAGCCTGCGCCTTCAAATCCCGTCACTGTGGGCAGAGAGTCACGTGTGCTGACATCAAAAAGGGCCACAAATTGGGCTTATGCCGCACGAGGCGGACTTATGGTTGCTTGGCGGGGGAACTTATCACTCATCCGCCAAGGCAACTGTTTGGTCTAAGACCCTTTTCCCAAGCATCTCACCCTAGAAGAGCCGAGCACCAGGCCAGGGGAAACCTTGTACCCATTAAAGAAACCGGTGGGTACCCGGCGGCACTGGGGATCGAACCCAGCACCTCCCGAATGCGAGGCGGATGCTCTACCACAAGGCCACGCTTCGGTGCTTTGCAAAAATAACACATCCAACGCAAGTAGAATTGAGAGTACATCGGTCTTTGCATCGACGGCTGACTGAAGCAGTTTCCAGTACTTCTCATTGGGCTCTCACGACTTCGAGAATTGACTTCGTACCACACCTTGAACGTTGCAGCTCATACTGAGCGCGATAACTTTTCCTTCCTTCCTTTCTTTCTTTCTTTCTTTCCTTCTTTCTTTCTTTCTTTCTTTCTTTCTTTCTTTCTTTCTTTCTTTCTTTCTTTCTTTCTTTCTTTCTTTCTTTCTTTCTTTCTTTCTTTCTTTCTTTCTTTCTTTCTTTCTTTCTTTCTTTCTTTCTTTCTTTCTTTCTTTCTTTCTTTCTCTTTCTTTCTTTCCTTCTTTCTTTCCTTCTTCCTTTCTTTCTTTCCTTCTTTCTTTCTTTCTTTCTTTCTTTCTTTCTTTCTTACTTAGACCTGGCAAATAGGCGCAGGTTTTAATGACATCATGTGGACAGTTCCTATAGCCTGGCGGTACTCCATCGTTGCCCGCAATCTATATAATACCGATGCGATCACACGCACTCTTATGGGATATCTACCGAATTCCCGCTGCGGATCGGTGCTTCTTTTATTTTTCTTTGAAGTGCACAGCTTTTCCACTCAAAACCGGAATCTGTTGAATATACGTACCCCTGCCAAAAGAGCAGGTTGAAAAACGAACATATGCGAAATTTACAGCCCGCACTATGCGCGTTTCTTGAATGTCCCCCGTTTGTCGCTTGTCTTTTTTTTTTCTTTACTTTTCCCATCCAGCCTGGAGAATGTCTTTTTCGCGCAAATATTCGCTAATCAACCAAATGGCTCGTTTCAAAGTATTAACTGAAAAGTAATCTGTGCGGATTTTTACTCTGTGATGATTACGTTACACCTTACCTTAGTGCTGGGAGGACCATATTGGTTGAAAAATTCAAGAGCAAAGCATTGTGTGCGTGCGTGCGTGTGTATGCTTGGGTGCTTGTGTGCGCGCGTGCGTGCGCATGTGTGTGTGTGTGTGTGCGCGTGCGTGCGCATGTGTGTGTGTGTGTGTGTGTGCGCGTGCGTGCGCATGTGTGTGTGTGTGCGCGTACCTGCGTGTGCTTGGGTGTGCACGCGTGTGTGTTTGTGTGTGGGCGTGCGTGTGCGTGCGTGTGTACGTGCTTGCGTGCGTGTCCGCGACATCAGGCTGAAATGAAGATGTTGCAAAACGAGCCTGTAGAGACGAAACAACTGGAAACCATCACGTGGCTGGAATTCATTAGCGGCTGACGCCATTCGAGAGTTGCTGCTTTTGGCGAGCAAGAGGATATCGAACACCCATTGTCTAAAACGTTGTGTGATGTGTGGCGACATCTTTATTCAAGGGCAGATTCGCGGGCAACACGAGCGGTAAGCGATAGGCGTTCCGCGAATTACTACAGGGAAATTTTGCAGAAATGTGACGTCAAGAAAGCACGATCTTGCTGTCACTGTAAACCGAAAAGAGTAAAAAGGGTGCAAGCTGTCCTGTAGCGCACTTCATTTTATAAATGAGAGTGGCCTAAAGGATATATCTTACACACTTTTTACTCCTATGTAGGCGTATTCATGTTAAGACTGTACATATCTCGGTTTCGGCATTCAGTCTTTACTCGCATCACTGCGGAGGTATCACCTATCGTAGAGGCGCTAGTCTCTGCTTCTGCTAGCTGTCCGATTATTCTTTTCTGTTTGTCAGACGAGAGGAGGAGGAGGAGGATGGAATTTCGCTTAAAAACTTTGAAAAGTACTGACCGAATGTTTTTAGGCCGCCCCGACGTGATTTATCATTAGCCTATCTCGTTTTGTTTAGATAACCGTGATAGGTGAATATGCATCAAGTATTTGACCTCATCGGTGGTTTAGATGTCTGCGCACCTGCCTAGTATGCGGGAGGTATGAGTGGCGCCGCCGGGTCCCCACCGGTTTGCCAACCGATTTAGGGTTTCCGCTGGCCTCGTAGTCGACTTGTTTCAGGTCAAATGCTTCAGAAATTGCGGATTTTCAATACCCATCTTATGTAACCGTAGTTAGTTAGCCACGCGTATTCAAAAAACATAAGAGAAAAGTTTCTGTCGTCTCAACTAATTTTCTGTAATGTTTCTGACCAAGAACTAATAGTAACAACAGAATTTTTGCGCAGTTACTGCAGAAAAAACTACAGCACTACAGAAAAATGCCACATAAGAACAAAAAAAAAAAAAGGGCCCTGAGCAAACCGCAACAAATTTGTCGTATTTCTGACGCTGTCCCGTCGTTTGTTTTCGACTGAACGGAGCTATATTCCCCAGCTTCCCTCGCTCCGTTAACATCAAATCATCTTCAGCGGTTCACCACAGGCGTGTCAGTAATTCTACCGAGCTTTTTAGAGATTTGTGCAGGCTTCCTTCCACACTGCCGAAACCCATTGGACACGTCAGAAAGAGACGACGTAGACCTGAGTTTTTCTCTCGTTATATTTTTGCTGGGCTTAATAAAGAAATAAAACAAAACTCCCCTATATCAGCCATGCGCAGGTGGCCGTTAGAGTTGGTCCACTACAAGCGTCTGCACTTTGGCCTCTCGCTCTTAAACCCGCGCGCTCGCTGGCGGAGTTTTACCTGAACGCTTGTTAGGTTCGTTCGCAAAGAGCGTGCGGGATTAATAACAACGCCCGCGAATAGGAAGTGTCTCGTATGGCGTCGATTGGTTGTGCACGTGCGCGCTAAAGCACGCAGAGAGGCACGAGCAACGGGCGAAACTGTTATCGACTGTGCGCTGTCCACTCGAACGTCCCTTCCTGCGCATATGGTCCTGTTTGGCAACGTTCGCTTACGCGACAGCTGCGATAAGTTTATACGCTCTGTGAAAAGCAGCGGATAAGGTGCACCACGGGAAAAAGCCTCTCTCTTGCCTGAATTTTTTTATTCTATTCAATTTGTCACTCATCGAACGGTCCGATGTGAACCCTGACTCCAGATATTAGTGCACTTCAATGTGTTGGTATGTACCCCCTTTGTCAAAAGTAACACAGCAGAGGTTTTTGCTTCTCAACCGCATAATGGAGCCTTTGTGGCACCCCTAAAGACCGATAGGTGTCAGAAAAGTAAAGAAAGGGGCTTACCTTCCTCTACACAGATTCAGTTTGGTTTATTTTATCGTCAGCCGAAACATTTTTATCTGCAGTCAATCACAGCCGGTCAAGTTAGGGTATTTTGTTCGATTCTAGAGTGTTTCCCTTGTCGCGTGTTTTGTATTTTGATGTAAAGTGTTTGTTACTCGTCTATTATTTGAGTTGTTGGGCAGAAATTCTGTAGCCTACCTGTGGGCCTTCTTTTTCCTTTTTTTTTAGTTGTTTGCTATTGACAAAGCACTGTGCAATTGGATCCCCACTCCTGTCTTGGCCACCAAAAGGCGGCTGGCAGTATTGAATAAATAAAAAAATTACTAGAGTTTAATGTCCCAAGGCGACTCTGGCTATAAGGGACGCTGTAGTGAAGGGCTCCGGAAATTTCGACCACCTGTGGTTCTTTAACGTGCACTGACATCGCACAGTACACGGGCCTCTAGAATTTCGTCTCCATCGAAATTCGGCCGCCGCGGCCGGGATCGAACCCGTGTCGTTCGGACCAGCAGCCGAGCGCCGTAACCACTGGTTTGGTTTAGTTTATGGGGTTTAACGTCCCAAGGCGACTCAGGTTATGAGGGACGCCGTAGTGAAGGGCTCCGGAAATTTTGACCACCTGGGGTTCTTTAACGTGCACTGACATCGCACAATACATGGGCCTCTAGAATTTCACCTCCATCTAAATTCGACCGACGCGGCCGGGATCGAACCCGCGTCTTTCGGGCCAGCAGCCGAGCGCCGTAACCACTGAGCCACCGCGGCGGGTCCGTCCTAAAAAGCTTCTCTACGGGGCTAAGAAACAAAGACAGTGCCTTGTATTTTGTTGCGTTAGGTTTAGTGGCGTAAGGCTATAGAGATAAAGAAGGTATAGAGAAAAATTGTATCCAGCATAATGTTATTCAAAGAGGAGAGCACAACGGTGGTGTAGAGGGGCTAAAACGTTAGTTCGTACTACCTAGTGATGACAAAGGAAAGGAATTTTGACAATAACTAGTAGTAAAGCTTTAAAGGAGGTCGGGTAACTTCAGCGGCCATCCTTGGCTGAGCAAGAATCTCGAGGCTCCCAACAAATCAAATAAACACCTCAGCCTTATCAGGAATGAGAAAGTTGCTGAGGTGCATCGCCGTATGTAGCGATGTGCATAGTCAGAATTCAGAACTTTTCAAGTTGGCATGTACCTCAGTAGCGTGTAAATAGTAGCATGAAAATGTTTCACAACGTGTAGCTAGTCGGGCTTGTTGGCGAAGTTTATACATGAAAGAGAATGGTTTCATGTTTCGTGTAATAATAATATTAGTAATCGGTATTCAGTTGCCAGTGCAGTGGGCTTTATAGGTATAGCTCCGCAAAATCTCCAGATTAGTTTAAATCCTGGCAATAGCCAACTGGTTCAACCTAATGCGAGTGCTGCTTCTAACGGCGCACCCATAAAATACCTGTATGTTCACCAACTCGTGTGCAATCTGCTTACAGTAAGCGAACAAATGCGTTGACGTCCGGCTTACGTCAAACTTTGGAAAAATGCGATTGGGCGGCGCTTCTTCTTTCGCACGCATGCTGTTTCGCGCGTATTCACAAAGGAGAGTGCTCTGGAGCACTCGCATCCTTGTTTACCGGCTAAAAGATAGCAGAAAGGTGGTGGAGTGGGAGAGCAAAATATTTGTAGAGACCGGACATGGAGGAGACAAGGAGAAGGAAGGTGAGGCAGGGGGGGGGGGGGGGGGGGGGGGGGGGTGTATATCGGCGAGAAGCCGGGGTGGAAAATAAGAAATGGAAGAAACTCGTTTTCATGTGGGTCAAAGCCTTATCTGCGTTCGAGAGAAGACGAGGGGGTGGCAGAACGGAAAGGAAACTGAAGAGAAGGATAGCCAGGGGGTATCAGGTATGAGACGCCGACTGTCACCGCGGTGACGAGGTCTGACAAACATGCGCAAAAATCTCACTGCCCTTAAAAAGAAAAAAAAAAGAAAACTTGCGGGGATACTTAAGCTCCGCTTTTAAGTGTACGACGCAGTTGCGTTGATGGCTTAATGCCCATATATGCGGAATAGGTCATTCTGGGCTTTACATTCACAGACCACTCCGGCGCAGTGGTTAGACAATGCACCACTGCGCTGCGATGGCAGGTGCTGTCACTGGTGATGTATGCGAGACAGAGGTTGCTCTTCCCGAGCCATTCATTAATTAAACTGCCAGCCTTCGATGGAGGATAAATGCTAGAGGCCGGTGTACTGAGTGATGCCATTGCACGCTTAAGAACCCCAGGTGGTCAAAATTATCCGGAGCCTTCCACTACGGCGTCCCTCATTGCCTGGGTCGCTTTGGGACGTTAAACCCCATACAAAAGCATAAACTGCCACCTGCCATAGCGAACAATTTGCTTGCAATTCGGTGGGCAGGTTGTGGTGACGTCATAAGATCACGTGACCTAGGTGGCCCCTCCTACCTCGTAGGTTGCTTTTCTCTGGGGATGTTTTTGCGGAGTTTTCGCTCACGACGAACGACGCCGACGACTGCTTCTTTGTTGCAACACGCCCGCGACCATAAACAAAAAGACAACAAGAATCGTACACTTCCATTGGAAAGATCCCGGATGTTGAAAATGTTTGACCGGGATTGCCGTATGATTCGCCTTGCAAAGCTTCGCGCTTTGCAAGGCGTCACTCAGATACCACAGATGCCATGTAAATAAAACAACCACACCTGGCTTTTTCAGCGGTAGTCTTGTGTAGCCGGTGGAGATAGCGGAGCAAGTTGCGGGCTTTTTTGCAACAACAGACAGACAACCAGGTGCACTCGGCTGAATTCCTCTTATCTTACTAGTCTAGGACGGTGGAGAGCAGCCAGGTTGCTCATAGTGCAGGCGGATGTGCTGCTAAGGTAAAAAGATAAAAAATTTTACCCCTTCTCAGCACAGTCGATCTCACTCTAGCATTGAAATACATTCTCACAAAAGGCTGGAGGTAGTTTCCATAAGGTTTCGTCGGAAATAGAGCAGCTAAGGATCGCCATCCGGCTAGGCCTTCACCTCGTCGAAGCTAGGGCTCGCAAGTATTAACGCAACCGGCGTCCCGGAAGTCCTTGCAAATTGCTGCATCCACTACACCGTTCAAGCAAACTTCTCGCACTTTGTAATCCAGGCATCGCTAACCGGCTCGCGCATTGGCTGCCTGTGCTCAAAGGTAAAAAAAGGCATTGGGTATCGAAGCTCTCGGTCACGCAACGAATGCGCATGCGCTTTGAAGTAAATAACGTAGAAGGTAAAATCAAAAGAAAAAAAAAACGAGTGTCATTTGCGATCGACGCAAAACGGCGTGCACGTAGAACGTGCCGCCTACCTCGGGTTACTTATGGGTATACCCTTACCGCCCCAAACCACTCCGTCATGTGCCGCACCGTCGGGAGGCCTCGAGCGGCAGCAGAAGCACCACCGACCCCCCCTCCGACCCCCCCTCCCCCTCGTGCATCGGGGCGCGGACCACCAAATAGCGATCCGGCATGCATGCACGAGCAATCTAAGCAATCCAAGTAGAGGACGAGGAGGGCCACTCGTGAATCGTAATCATGTGCATCTTCAGTCATACGAACGCTCTTCTTGCCCACGCCAGTTAGAAACGGAGACGATGTGAAGAGGGGGTCGAGAAAGGCGGGAAGGGGGGTTGAGGACTGGATGCGAGCGAGCTCTGAAGAAGTAGAAACGATCTTGTACGCCCAGGATCCGTTTCGTATACCCTGCTGCTGGCTACCCCCTTTCCCAACGATCTGCAGCTCTTTGCCGCGCAGTTCGGTCACTTTTGCGCACTCTCAAAACAACACCGACGCCGTCGACCGGCCCTCCACTCCAAGAACTAAAGGAGAAACAACTCAGACCCCCCCCCCCCCCCCCCCCCCCCCCTTCTTGACGTCTCCGGCCCTCGCCGGCACGGCTGTTGGTGCGCAATTAAAGTTATTACTCATATTCAAGTGGCGCATTAAATTTGACCCGCGGCGCACTGCGAATCCTCTCTCTATATATGACTCCGGATCGTCTGGTCTTCTTCTTCGCCCTTTCGTTTCTTTCCTCTTTTTGTTTTTATCATCAGTTCGCTGAAAACGCCGCGCACAGTCAGATCGGCGGAGTCCCTCTGCCGCTGTATACAGTCGGCGCGGTTCGAAAGAGCGCAGTTCACAGACCTCGGAGTCTTTAACTTTCCCTCCTTCTTCGTTGGTTACTTTTTCTTCATTTGCTTCTTCGCTGCGTACCGTACAGGCTCGGCTCATCTTTGGTCGGACTGTTTTGATTCGCTCGCCGACCGGAGCGTAGTTGAAAAAGGAGAGAAAGAAGAGAGGGACCCATGCATGCTCTTCTCCTTTCTCTCTCTCTCTCTCTCTCGCTCGCGCTCGTGCCATCTTCTCTCTTCCGTCGTCGTCATGAGCACGAGTTTGCGAATATCTCCTCCGTTCGATAGCACACCCTTGCCTACTCTCAAGAAGGAGCCGCCCGAGGAGCAACAAGTTAAAAAAACTCGCGAATCAACCGAAGGCTTCGCGATAAGTTGACAGGCCGCGAGCAAAACAAATGAACTCGGAGTCGTTTTTCTCGGTGGTGGCCGGAGAAGAAAGAGAGAAGAAGGGGGCGAATTAGAGAGAGCCAAAGAAAGCTTGAGGAGGTGTGTGCGCGTGTTCGTTCGACGTACGACTCGGCTTTTGTTTGCAGTCTTTCTGTTTATGTCTCCGCGTTTGCTTGAAACGTGTATGTGTTTTCCTCTCTTTCGCTCGTCGCTGGGAGTGTTTCGCCGGAGGTAAGATGAGGAGGAGGCAGTGAGTCCTTAATCGCCTCAGGGGGGAGTAGAAGGGAGAGGGGAGAGTGAAGCAAAAGAAACGGCTCCTACAGAGGCTCTCGCGATGCTTGTTCGCATTTCGGATTGCGTCCGCCTTGGAGTTTTCTACACCCGTCCCCTTCGTTTCTCTCTCCATATTTTTTTTTTCCTCGCTGCTGCCCCCGCCAATTAATCTGGCTGCGCGTCGTCCGAAAAGTGTAATCGATAGGCCTACAAGTGCCTCATTCCTGATCCATCACAGAATGCCGCCTGCCTGCCTGCTTGCATTGCCCGCCTCGTTGCTTCTTCCTATTTTTGTATGGAGAGAAATACCTTAGACGCCCTTTCCTTCGAAGGAAGGACCGCGGAGGTGTTGTCGAAGGAGAAAGGGAATTGAAGGAACGATGGGACGTGCAAGTTACGAGGAGGTAGAGCAAGAGGAGGAGAAATTAGTCGAATGGGAGCGACGCCTCACTCTCAGGGCCGTCGAGGCGCATCGCTCGTTCTGCGAGGACAATCGGCAAAGAAACCACTCACTCCTCCCAACAGTCCCGGCGGCTTTCCTTTCTCCCTCTCTCTGTCTTTCTCTCTCTCCTCAATCTATTTCTTTTCTTTTTCAAAGACACCCTGGAATTAGTGGAAGCGCACCTATGAGTGCTCTTCGGTCGCATATCCGCACTTGGATCCCCCTCAGCCATGTCGTTTTTGTCTTATCGTTTTTTTTTTTTTTCATTAGTGCTGTGCTCCTTCTCGCTTTTCGCGCGGCGGCGCTCGTGTTGGTGCGAGCCGGGTAGCTGCGCCTGCTCTCGGCTGTGGTGAGGCGTGGCTGTCGCGTTTAGGTGGCTCACTAGTTTAAAACACCAGCACAGCCCGCGCCCGCCTGTGGGGGGGTCCTTCGTACTGGTGCCAAGCACGGCTGGCTCTACAGCCCGGAAGATATGGAGCGCTCTTGCGTAATGGATGTGCGGCGCTGTTACGGTTTAGGGGCGGTATAGTGAGTCGTCGTCACTACCTGGCCAGATCGTCCGTATTGGGATTGCAAGCGATAACTTCAGGCGAACACTCCAAGACAGAAAAGACGAAGTTATCTGCGTTGCCGCAAACATTCGCCTTTAAAAGAGCATCCATTACTACTTGCTTACAGACTAACTGCAAAGGGGTCTTAGGCCGAATAATTACACTCCTCAGGCAGTAAACGTTCGGCCGGAGGCTTAACACCTCACTTAACCCCACTTTGCGCATCTATGGCTAAGATTGTCCTTTGTCACGGGCCGCATCATGTGTGCGAATGAAAACAGCGAAAGGAGAAGAAACGTAAATGGTATGAGCGTGGTGACGAACAGGGATGAAGTGTTTTGAACTCGCGTAAAAGTGAGCCAGCAAACGAACATAGTCCGGTCAATGACCTAGTTATTCGCTGAAAAGCTGTCAGTCGGAATTTCTTCAGTCATGGTGGTAGCGGGCTGTCGCTTACCGTTAGTTGGTGCCTGCGAATAGCGCTTTCCAACCCTGTTGCGAACAGGAGGGAGTAATTTTGCTTCATCGGCGGGGCTTGTTGCCGTGGACCGCTGGGAACGCACACTATGCCAGGCTTACCGTCAGGCTTACCGTCAGGCGAAAGCCTACCTCTTGGGGCATCATAGACATAGGTGAATTCGGGTTTAAGCTCTTGCGCTGAGGGCACGCAAAATCCACATATCCTTGGTCTCGTCACCATTAAGGCTGCTTCGTATAAAGCACATGAAAATAATACATATGTGCTGGTTGCAGTGTACGCCATGGTTTCTCACGCAAAGCGAAGCGCACTTTAAGGCTGATGCGTCTTAAGATTGTCAGACCAGAAGTGGTTAGGTCACGCCTGTTTTGAGAACCTCAGTGGCTCTTTCACCGATTATAGGAGAAGCAAGGCGGGAAGGGAATAGAAAATTCCCCCCCCCCCCCCTTTTTTTTTTGTGTGGTCTTGTGCACACTGAGCGCTGAGTTCGGAATGTAAAACAGCGAAGAAACCTTAGCATCAGTTCTCGCAATGCACTGCTTGCCAGACAGGAGCATGGGCTGTAGTAGTTGGAGCGCTTAGTAATGAGAACGGGTAGCATTTGTTGAAGACATGTTGCTTGATGGGCGCAACTGCATACGCCAAGGGCTTTGCTTAACAAATGGAGGTTGCTGATCAGCGTACCCCTCACGTTTACTTATGTTCATGCACGCACTCAGGGGTGCCCTGGTTCGTAAGGCCACACCTTTTTGCTTCGTACCACCCGGAAACACTAGGTCAGCGTGCAATTAGCCCAGGAACAATATGCGACTGTAACGAAGAATCAGCAAGTAAAGGAAAGGGCTAAGCCAGCTAAGACAAGCCGCTCAGGATGCTAGAGAGGAGTCACCGTTGGCTTCGCCTGCAGTGATGTGCAGAGCGAGCCGTCGAGCCTGGTGAAAGACGTGAACCTCTGGCTTTAGGCAAAAGAAAGAGAACGAGCGAAGACAGAAAGACGGAGAAAGAGAGAGAGAGGACGAAGAAGGGAGGAAGCCTGGGCGCTTCAGAGCCGAGGAAAGCGGGTGCTGGCGGGGTCAGGGAGGGAACGGATTACGAATCTAAACGCCCGGCAAGGACGGCGAGTAGTAGAAACCACCACCAAAGGGGAATGGAGAGAATCCGAGACGCGAGCAATGCAGGAGGTGGAAGGGTAGAGAAGGAGGGGGGGTTGGGAGCGGGTTCTCTTGCTCGTGTTGCTCGCACAGTCGGCACCGAAAGGGTTGTGCTCGCGACGCTAATTGCCGCCGATTACGGGTTGCGCCCAAGCGAACGGGAGACTGGGGGCTTTTTGAGAGGAATGGAAGAGGCAGGGATGGCTGCCGCACTATTTCGGAGAGAGCGTGGAGGGAAAAAGAGAGAAAGAGAAAACGTTTAGATTCTCGGACTCTGCACTGCCACTCCATTCTCACTCCCTCACCAGCGTTGGCGGGCTCGTCTCGTCGCGTCGTTGAATAGTGTTCTCGCGAATGCCAATGGCACTCTTCTCTCCGCTCATGCCTGTTCCTTTGGCTTTCAAGTTCAAGCAACCTTCTTGCACTCACTATGTTTGACCTCCTCCTCCTTGCGTTGTTTATACAAATGGCGGCTGAATTCCTCCGAAAAAGAGGTGGTTCGCCGCGTACGGGCAACAACTTCCTTCGACAGTGGTGTACAAAAAAAAGGGGGGGGGGGGCAAAACAAAGAAAAAAGAAACACGAGAAATCGCCCTGACTAACATCGCCGTAGGCGGGTGTTTTCTCGGGTCTGCTTTTGCGGAGCTCCGCCAGAAAATAAGCATAGACCAAGAAAAGAAAAAAATAAAAACGTGAGGCGTTGTCATTGCCCACTCTGGACGTATTCATTGTAGCCGCAAGCTGATCGCGAACGCGGCTATAGGTCGTCGTTTGCCAGCAGTTGTCGCCAAACTGCGACTGGAAAGCGCCGCGTCGTTGTCGCATACGTCGTCGCGGGTAATTTGGAAGAATGGGCTGCAAATTTGCATTGTCGTCGAGGGTGGGTGTCGATACTATCTGCTAACCACGCAGGGACACGCTCATTTGAAAGAAACAGTCGCGTTGGCGCTGTCGTCGCGTACGCGTTTTCTGCTACGTCGCTGGGGGTCCAGTCCATTTTCTGTGTCAGTGTGTTCTCCCATATACTCCCCCGTATGGCTTACACCGGGTCTTTCAAGCACAAATAGAAATCTAATTTCTTAAATCAACAAACACCCCCGGCTGCGGCGCTGAGAAGAAACACAGTAGAACAATTAATAGCCTTTTTTTTTTTTTCGCACACGGCAGTCCCGCTTTCTCATGGCAGACAGCATCTGGAAACCCTGACATCTGTGACACAAAATATATTGTGTGCAGTGATTCTGCGCAACTATATGGACACGGCGAGTGTCGCGTCGCCAAGCGGTGTGCAACGGCAATAATCTGAGTGTCGTTAACCCATATTTTAATAAAAGTATATAGCTGAGCGAACTAAGTTGGTTTTAAACGTACTATCAGTAAAATAATGCAGGTGATAACTATCACAGATGCCAGCAACCACTTCTGCAAGTATAGCGATGGCATCCGTTGGGCGATTTTTGTTTCGAAAACGTTTTAAAAGATGATCAGTGAAGGTTAAACAATAAAACCAGCTTTAATTTATTAAAAGAGCGAAAAGTAGGCTGTCTTAAACTGGTATGAATAAAATTAACTGTCTGCATGACGCTGGGGCACATTCATGAAATGCAGTATGCTCACTACAGACCGCTCCAGGTGTCTGCCATGTTAGTCGCAGCGAGAGAACACTGCGTGGCGCTGCCATCCGCTCAAACCAGACATCCTTTGCCAGTTTAAAAATATAAATTTCTGCTTGAGCCGCGAGTTCTGCTGCCATCACGTAGTGAGATCTACCAGAATATGCCATACTTTTGTACTTGTGTCGACAGTAGACTGCCACCTTAAAATCCTTCAAGGCTCCCACAGGTCACGGGCCGTTGCGACGTGTATCAGTTAACAGTTTCGAGAATCGGACGCCCTTCTCCACCCCCCGATTTGCACACGGCTTTGCTGAAACTTCTACAATGCTGCGGTTTTTTCTTGTTGCGAAATACTATTGAGTGCACCAAATCTAATCGTGACTCGGCCAATAGCTTGAATATAGATCGTGAAACGCTGCACAAGCACGGATGACGCATACATGCCCTGTTCTCTCGATATGAAGAAACCTCGACGTTTTTTGCTAGCGCGTGATTGCAGTTATTCCAGATAGCAGCTGTCTATACACGATCCTTGGGGCGTACTCGAACTCACGATCCTTCACAACGAGAATTATGAGGCCCAGTAGAGATTTTCAGTACTCACCCCTCTTTTTTTTTTCTGCTATCACGCTCTCGCCGCCTCGCGCTGATAGAACGGCAGGTCTGGTCCACGTGAGTCTGCCACGCCAAAGATGGATTCGGTGCACATTATGCCTTTCTAAGCAATACACAATCTTCTTCCCATGTATTGTGCTGCGCCCTTTGCAACAACGAAACATTTTCCTTTGCCTTCGGTAGGCTGTGTTCAGTAGCAGAGCGCTATCATGCTTGTTAATTTTGCAGAACACTGTCGTCAATCCTGTCTCTCTTCCTTCTTCACTGCTGAGCACTTGCCACCTTTTGTACACACTCTCGTTCAGGTGCACATCGCTCTACGAGGCATTAAAGATGCAGAAGACCTTTCTCTTTTTGTGTGCAGCTTCAGGACGTTAAGCCCCGCACCAAATACCGCACCACACCATATGTCACACTCCACATCACGCCGCACTGAACCTCACCGTACCGCACCGCATCACATCACATCATATCCAATCACATCACATTACATCACGTTACATTACATCACATTACATCACGTCACATCACGTCACATCACACCACGTCACACCACGTCACATAACACCACGTCACATAACACCACGTCACATAACACCACGTCACATAACACCACGTCACATAACACCACGTCACATCACACCACGTCACATCACACATCTCATCTCTAAGCTGGTATTTTCGGGAAGTCTCCTGATTTTAGAAAGTGTCCCAAGCGTAATTCACATCACACGTCACGCTTCATACGCATCGCGTCACATCACATCCCATCTCTGTGCTGGTATTTTTCGGGATGTCCCCTGATTTTAAAAACTGTCCCAGTCGTAATTCTGGGTACCACTGGGCACCTCCCAAGCTATTCGCGCTTATTCTCTTAAACTTGTTGTCCTGAATTGCCCCGGCTTTACCCTGCGTGTCCCGAAAAATTGCACATTGCCCCGGTTATTCATATTTTCTTCGAAATGTGTCGTTATTTCACTGACACATTTGTTCCAAAGCACTTTTAAGCCGCGGGCAATTTATTTGTACGAGAAGAAAGGGAGAGGCGCATTTCGCCAATGCTTGCCGCTTGCAATGCTTGCACGCATGCTTGCCGCTGCAAAAGCACCATCGAGTGTTGAGACAACCTGCGCCCTCACGTAAACAGTGGAAGAAACAAATGATAACATTTTTCCGATCACCGCTTGTCGTCGCTACGTGTCTCCCTCGGCTTCAATCTGGAAGATAGCGCGGAGCTCGTCGAAGTGACCTAGAGAGGGCCGACAGTATCGGGCGACAGCGGCCTGATGCAACTTCACAATTTCACCAGGTTGCCCACACTCAGGAGTCTTCTTTTTCCTTCGTGTTCCCGCCTGTGGAAACAATGGCTTGCGGCCAGCGGCGCTTTATACACGGGTGCAGCCACTATCATCATCAGTGCGAAATATGCTCTGGAAGCGAAGTAAAGCACGTTGAACCTTTTACGTTCGCCCGTGTTTTTGTTTGAAGGAGGGCTTTATTTTGAATGGCTTCGCTTCTGTGCTTACGTGTCTATGCCGGTGCAAGACAGCGGTTGGTATGGCATCTCGGCAAACACGATTGAAAGAATGGGAAAACGAAGTTACTGGAATTAAAGACGGACGCACGGTGAGATGCGGAAAATTCATGAAGCATCTACGAATAAATCACCTCCACAGAGGACGGTGCGATCGGAAGAAGATCCAAGAGCATGCAGGAACATAACTTCTCGAGAGGAAGAAACAAGAATCAGTGATTTTGGGAAACAATTAGACACTCAGTACTTTTTCCGAAAGGAGCAAAGATGCAATGACCAGGGTTTCATTCAACGACGACCTCGCGACAACACTGGTGAGTGCTAACATTCCCTTTCACAAACTGTGTCATCAATAGGTTAAGAACTTCATTTCTAAGTGGAGTGTACAGAACTGCCCTCACATGAAAACTTGATGAAGTCGCACCTGAGAACAGTTAACAGGGAAATTATAGCGACCGTTCGAGTGAAAGAGGCTAACTCTGCCCCTATCCCCGTTGGAAATACAAGCAAAGTCGAATAACACTTCTGAAGAAGAGTATTCGCGTCTTCTAAATTAAAATAGTAGGAGCTAGTATTGAGCTTCTCCTGGTTAAGAGCTGGGTATTTTGCTGTTCGTGGCTCGCTTGTCTTCGCGTTTAATTTCGTGATGATAGTACAGAGGGCAAAACGCATGCCTAGAACAACCAAACTGTGTGTTCCGGAGCTCCCAAAGCCGCTGCGACCAAGAAAGCAAAAAATGACGATGAAATTCTATGAGTTTAACAGCACATGTTTACATCCAGACCATTTTTAACCAAATCTTATGGCTAGTTATCGCGTGTTACGCCCGAAACACGCTCAGAACGTGTTCTAGACATGCGTTTTGCCCTCTGTACTTGTGCCTCCCCTGAATGGATTCTTTTGTGTGTCAGCTCTGTGGAGGAAACTAACAGTGGGACAATTCAGCGTGAATTTATGAACGCTTGTCACATATTATGATCCGACGGAGTCCGATGCAAAAGACTGATTGTCGTAACAAGCTTCATATAAGAAAGCCGCATTCGAGAAGAGTTAAGTAGTATGCACGAAGACTACGTCAATATAAAGGATTTCGTAAAAAAAAATTAAAGGCGACAACTGTTGCCGCAAACTTGCTGCAAGAAACTTTAACCAGCGACGCACTTCCCAGTGAACTGTACAGGATCGAGAAGTACATATTTATTCCCAGTGTCATTGAAAAACTGGATACGGTGAGTCTCGATCTTGAGGCCCCAATCTGAAGTTCTGGATACCTTCGCACAGAAGCTGGAATGCATGCCAAATGAGAAGTTTCGCAAGCCGCTTGACTAGAGTGGGTATGTTCACGAAGAAATCAAAATGGATCTTATGACTTTCGCCGTAAAACGAACCGTGAAATATCTGTGTAGTCTCCATAGAAGTGTAACGACCGTTGTCTGGCTTCAGGAATATCTCAATCGATTTAAGACAGCTTAAGCAAGAAGACCTTAGAAATGTTCCTGACTGTTTAATTCAACTCACGAAAATAAAAGATGTGTTTCGCTACTTAAGAATTCACTGAGACACCGTGTTGAGTTAAATCCAAAAAGAAAAGCACTTTAAAAACACGCACGTTGCCTCAAAAAGTATCTCGATTTCATGATGTTTTCTCTCCTGATTATGTGCCGAGATAAAAAATTTTGTCCCGCTAATCCCAGCTCTACATATCGAATACCATACCGCACTGCATGCTTCACCACACTGCACCGCACCACCATCACTCCTCACCCACATCGCATCACATCGCATTGCACCACATCACACTATACCCACACAGCGTCACCACACTGCACATCGTGCACACTGCACCGTGCCGCACTTCACCACAACCGCACCGTGCCGTGCCGTACGTATTGTGTCATGCCGTGCCGTACCGTGCCGCACCGTGCCGCACCGTGCCGCACCGTGCCGCACCGTGCCGCACCGTGCCATGACGGTCCATGCCATGCCTTTTTGCTTTGTTTTCTTCGGAAAACACACGCTCGCACATCCATGCCTAGCCCGTTATTCCTAAGCGATGTGAAAGGGACGCAGGCAAGGGGTGACGTTACCCTTGCTCTGCTACCATCACCCGGACAGGCAGGTACACATATCGTTTTTCAGCTTCCTGACGCCACACTGTCGCAGGACAATGAAATCTGCCGATTGGGAAAGCGAGCCATCACGACCGCAGCCGTTACGAAATTACCGCCGCAGATAAGAACACGAAACCTTGCAAACGTTGCTTGGCTGGCGGGCTTGGGCCTATATTTTCTTAGCGAGCATAGCTCCGTACGTGAGGTAGTGAAGTTTTGGATTTCAATAAGGGGAACTTTTCTTTTTGTACAAAACAGCGTTAAAGTCCGTTAAAAGCGCAAACGTGCGTAGGAGGGTTATATTAATGATTAGATTTCGACATTCCACACGAACATTGTGAACTATTGATACGTCGTGGGGAAGCGTTGCGGTTTAATTTCTACCAGCTGGGGCTCTTTGATGTATAGCGAGCGATAAAATTCCGCGATAACTTTTTCTGGCAATGGAACTGAAGCCCCAGCGCTGAAACCCTCCCCCCCTCCCCTTTCCATGCAGCCAGTTATGGTCCCCGTCTACAGTTATATAGCTTGCTCTTAAAACGTAGTGCGTTAATATTGGTTGTTTAGGGCATATTTCTCAGTCAACTGCGAGCTTTCCACGTTTAAAGTCAAGAAAAAAAAATTACTTCATTAGTACGAATTTGCTAGGCAGGTCTAGTTACAATGAGCCGCCATCAATGTCGCCATCTTCAGCAGCGACAGAACGAAGGTACCGCAGAAGGAGCAACGCTTCAGGCGGCCAGCGCTTCATCAAGGCGTGGACGTTGATTTGTATTTTGATATACACCGGCTATTTCAATAGTTTGAAGACCAGAAGCTGCATCACCGCCATAGTCGTCGCGGCCTCTGGTGACTCCTCCATAATGCTGTGGCACTAATGCACGACGAAGACTGGAATCGCCTGCAGAACCCCAGGAGAGCTGTTAAGAGAGGCACTTGCTTGCCGGCGCCCACGTAATCGTGCGCATTCTGACCTATAGACTTTTCAGAGAAGTCGTTGCGTAAAATACTTCCAGAGAACAAGTTCCTTGTCATAGATATCACGTTTTTCAGCGCCCGCTTCGCACAGTGGCATTCACTATGAAGGCTTTGGATCGGTGGTGTGCAATACCCAGCTTGAATTGTCTGTCTGTACTTACCGCTTCGTTTCTGCAGTGCGATATCAGAGAGAGAGCACTGTTGGGAAATCGCAGCGTCCGTGAGTTCGCGTTATCGTCGGTAGAATTTGGCCAGTACCGATCTTGACACTTGTACTGGCGCGGTGTTGCAACCGCGATGATGGCTTTCCCGAGCGAACAATAGCTTGAGTGGTATATGTAGGTCACCTCTGATCGCTATTCGACATTCGGACTGAGCGCCTTACGAGGGGGTACCCAAAAGAAACCGGACTAAATTTTTTGGTCGGCAAAGCTTCTGTGGTACCGCGTTTTGCCACTAGGAGCGCATAGAACGAACATTCCAGAGTCCGTAAGCCGAGTGCCGTCGTTGAAGGAGGTCAGACTAGTTTAGGCAGAGTTTTAGAGTGACGACTGTTTTGTGTGAATGTCGTTTTTGCAATGGCTGATTTTCGTGAACAGCGTGCGCCGGTGAAATTCAGATTTTTGCTCGGAAAAAGTTGAATGGAAACTCTGGAAATATTAAGAAAGACGTACAAGGACGATGCTATGGGGACAACTTAAGTGTTCCTGAATCGAATCCTGAATCAAAGCAACAATCATGCCAATGGAAAACTTCAAATTCACCTCGCCTCAAGAAAGCTCGTCAGGTGAAACCAAACCTCAAAACAATGCTGATTTGTTTTTTCGACGTGAGAGGAGTCGTCCATTGAGAATTTGTTCCGCAGGGTCAGACAGTTAGCCAGGCTTTCTACTTGGATGTTTTGAAAAGATTGGGCAACAGTGTGCGGTGGAAGCGGCCAGATTTTTGGCGGTCGGGTGACTGGTTTTTCCATCATGGCAATGCCCCTGCTCACACAGCCCTGTCTCTACGACAATTTTGCACCAAAAATGGCATGACCCCTATTCCTCAACCCTCATACTCTCCCGACCTTGCCGCGTGCTACTTTCTTTATTTCCTAGAATGAAAAAATAGGTGAATGGAAAGCGTTTCGCTGATGTTGCTGAGGTTAAGAAAGAAACGACGGAGGGACTGTCAAGCATCGCAAAAGATGAATTTAAACAATGTTTTGAAAAATGGAATGAAAGATTCGACAAGCGTATCATTGCAAGTGGAGAGTACTTTGAAGCAGATTGAAGGTCTGTGCTTAAAATGTGAACAAATAAGTTCAAACAAAAATAAGTCCGGTTTCTTTTGGGTACCCCCTCGTACATAACGTTGTTGTTTCTTTTTTGATATTCACTGTCAAATGTCGAGCTCCGGATGTATCCAGTGGTTACAATGCAATCCAAAAATCGAGCGCTCTTTGGACCTCTGTACCACAGCAAATGCCAGCGGGTCTAATATATGCTTATTTATAGGTAAATTTCGTAGCACAAACTCGTTCCACGCAAATCACACACAAAGTTCTCATTACAGCTGCATACGTTCTGACCTCAACTAAATGCACGTGAAATGAACAGGGATTGAAATTAAAGCTGCACAATAATACTGTTTTTGAAGAAACGCCCTAACTACTGCAAAGTTTAGGGAATTTAAAGGGATTTCGATGTTTTCACCTGAAGCGGCACAACCTTGGGAAAGAAGTCTGAAAATTATTTTCAGAATAAAACGTGTTATAATGCCAGCTATTCTTTTTCACTTTGAGCGAATAAAAAGCTTTTACCGGGATAGCAAAACATTTCTAAAATATCGAAGTAAAGCAAATAGTGTTCGCATAAGTACACTGCGTGCAAGTTCATACGACAACTGCACTTCACAAGTCGTTGGTTTGTTCCCGCAAATAAAAGAAGGTCACTCGAACACTGCTCAGTATGGCACACTTGCAGTTCACACGCAATCAACACAGAAATGCAATCCAGCGTTGACACACTACCTTCCTCGTCCTTGTTAATTTCACTGATGATCGGAGTCTTGTAACTTGTGGAGTCTTCGGCTGGTCGTTTCAGAGCTCTCCGCAGCGTAGTGGCAGGCGATCGCGCATTAGGCTGGTCGAAATCGGGCGCTCCGACTACATGCGGCTGCTCTTTCCGAGGGTCCGCCCCCCGGTGAGCGCGCCTAGAGGCGCTCCGACTTTCTCCTAGGAGCGGTTGGGCGCTGTGATTCGCGCGTGGTCTAGTTCCCGCCAATCCCTACGCGGCGCCAGCCCGACGGCGACATACGAGGTGCTTACATCGACGTGGCTGTTCTGATCTCTTTGCACTCGAGCTCTGTACAACTTTCAAGTCACCCAATTTCATCAGTGCGTGCCGGAGTCTCGGAGCATGTGCTCACGTACCTATTGGCACGTGACGATTTTCGAATCTCTCGGGATTCAAAGCACAAAGCACAAAGCACGGGATTCAAAGCACAAAGGGGGAATCATACCGACGCTGCTCTGAGTAAACCAGCATAAATTGGCATTTCGCAACCTGGTTTACAAGTTTTACTGTAGCTAATTTATCTCAGTTATTTAGCATATCAGGTGTATTTAGAAACAGTTACTAAATATACTACAGTGGTCGGTATAGTTGAGTCTCCGTAGAGCGCGTTGGCTCTTTTTAAAACTGCGCACAAGTTAACTGAAACACCTTGTATGCCTGTACCTCATCCATACAGAGGTAGGGTGAACTTTTAGTTACAACCTACTGAGATTCTTCGATCGCACCATATTTCTCTTCACGGAGGCGTTTTCACATTTCGTCTTCATCGAAGTACAGACGTAGCTGTGAAACACGCGGTTCGCTTGTTCGTACAGCAGGAGCCCAGACAGCACGTGTATACCACACGTGCCGTTCTTTAGCTGGCGCGTCCCTGTATCTTTAGTCCTGATAAGAGTTGTTTGGCGTATTACCGCGCGGCGGTTTGGCGAAAAAAATTGCCCCATGGAACGTCTGCGACGATTTTTTAGTCATATTTATTTTCTTGCTCCTCGCCCGAGCCTATCCGGCTATCTTTTTATTGTATTTGTGTGCCGCGAGTTTTTCGTTATCGCATTTTGAAATACCCACGTTCTCCCCCTCAATTCCCGTCTTCACCACATGGAGTGGGGTAAGTTTGAGAGCGATTAACCGCCGCGTTGGTTTTGGATTCTCAGAACTAACCTGTGCCGCATGGAACGTCGGCGACGTTTTTTTTTTTTTGTCGTTCTTATTTTCTTGCTCCGCGCCCGAGCCTATCCGGCTATCTTTTTATTGCATTTGGGCCGCGAGTTTTCCGTTATCGCATTTTCCGTTATCGCATTTTGAAATACCCGCGGTCCCCCCTCATTTCCCGCCTTCACCACGTGGAGTGGGGCAAGTTTGAGCGCGATTAACCGCCGCGTTGGTTTCGGATTCTCAGAACTAACCAGCGACAAACGCTTGTTCGCGGTACAGGATGCGGCAACAAGAAGGCTCGAGTACTCGATGACCCTGCTTTCTTGCATCACGAAACTGCAGACAGCAGCGAAATAAGATATGTCCGTGGTGGGAGCCTCTAAAATCTTCTAGCATCGTCGAGGGCTGCCTATCTGGTGCTGGCTGCGCCTTTAAGCAATAGCCGACAGGCGCCTTAGTGATCCTTATCGGCTGTTTCTCCAATCTCATCGTGAGCGCGCCTGTTTTTCTGCTGGCTCGCGCGATAAGAGGTTGCCGCATTTGCGGACGAGACTCAATTTCGGTGTATCGGAGGTGATTGAGGAAAATTATCTCTGCGTAATTTTTGTTCTTTGTAAGATTGGACTGTGTAACTTCTTGAGCTTATGTTCACACGTCCGGTTTTGTACAAAGAGGTATTCTTTGATAACAAATCTGGTGTTGAAATTTGGGAATTTTATTCTCGCCACTCGAGTCAAACGCGTTACGTTGATGGTGATGTTGAGAGTATAATGGACTCCGTGATTGCTGCTGACAGCGGATGGAGCTGTAACCTGACCTCCGAGATCCGTGTGAAAACTGACATCATTGCAGCTGGCATGCGAAAACTGTAAGTAGTGGCAGTAGCTGTATTTATTTCTTTCCCCTTTTATAGCGTTTAGAAATTCTCTTTCCTGCCACAGTATAGCCTGTTTGTCATTCCAACGCGTTAATCAGTCAACACAGGCCAACTTTCAATTTGTCCGTTGTCTCCCATCAAGGGAGGGCTATGCATCGAGCGATATAGGTACCTTAGAATAGATTGCGAATGAATATTAGATGTCCCAATTAAAATATCAGTAGATCTTTTTGAACCTCATTTTTTTTTCTATATTAGCAAATGGATATCTTCGATCCTTGCATCAGAATGTGGCTATTGTGCGCGCAGGTAGAGGGGCGTATACGACTGATGTGGGTCGGTTATCAGAGGCGTTTGATTTCAATAATTCATTAAATTGCCTGACAAAACAAAAATGCTACCACTGCTGGCCCTTTCTTTCTTATAGGCGTCAGTAAAATGTTGTATACATATCTCGCGCTTTTTCTTTCCCCCTAACGCTTTGCTTGTCTGTAAAAGACTAAAGAAGCGTTTCGTATGGATGTTTGCAATTGAATCAAATCTCATTTTTTATTTTTTTTTCTCAATTCTGCCGTTTCTTCCGAGAACAGAGTATTGCAATTATTCCCATTTTAACCATTCTCAACTGTGTGCATAGGCCAACTTCCAATTTGTCCGTTGTTCAGTGTTCAGTACATGCCGTTATCGAATTAGTTTTCTTTTAAACGGCACTGGGGAGGAAAAAAAAATTCAGTTCTGAAACATTGAAAGGAGCCCTTTGTAGAACATATGAAAGCTATTGAAACTTTTTGGGCCTGCTAGTTAGTCTTGTTTTCTTGCCCGTGTCGCTGAAATGGAAATGTTTTTTTCCTGTCACCATTCACCATGCATCAAGGCCAATTAGCTGTCGGAGGTCGAAGGTGTGGATCCCACCGGCGTCATGTTGTTGTTCTTTCGTCCGTTTTCATAAGTTATCTTTAAAATAATAACCCTATTATTCTCCCACTGATGAACGCCACAAAATAAAAAACAATCCTCTATGCTGCTTGCTTTCGCTGACTGTTGACTTTCTTCAAGCTACCAGAAAGTTTGAATAGGTGAAACGGCGAAGCTCTCGGGCGCGCTCTTCATTCATATCACGAAAGCATCGCCATCGCAAGCGGAATGCTGTTCGAAAACCTCGTTCATGTCGATGGCAGCGCCATCTCTCGGGCCATAACAATGCAGATCACGCTGAGCTCGGGCGTACAGTATCCACCGCACGGGTTCCTCCTCTTGGCATACCAAGTCGCACGCCGGGCGCAGCTGAAAGTTCTGGAAGGGCGTTGCATGAGGTGATTACGCTAAGCTAACCCGACTTAACGCGCTTTATACCGCCGGACGAAAGCAACAAAATCAGGAGCGAACAGACGCGAGTGTGATCAAGAGGCAATGCGAGCAGCAGCAAGAAGAGCAATGACGCAGCGTCGATCTAAACACGGGCGTCTACGAGTCTGCTGGCAAGGTAGGGAGCGCTGCCATCGGGCACACCCACCTTCCGAGACGCGCCTTCACATCCGAAGTCGTTCGGCGCATTTATACAATCCGTTTCTTTTTCTTCCGCCTCCTTTTTTCATCTTGCACGCTCTTCGTGATTCTCCACCGCTGCTCGCATTTTATTTTCTTTCCTTTCTTTCGTTTTGTTTTGCTTGTTTTGTAGTCGCAGTTCATCTCCGTGCACTTCAACGCGGGGTCAATAGTTTCGAGCCACCCCCCGTATACGTTCGGTCATCTCGTAGTCACTCGTGAACGCCTCTCGATTTCGCCCCTTCCTTTCTTTCTTCCTTTCGTTGTTCCTTTCTTTTAATAATCGTATTTTGAACCGCCCCGAAAGACGAGACTATTTTAGGAGAGGGTAAAAGAGAGAGAGGTGGACTGAAGGCGCGAACAAAACGTCAACGAAAGGAAGGAGGAAAGGCGGAGGGAACAGACGACGAAATGGCAGATACGTCTTGCATCTCTTCGAGAAGTCGGGCGGGAGGGGGGAGGGCTGAGGGGGGGGGGGGAGCTGTATAAACGCTTTGGCAATGAAATGCGCGCCGCCGTTGCGGCGTTCAACAAGTTGCGCTGCGAATGGCCGAAGCCGAGACTCATTGGGGAAGAAAAACATGGAAGGAAAACCGAACAAACGTGAAGAAAAAGAACATAAAAACAGCGAGAAAGAAGGCAGAGAAGCGGGTGGGTCACTGCTGTTTGGAGGGTTATAACCTGAACCTAACCTGTATTTAACAGAGGGCGCCAGGAGAGAAAGACGGGTGAAGGAAAAGGGGGGGGGGGGGGGGGGGGGGAGACTTGACGAAGAAGAAATCGCGTGGTGTACGCACGGACTGAGGACTCGTTGGAGCAAGGAAAAACAAAGAATGGAATGAGAGATGGGAAAACAACAATCCTCGAGGCGGCGCCGGCAGCGAGCGCGCGAGCCGTCAAGAGTTGTTGGCGGTGGCGTCGTATAGCGGCGTTCGCGTCGAAATCATCTCGCAAAACAAAACGACGGTCAAAACGAACTTGGAAAAAGCGAGGAAGGAGAGAGGGGGTGAAAAGAAGGGAGAGAGGAGGGCACGTTCTGCGCGTTGCGAAGGCTAAAAAAAAAAAGAAACGAAAGAAAGAAAGAGAGTGAGTGAGTGAAAGAAGAAGACGGCATCCCTGCCTAATCGCGACAAATTACACGCTTACGCCACTCGGAGCTCCATCAAAAACGAAGCGCCCCGCGGCCGGACTGGCCCCGGAGAGAAATCGTAAAGTTGGTGGCCGGCCGTCCCCGCAGCCGAGTTCGTTGGCTGATGCGAGTCGAGTCCAAGGAGAGGTATGCGATCTGGGAAGCAGTGGGGAAGGAGTGAGGCAAATAACAAGATGCGAAAATTGGAATCGAAGGGCGAAGGAAAAAAGTGTACGTTGAGAAAAGAAAATAAAAGCAAAGGGGACAGTGTATTTGAAGGCTCCTGTTCACACGCGTCGAATCTCACGCTTTCGACAGACATCTCTTGTTCTTGCTTTTAATATATATATATATATATATATATATATATATATATATATATATATATATATATATATATATATATATATATATATATATATATATATGGAGAGAGAGAGAGAGCTGCCTAGGGGAATTCCTCAAATGTGTAGTAGACTTCAATTTCTGGAGTAATAACTTATTAGAATCCACCCAAGCGCAGCCACACGGCGTCAAAAGAATGCTATACAGCTTTCTCAGAAGCTTCGCAGTTGAACAAAATGCGCCCTGCGCCAGGGGTCGAACCCTGGACCACCGCCTACCTGGGAAAGCCTATCCGCCTACGCTAACCGCGCAGGACGCATAGCAGACTGCGGCAGGGCGAGGCCTAATTGACCGACGGCTTAAAGCCGGAATGCCGCTATTCCGATGTGAATAAGGGAATCACCGAAGGCAGAGCCAATTTCGGTTAGGCGACCAATCACTCACAAATACCGCCCTCGGCGCAGCTATCCCTTATAGAAATGGTCTGTAGGCTGTCCATAGACTGCTTTTAGACTCTACTGCCTTTCTATAGAGATTCATTTTTGACTATTCATTGTCTACAGACAAACGTTTACGAAAAGCTTGTGACTATACGTCTATAGAATGTCTATAGACTGTCTACATGATTTGTATTACCTATAGATTGGTCTATAAGATATGTCTGCAATGGTCTGTATCTTATGTGGCACATCTAAAATGGTCTATAATATATTATATGGTATATCTCGTATGGTCTATAATATCTTATATGGCACATCTCATATGGTCTATAATGTACATTTCTATAGACAAAAGTCTATGAACATTCTATGAACTGTTTAAAAAGAATTTATTAGGGTGGTGCTACGACGGAAAGCTATAAAGAAACTTTGCAGTCGTAAATAAAAAAAATTCGTTCTCGTCCGGGACATAGCGAATAATAGCACAAATATCGCTGGCGAAATTAATATTCTACAGATTGACGTCACAGTGGCTGTAATTGGCGATTTTCTGTTCAGGTGACGCTCAGCAGAAAATCGCCTCTAACGCGGACACGTACTGCGTAGTTGACTTTGCATGCCGATAAAAAGGAAAATAAAACCCCGCTATTAAATCAGCCGTATCAGTTCAGCTATTAAAGTATTGTTCACAATCTCATCGCGTCGAGTTGGCAGGCAACTTTCCAGTTGTGAAAATTCCCAGCAGTCTGCAGTCCTGGGCGTATCGCAGTATATTTTCAGTCAGCCGTATAAGCATGTTATCTCGCTGTTGATAAACGCGTCCCCGTCTCGCCCTTTGGAGCTGCCTTTTGCGAGAAGTACAGTGTTAGGTTTTATATTTTACACCGATCGAGAGGGGGAAAAAATTGAGATCACTGCGGCGATCCGCATTGGAGCAATGCGGAAACGAAACGTCCGCATGCTATATCGACATCTAAGTGTATTTTTCGCGTTTTTCTCGCGTTTAATTAATTGCCTTATTACACCTCATCAACCATTTTTTCCCCTGCTGCAAGATTTTATTGCACACTATCACAATCACACTTTCACACATTTATCTTCATAGAACGATGTAATCGTGCGGACAAAATTTGCGGGCACGTTCTGCCCGCAACCAACCGTAACAACCATATAGTAAAGTACGACTTATAAAAAATATAGTTGGTAAGAGCAAACCATGGCCCTAATGGTGATTTTAATTATACGATAACCAATAAGAATGGGGTGGAGCGCATATGGCAGGTTCTCTCAGATCATGAACGGTAGCTTACCAATATCCCTGAAGAGAAAAGTATACAACAGCTGTATTTTACAGGCACTCACCTATGGGGCAGAAACGTGGAGGCTAACACAGAGGGTTCAGCTTAAGTTAAGAACAACGTAGCGAGCTATGGAAAGGAAAATGATGGGTGCAACGTTAAGATATCGGAAGAGGGCGGAGTGGGTGAGGGAACAAACGCGGGTTAATGACATCTTAGTTGAAATCAAGAGGAAGAAATGGGCTTGGGCAGGGCATGCAATGCTAAGGCAAGATAACCGCTGGTCCTTAAGGGTAACGGAGTGGATTCCAAGAGAAAGCAAACGTAGCAGGGGACGGCAGAAAGTTAGGTGGGCGGATGAGATCAAGAAGTTTGCGGGGATACAGTGGCGGCAACTGACAAAGGACAGGCTTAATTGGAGAGACATGGTAGAGGCCTTTGCCCTGCAGTGGGTGTAGTCAGGCTGATGATGATGAACCAATCGCAGCTGGAAACGAAATCAACTCTTTAACGGCTGCTCTAGTCAGAGGCGTCAAAATTCTGGCAGTTATAAATCTGTCTTGCGATTACCTTTGTGCATACGTAACGAGAAAATCTCTAATGAAGAGCTGTTACCTTGTTGCGTACGACCGGCGTGTGCGGTCATTAATGAGGGCTGAGCTTTACTGCAGATTTAAATGATTATAGGCAGCTCATTTTAGTTGCATGCTTTCATCTCTGTAATGGTGCATAATACATTAGTATACATGGATCGCCGCATGATATTGGCCCTACGGCCTCTAAATTAATGATAAATGAATTTTTCCCCGATTCTGTTTCGGTGTCATTTTCATCAAACGAACTCCACCTGTGACGTCAGGGTAGAGTTAGGTCACGTGAGAAACGAAAAAACAAACAAACGAATATCATCACTGATACATCATTTGTTGTCCTAACGGCTCTTGAAACAAGCTAACTTTAGCGTCGTGGTGAATTAAAAGCCGTGGAAGTGACTGTTCTGCAGTTTCTTTAATTCCTCACGTAACCTAAACCAATCTCTGACGTCAAAGCCACCGTTCGGTTGATGAAACCGAAACTGAAACAGCCTAAGAGCAGACATTCATCTCTAAATTGTTTAGAGAACGCAGACGACTACCAACGTGATCCATGCATACTTGCATATTTAACGCATCATTGCAATGAAGACAACACGTGAGCAAAATACGGTGCCTATATTGCTTTAACTTGTACAGTCTTTGTCAAAAGTAACCAGGCTGCATGATTTGCTTCTAGCTCGTACAGTGGAGCCCTTACATCTTCCCTGAAGCTGAAATGGCCGTTAAAGGTAAGGGCTGGAGGTCTTCTTACCTTCCAACACCTTTCGATCTTCAGGAAAGCCAGAAGGGCTCCACTATACAAGCTAGAAGCAAACCATGGAGCCTGGTTACTTTTGACAAAGACTGTACGTGACTATAGCCGGCTGGCAAGTCATAAGTACAAGCCATGCACTAACTTATTACGTGTAATCGAAACGTGGCGGCTTTGTGAATGAGTGCAGTTGTGACGTAAGGGTGTCTGTAACCTAACAAAGAGAAGTGCGCGCGTATGCTTACTAGACCATAGCCACGTGCTTAGAAAAAGAAACCGCCTCGAGGAAGTCTCGCCCGCATTCGGGCTCCTGCAAAACGGGGTCGCGCGCGTTCCTCGGTGTGTCATAAATTCCGCGACTTTCAATTTTCCTGCTCACATATATTTTCTCCGTCCTCGCCGCAAACCTCACTCGACGCCCCAGTCCTCGCGGCATGCAAAGGCGCAATCCCCGCATCTTTCATCTGCACTGTGCGCGTTAGAGCCAGGCAATCAGGGGAAAAAACGACAGAAAATAAACATTAAAAAGAGTATATCTGAAAACGATCATGAGAAAGCGGCGTAATAAGTGAGGACACGATCAAAGACAATTACGAGGGTGAGGTATGAAAGAGGGAGAGGAGAAATATCGCGAAAGAGGCGGCGTTAGCGGCGCATGCGGTAAAGGGAAGGGAGTGGGATGAGGAAAGGGTACGACCAGCGACGGCCATTTCTTTTTCTTTTCTTTACTTTTTCCCCAAAGCGGCGATCAGCTGTCCTGAATTCGGACAGCCATTAAACTCTAATTATGCCTTTACGATTCGGACGCGATTAGGCGTCGACGCTGCGCGATGCAGGCGACGCTGGGCGTCACTCTCACCCTCTCTTCCGTTTTTCGTTCGCTCGTGTTCATTTTAACTCCTCTTTCTCGACTTGGCTCCTTTCTCGCCCTGCGCGCTCGATCGTGTATCGGCAATTATGCCTTCCATTTTCATATTGCTTCCATCTGATATATTTAGTTATTATTATTGTCATTATTTCGCGCTCAGTTCTCCGGCACTTCGTAGGCGTGTATATTGCCAGGCCACGGGGCGCAGCGACCTTCTCCCTGCCTGTGCGAGGCCTGTTGTCAAGTTGTGCGCCGAGTTACCGATCTCGGGCGAATGGCACGGCGCGCATGCTAAACACACTCGCGGGCAGATGCTGACACGAAGATTACGGGTCTCTGCGAGTCTGCTCTCCGTGGGGCCGCACGTTGGGGGTCGTGTACAGTCTCGTTCACTCTGAAAGGGAACACCGACTCGACGTTTGTATAGTAACCAAAAGTGGTTTTTCATATGTTTCTTTTTCTTTTCTGCCTTTGTCGTCAACCTTGGAAAACCGCTGAGATGATCATTCCCTCAAGACGCAACCACGAAGCGTATACCTAGTTCGCTTTTGTTTTGGAGCAGGAGTCGAGAGCCTAGTGGTAAAGTTCATCAGCGCGTGATTTCTCGGCGTGTTAAAACACAAACCAAAAACGGCTGGTTGATGTTAAATCTCGGAATATTCTTCTGTGTGCCCCTCGGAAGGTGGAAATACGTTAACTACGTGTCCATGGAGGTCGTCTTTAGGTGGATATTTGTGGCTGCAGTGACTCTGGGCCGAAGAACACGTCACTCGCTTGGATACGATGCGTGCGGACCTTTACTCCGGGTGGCGACGTCCCATTCATTGGCAGCCCGTACTCGCCCCCGCGGATCCGGGTAGGCATAGCTCTATTCGATGCAGGTTGAAGCCCAAGCTTCCGCCGAGGTTGGCCCAGCCAGGGGTTTCAAGGCCGTTTTAACGACTCGCCCGTGTCGTCAAAAAAGTCCTGCGCTATAGAATACACTTTATTTCTGCAGAACGGGCGTAAATAAACAACACTGTTTTTATTTTGGCGATATTTTCCACCTGGGTAGCCTAGGCAGGCCGCCTATATTGCACCTTACGGGGCCTCATGATCTCCAACAAAATACACCCTTTGTCAAAAGTTTCAACGACCGCCAGGCATCAGCTGACCCCGTCTACTAAGCTCCCTGCGAGTAATGAAGCTAAGCGGTTAACTGTGCTCATCCACTACCGATTTTGAACACTGGTTGTGCCTTTCAAGGAGCCTTGAAGAAACTTGCTGGTGGAATTTAAGCTTTAGTTAAGGCAGCTTTGAGTGATAATATTTTTTTGCATGTGCGCTTGTCTAGTAGTACTCTTCATCCTTTAGCACTGGAGAAAACTAAGCCACCATAAGTATTGTTTGGATTCCACGTCCCTTGAATGAATGGGAATGCGAAGGCTGGGCCGCCTTCTTGATATAGCTTGAAATAACGCGAGTTAGTCGAGATTGCAAAAAAGCGGTGAAGATAGGGACAGCGGTGCGGTCTAGTTGTGGTCGTGCTGCAACGAATTCGCAGTGCGTAGACTACGAACTCGGCCCTTTGAGTACGCGTGCTCTTTCTCTAAAACGCTGGCATGCAAAGAGGGCCGGCTTCATTATTCACATCTATAAGACGCGCGCTATGCGAAAAGATGAAAGACAGAAGAAATAAAAGATGACGGCGGCAACAATGCCAAGGAAACAGACGTGAGAGAGGGCGGGGAGCGATGAAAATGCGTATAAATTATAAGCCTAATCTTGCCGTAAACAAGTGCCTTTCCGTCGGCCCACACCGCAGATGTATATACAGTATATGCGAGACCAGTGGGATGTGTACGGTTATGCGGCGTCTTTAGCGGAGATCCTTGGAGGGGAAAGAAAAAGATATACCATTGAAAAGAACGGAGACGCAATATGAGGGAAGGCGGTGAAACGCAATAAACTCGTTTGAATCGCGTAGCGGCCCCTCCGGGGTGGGGGGAATAAAATTTGCCGCTCTCGCGGACGCTCTGAATGTGCAGGTGTATGACGCTGGTGGAATGAGTGATGAAGCTGCATGCCCACGACGGGAAGGTTGGGGGGGGGGGGGGGTGTGCGGGAGGCGCTGACGGCAGTGTGTGCGTGCATATGGTGTGTTTGTGTATATATACTGTGACCACGAGCGCCTTCGCAACGCCGGATTCGCGTGCTAAAGCCTCATCATTGGAGCAGAGCGTCAGCAAGAAGTTTGAGGTAGACGCCGCCGTCTCGCAGACTTAGAATTGAAGGAGTATGAGGGAGAGGGAAAAGAAGGGAGGGGGAGCGAATGTTCTTTGCATATTAAAAATAAAAGCTCGCCATTCCCCATGCGCGAACAGTCTGTAGAGAAAGATTCAGCGGAGTGGAATAGGTCCCCCCCTCCCCCCCGGCCTCTCATCTTTTTGAAAAGAGCCCCAAAGCACGCCGTCCTAGGCGCGCTTATAGAAGGGAGGACACATATGGGCATACGCATATAGGCAGCTTTGCGAACTGCGCATGCGTGGGTGGATGAGATTCAAGTTTGTTGCGCGCTTGCGTCAAAGAGCGGTTGAACGCTCCGAGAGCGGGCAGACTGTTTTCTTTGAATAGTCGGCAGTTTTCGGAACTGACCGCTATATAGCGTGGCTTTGCCCGGTGATATGAAGAAAAAGGAAGGGGTGTATATATGGCCGAGCTCTCGGAATGCCGGCATCGTTTGCGTACGTAGCTATCTTGGCGTACGGAGAAACAGGATCCGCCGCTGACCGGAAAGGGCTGTATATAACCTGTCTTTTGTACCGCTGGAATGGAGTCGCCTATTGTATAGAAAAGTATCGACTTCTCATAAACGCATGCCGGGTTCTTATATGGCTTGGAGATTTGAATAGGATGGCTTAATTTCATTTGTAGCTCTCCCAAAAATAATGTGCAGAAGGGGGACCTATATTCAGAGAGTGTATCATGGCTCACTCTTAAGTGTAAGCAAGCATTTATTAAATCGACTAGCATCAAGAGTATAATAAAATTGAAGGTCGGATAACAAAATAACAAAGCAAAATAAAAAAGAATAGCATCGCAGCATGCAAAATGTACAGAATATACAAGTGCGCTTAGAAAGGCACAAAGATGTTTGAGCCAGAAAAAGCTGTCGACAGCGAAGAGAAAGTGTATAGGTTTCTGAATGAGCACCCAAACCTTACTGCGCGGGCATTATTTTTTTTATTTTTATTTCGACTGCACTATCAAATGGTGCGGCTGTTGCCGCTTACTCCACACTTCCTGCGCACTGTCGCGGATTCGATTCTCTACCACTGCGGCCGCGTTGCCCCACGGGCGCAACACGAAAACGCTACTGTTAGTCTGAGGTATCGATGACGCAAATCCGTCCTGGTGGCCACAAATAAAGGGGGGCGCCCTGCAGTAAGCTTGAAGTGCGCAAATGCATCATCGTCATCATCATCAGCCAGACTACTCCCACTGTAGGGCAAAGGCCTCTCCCATGTCTCTCCAATTAACCCTGTCCTATGCCAGCTCCGGCTACCTTATCCCTGGCGTGAATAGATACGTCAGCGCAAAGCAAAGGAACGCTTGGTGCTGCACTGAATGGAAATTATTTATCGCATAGACTAATATGTCCTGTTTCCGGTTATCGCTATCAGGTACCCTTTTCTCCACTTTTGGCGGTTATAGAATGCAACTTAATACGAAACGCGCAGGCTCGGCTGCTGTGGTGTTCAGGTCGCTGGATCGAACCCAGGAAGCATTTCAGTAAAGGCGAAACGCAACAACACCCACGGACTGTGCGACCAAAGCTCTTGAAAGAACCTCTAGTCGTAGAAATCAGGCGGGAGCCTTCAACTTCGACGCCACTCTACCCGACGCGCGCGGCTCAGGGAAGTTAAAACACACACGCTGTACCGGAATGGTTCTTCTCCATGCTTCTAAGGTTGAACGTGTCCCTGTAGTTGCACCGACGACCGCGGCATGAGAGACAACGGCATTTGAATTTATAGCGTCAGGTTGACCAACGACGGGCGTTGGCGGGCCGAAGGCAGGTGATTAAGAGCGACGAAGACGCGGGAGCAGACGGGAATGAGCCGAAGAGTATAACCGAGGGCAACCAAGGTGGTGGTTGGCGAAGATTGTAAGGGGGGGGGGGGGGGGGGGGGGGGGGGGGGGTAGACTGTACGGAATACGTGTGAATAAAGCGCAACGCCCCCGCGCGTAGGGCAGTGAGTACGTTCGCACGGCGTGGCGGCTGTGTGCCACGCTGCAGCGCGCGCTTCATTTCAAAGGCGGGCACAGCCTCGCGTGGGCACGGCACGCCGCGCTACGAGGTGCGCTATGCGAGAGCGTATGCATGGAGTGAACGTGCCCCCGTTTTCACCGGGAACGTCGCTTAATGCGGACAGTATACGGTATGCAGTGCGCGGTTTATAGTGATCGGAAGTTGTTTGGAGCTCTGAGCCACGCGTAACAGTCACCAATGCTTTCCGCTGAGCACGCTGTTTGCACACTCTAAGCGGCAGTGAAAAAAGTGGGCGCATAAATGAGGCATGCAATTCGTTTACAGAACAACACTTCAGCGCTCTATGGATGGCGCCGGAGGCAGTATTCTGATAACTTTAAGTCCAGCCTTTACAGTTCGCGTTGGTCAGCGCATTGCGATGACATTGTTTTTGTAATTTAAATAAGTAAATAAATTTAAAAATCTGCCCGCTAATTTAAGTGCAACTGCTCAGTCTAGGGCGTCGGAATAAGGCTAGAGAGAAGCTCAGAAGCAGAAGGAGAGGGTATACACCCAGCCAGAATGAACACAGCAGAGGGCGCTGCGATCGGATGGACGCGAATCTTCGCGGTCCCCCTGTGCTTAAAACAAAAACAGCACTGATTGAATAGCAGAAATGTATTGCGATGTATGTTTACGGTGCCGTGATACGTGGCGAGATAGGTTGTACTACATATCCGCGTCTGAAACAGCATCCACGAAAAAGTGTCAGCTGCGAATTATTTTCCTCCTTCGTTTAGAGGAAGTGGGGCGATAGAAAGGAGAAGTTTGTTTCGGGATGATGAAGAGAAGCTCTTAGAGAAAGTATGTGCAACGTGTGTCGAAAACTATGCGAATGTGCAGTGAGTTAACTTGCGCATTTACGCTCAAAGCGCCTATGTATGCACGGCTGGGCTTTTTCTGTCGCATAATTTCTCTTTCTTTCTCTGTGGCGCGCTACTTACTAGCAGCACTTCAACTCGTTTGAAGTGCGTGCCTAGGTTCTCTTCCTGATCTCGGGTGCCCTTTTCACAGAGCCATAGGAGCGCGTTCACAAAATCCGTTTGTGTAATGTGCACGAATAAACGCAAATAAGAACTTACAGCGGTACAGAACGATTTTTTTTTTCGTTTTCGTAGTTTTCATTCTTCGTCCAGTCTTGTGCGCTGTCTTCTGTCTCTAACGGGAGCGTACCGACCTGCCCTGCTTTATTCATAGGCTTTTTAATATACATGTGATTTATTTTGAATATAGGAAGTCGACGCTTCGCCAGACATGTTTTACGACTTTTTGTTAAATTGTCTGACAATTGTTGTGCTGTCTGATTAAAATCTTAATCCCAATTTTAACCCGATATTGACGGGGTCAAGGTTCCGCTTCGAATAAACCGGCAGTTCGTATTAAGCGGGTACGAACCGACGAGCTCTATTCCGCAGTACCTCCGTCGCGGTACGGGGCGCGCATGCAGCCGCTCCGTGTGCCACCGCAGGGTTTCGCCCCCTCAGCCACGCACAGCTGGTGCGACGGCGGCGAAGAGACCGCGGGGAGCGCTATAGCTGGGGCGCGCGCGCGTTCCCGTAGGCGAAAAAACCAATTTAAATATTACGTTAGGCCGGCGCGTGATTTATGACGACACGGGAGTGCCACCGGGCGGCTCCTCCTTTGACGACGGGGCCGCGCGGCGGCGCGAAGAGCCCTGGAGGCGGCGGCGACCGACGCTAAACAATGAGGGCGAACCCTCCCCTCCCCCTCTACCTCCTCTGCCCTCATCCTCTTCCTCACTCGTTGCCGCTTGCACGCGAAAGGAATGGAAGCGTTGTTGGAAGAGATGCGAAAGAATGAAGAATACAGAGAAGTTCCCTCCGCCAGTGAAAAAGCTTTGCCGCGCGTTGCTCATCGCACCGGCAGCAGCAGCTTACAACAGCAGCTTACGCTCTAGCTCCGTGTCATGCGCCGCTGGGTCCAGATCTCGCGCCTGCGCACACCTATGTATATATACGGACGAGACGGAGGCAGTCAGGCTGGCATCACATTCGTGCGAGCGTATATATGTGAGCGCGAGTTTTGAAGAATGCGCGAATCAAACACGGCCGCGACATTGAGTGAAGAAGCCCCAGAGCGAGTTATCCCTGGCACTGAACAAGAAAAAAAAACGACAATAACAATAATAAACATGCAGAAAAGTGCATCTTAGCGCGTGTAAGGCATGTATGCTTCCGCACGCACGCACTATGCGTTTCACGTGTATAGCCATCCGGGTCCTTGCATGCGGCTGTGAGTTCGCGGGTGGTACAGGCGGGAGGGGGGAGATGGGACGTGATGACAGGCGACATACGAGGTGGCGCTGTGGGCGGGTGCGATCTCCGAGTTGACTCGGCAGCGCACGCGCTTTCGCTCAACAGGCTGCCATATATAGCTTTACGAATTGGAGCTTCTGTGAGAAAAAACAAACAAAAAAAACAAAAAACGGAGAACAGCGAGAGAAAAAAATACGCTAACCGTTTCTCCGTCGCTTCGGTTCTTTATAGCCCGTAGTATACCGCGCACTCCCAGCGAACGCGTTATCTCGGCCTGGCCCCGTGAAAAATGATGTGTCCCGCATTAATTCGTTCGACGACGCGTGTACACGTAAGTCTCTTTGAGGGAACGGCGCTTCAAGGCCGATCGAGCGGGGCGCTGTCCGTCCGTGTAACGCCTCTGCCTCGCTGCTTCGTTTTTGTTTCCTCGTATTTTCTTTTTAACGCGGAGACCCCTACGGATTTTAATCGCGCTGCAAGAGCGGAGACAGGGACGCGACGCGAGGCAGGCACAACGCACACGTAGGTGTGGCGCTGCTCGTACGGTTGCCACAACGTCGAGCGAGGACCGCCCGAAACCTGTTTAGCAAATTTCATTCATGGTTTTGGTCGGCGCGCGTGAAGCAACCGCCAGGCTGGTCGTAAAACTCGGATGGGTCCGGGGACGGAGCCAGACGCGGGGCGACTGCCGCAGGCTGCGTCGTTCGCGACTTTTTAATCGTGCGATAGGCAGATACAACTCAAGAAAAAAGAGGCCTTTGCCCGTCAAAGGACCCCCCGCCCTCCCCTTTCCAGCCAATGGCGTCGGCCGATTCTCATGACCCGCTAGTGTGACAATGCAGGGAGCAACGCGACAATGCAGGGAGTAAACTATCCCCAACCATGGAGGGAGGGGACTGTCCCCTTGCAACTGCCACTCCCTGCATCGTAAACTGGACAGACGAAACGCGGGTTTAATGCGGTGAATTCAACGCCGCGAAAATATTAAGTGTGAAGCAATTTCGAAGGCCAAACAAATCAGTCTGACAAAGTCTATTGCAACGTCGTTACTCGCTCAACAAATAGAAGCAAATTCACTTTAGTTCATCCGCGCAATAGTCCAGACACCTCGACCTTTGTGGTCGAGGTGCATATCGCACACCTTTTTTAGATTAGTTTTTCTTTCTTTTTTGCTCATCTGATATTTCGCCAACGAGTTGCGTTTAAAGGGATTGGAATTGCAGATTTTTTTGCCACGTTAGACATTTTTCTATGCCGTACTTCACGAGGGGCGGCAGAAAGTTAGGTGAGTGGATGAGATTAAGTTTGCGGGGACACGGTGGCCGCGGCTGGCAAAAGACAGGGTTCATTAGAGAGACATGGGAGAGGCCTTTGCCCTGCAGTGGATGTAGTCAGGCTGATGATGATGATGACTTCACAGGGTGGGGTTGAGGGCGAGGGCAATTTCAGTGAATGCCCGCCTGGAACGCAGCGAACGTAACGGCGATACTGTTAATCTATAAGGCTTTCTCACACATTAGTACACATGTTGAAAAACGGGAGTGTTCCTCCTCGCAATTTACACCAATATTTAAACGGTTACAGGCGCCAAGTTTTCGGGTATTCGTTGTTTTGCCTTAAAAGAGGCCTGTGGGCCTAGTAATTACAAAAATGAGGTCAAAACTTAAGTGCGGAGCGTTAATTATTAATTACAAACGATATTGTTCCGGTAGTTTCTGTCTCGTTCGGTGCCAGCGCTGATGTGCACCCTGACGTCACGGTCGACCGGCTAACCTCGACTACCACGTCGCCTATTATGTCGGTGACGCCGGCAACCGATGGATATTCCTGTGAACAACCAGTAAGTTCGGGGACGTCACAATAACTGGGGAATGTTTAGCTTGACGTCACTCGACGCGGGTGTAAATGCAGAGCGGCATCCCAGGCGACATTCACATCATATTAAATTATGTTCCCCTCCACGCCTGCGACTGAAAGAAGGCATCTTCTTACGCCCATGAAACAAATCATATGTCATTTGTATGCGGTCGAAATTTTAAGATTCTGCGTGGCGATTCTTCGCCCTGCTGTAGAAAGTACTGGTTAAGTTCATGAAAATTTATGCGGCGTGGTGTTACACCTGCCTCTCGTACAGAAAAAGAATAAACGGGAAACGTCCAGCATTTTCTCATACGTCGTTCGCCCGTGTCGTTCTGCGCAGACTTTGTCTCTCCGTCAGCCATGCTGACGTTTTACAACACACGCATCATCGCGACGAGTGCAGTGATGTTGCTCAAGCCTAGAGCCTTTCTCTCTGTCCTCTTCTCTTTTTATTTATTTTCCTTTTCTTTATTGCAAAGGGGCAAAAAGTGGAGCGGGAGAATACGAGTGCACTTGCATCACCGCTGCTATCAGTTCCTCGAAATTGAGTAAAAGAACTTTAGTGCAGTAAAAAAGTGAACCCGAGCTTGCGTCACGGCGCAGAGATCAGCTCGGCAGCGTTGCGTGATGCGGGAGAAAAAAAAAAAAAGCAATGATTATTATTTGAGGGCGCTATCGCCAGGACTCCACGTGTCAAGTAGATACGGTGCCTCATCCAGCCGGAACTGCCTTTGGAAGGAGATGCCTTCTCCTCCAACGGGAGGATTCGCTTCTCCTCCATCCTCTACACTCGCACTCTCTTTTCATTTAAAAAAAAGGAATAAAATTGGAGTAACTGTAGCATTTACTCCTTGCGATGAACTGTACTACTCCCTGGGAAGAGTAACAGGCTGTAGATAGATGCCTTTGAAGATAGTTTGTATGAAAGTAATGGTTGCTTTATTAAGGACCATTGGTTGTGACAAACCAAACTCTTAATAAAACTGCCGCCATCGGACAGCCGTTTTCGGGACTTCATTGGACCCTTCTTGTGGGATGAGGAGCAGCAGTTCCGCTGCCTGCCCGCGTCACAAGTAACGGATGTGTTACGTAATTTACGAGTACATTGGTGATAACGGCGGACGCTGAAAGCCCACGCCGAAGGTTTGACAAACTGCTCAAGCGGCGCACCTACGGACGACCGGATGGAAACCTCGCGCTGTCTCTCAAAGGGCGTGTATTTCAGTAACACCTACAATAGCGCGACTTTTGCTTGCATTTTCTTTGTTTTTAGAATCTATCTAGGTCTGTGAAAGCGCAATGTTTACGGGGAACGGTGCCAGTACGGTTGAAATATATATAGTAACCGTGTTTCTTCACACGCCCATCATAGACTGTCGGACATATTTTCACATGACTGGGACACGAGGCAATCACGAGACTGGGACACGGCGTGCAATCGGGCCGAGGTAGAACTGAACCTGTTTATTGCGCAAACATGAAGCAGCTAGGCAGCGCCGATAGCAGCGAGAAGAGCACTCGAATGTGGCCTACGATCAAGAGCGCCCGTCGCTCCCGGTTGCGCTCAGTTTAAAGATGATAGCGAGCTTTCGATACGATGCTCCCGAAACTCGCGCAAGCCGTGTCGAATGTCGTAAAATTTCCCCGGTGGCATCGGGACTGCTCCGGAGCGCTCAGACCGCGGTCTCGAGTAGCAAACACGCAGAGATAAGGCCGAAGGCACGCGGCGATAAACTAAAAAACACGAAAAAACAAACGTACCAACACTTCGCGGCAATATATATCTTACTCGGGTATGATAATTCTCAACGTGATACACGAGTAAAGTATTGCGAAGGCGATATCTTATACTCCTTTCGCAAAATACAAGAAGAATACACTTTCACTTTAATCTAGATGTCTAGAATATCTCTGGCAAGACAGACCACGGCTCTCTGTATGCAACTCTAAACTCGAATGCGCCGACAAAGGGTCAAAAAGGGACTGAGCTGTCCTCTAGCGGACTCTCTTTTTTTAAAGGGAGTGTGATAGAGGACAACTTACTCCATTTTTACTCGATTCTGTTTACAATGTATAGGTACTCGCTAGAGGCCGCCGAACAGGCGGCCCAGGTTGCTAGAGGGAGGGGGATTGGGATAGGGAGGGGAGGTGGGAGCGATGGGGCAAGAGATGAGACAGTGTTCCATGTCGGCGTAGGAGGAAGGGCAGTTCTTGCAGTGTGTCCGCTTTATAAGTTTGTGCAAGTATAGCATAACGGGTGTCAGGAGTAATTCTAGTGGTCTAACGTAGCATGAACCTTAAGTCGCACGTTAGGAAGAGCGGAAACAGAAAGTAAAATAAAAATAATAAGTACTACTGGGACAGTGCAGTGTTTGCCGTTGTGTTCATTGAGAAATAATGAACACTTGAGAAATAAGAAACGTCACTTTCGGTAAAGGCATCAACTGATTCTGATGCTATCGCACTGCCAACCCCTACTGTAGTTAGGTGTCCTTGTGAATTAGACGAACTAGAGGTCCTTTATAGTAGACTGCTAGTGCAGCGATGTTTTAAAAATCCTGGACCTGACAAACTAAACGAAAACTCGTCTATCGGCACACAAGCCATGTTCGGGTGGCAACAGTGTGTTGACTTTCACGTCACAATCCATGCTGGCACATCTTCGACCGCAGGTGCGTCTCGAATGACTCGGGCAACGTATAAATGGCGGTTGTAGCACACAAACGCGACGTTCCGTCCCGCCCGCGATACGGCCACTTTGAGAAGAAGACAAATCCGCGAGCGTCCGTCCGACCTTCGGTGCAATTTGATGGTCGCCAATTTGCTACACTCGCTCGCGGCTAGAAATGCCCTTTAGAGACAAACGTAAAACGACGCTCGTCTGCGCCTCTCGAACCGCGAGCGGGGTGCATGTGACAACCGTGTACTGAAGAGAGACGCCATTAGGCAAACGTTGCGGCGGCTTATTAAGGACGTTACGCCGGACCTTAAATGCCGACTTGGAGCCACACTGGCGGCGCTGCGGTAGCAGAGTCGAAACGGAGGCCGCGCGTCGCGGGGTGCCTGAACCAAACCTGCGACGACCTCGTCGTAGAAGTAATGTGAAACAAAATGGCCCCCGCCTACCTCTTCCGTCACGTGTTATTCGCGCCAGGTCACCGCTACAATATTACTGCCCGGAATTGCGTTTGTTTTTTTCTCTTTATGTTTCTTTTTCTGACGAGTACAACTCGCGCGTTTCCGCTTCAATCTCTGCATGTACGGCGAAGCCGCGGAATATTCTAAGAGAAACTGGGGGGAGGGGGGGGGGGGGGGTCGCCGAGAATCGGTATACCGCAGGGGAAAAGGATATGTAGTGCATCAAGGACGACGTATTGGGAGAATGAGAGATTGCACTAGGGGGCGAACTTCGGCGCACTTATATACATCATAATAAGCCGCGAAATCCTCATCTCTATCTCCTTGTGCAGCAGCGTCTTTATAGATTTCATGTTTTCGCGTACAGACCGGGTGTCGCAAATCCTTCTTCCCCTTACTGCGCGTCACTCCAGTACTAGACGAGGAGTGTATGTGCGTGTGTGGGGCCCTCCATCCCCCCCCCCCCCCCCCCCCTCATTTTTTTCTCTCTGAACCGGAATTCCAGATTCCTTCTTTTATATGCAACAGCACCGCGTCGCCTCATCTTGCACAGCATATCACGCGTGCCGCCTCTCTCTTTCCAGTTCAATTCCGCCCGCACACAATTCACCCGCTCCGCGCCCACTGCACGCACGCTTGTACAGCCACAAACACAGAGAGAGAGACACACACGAAAAAAGAATAGACAGCACCCGAGCGCGCAACAACACCTCGTTTCATCGACGCGCACCGCGGCTTCTAGTCACTTCCCCCGCATATATTCTCTTCGTATTCTTCTTCGTCTTCCTTCCATCTTGCACGGCCCGCACGAAAATGCGATGCGAGAGCACAAAATCCCGAGGAGGTCGGGTGCGAGAGAGCGAATCAAAAAGAATACCCTCCACATCCTCGTGTATGATTGGATATAGAGTCCTCGCCACCGCGTCTCTGTATATAAGGTCGGGTCGTCGCCGTTGACTGGCGGCGGCGGCGGGATTGAGATATCAAACTTCTCAATATACTCTCCGGTCGATTAAAAGAGCGGGGAGGTCGTCAGGCTAGGTGGTGGTGTAGCGTGCGCGTACAATTCTCTTCATCTTCGATTGCCGTGTTCGCTTCAGCCCCCCCCCCCTTCCCCCTCTCCCTTCTTTTTTTTTTCCTATCGCACGTTTCCGCAGCGAACCTTGACGAAGCGAGCGAGCGATCCGCACACCACCACAGTCGGCGGCGGCTTCTCGGGCGACCCAATCCATTTTGACTGACACCTCCTTCACACCCTCGCCCGCAATTCTCGGCGCCCGCAACGGCCGATGCCGCCGGTTCGGCGCGGAAACTTGCGCGAAAGGCGAAAAAAAAAGAAATAGAGAAACATAAAAACAAAGAAGAAAGGCCGCGCGAAGAAGGGAACGATAATAAAGACGGCATGGCGGCAGACGCTTGACGCGGTACGAACTTCTCCGCTGCTGCTCCGAGATTCACGGTGCCACTGGCGTCGCTCTTTTGATCGCTCAACCGCGTCGGGAAGCTTAGGAGTAATACACCTCCCACACGCGTCCTTCCCTTTCCCCGGCGCTCGCGTAAGTCTTTTCTGTAGCTTGCCTTTTTAGTGGCTTCGGAGTCCCCCCTTCCTCAGCCCCCCCCACCTCTCTCTCTTTCCGCACTGACTTCAGGAGCGTATCCTTTCTGAGGACGTTTCGGCAAATGCGCGTGTTCTCTCCTCCTTCCCGGCTTGTTCAACTACACCGCTCGTTTTCTTCGACAAAGCGTTCGTCTCGAAGTGTGGCATATACGCGTACGCCGTATCCGGACACACACCCCATTTCGCTACCGCCGCTGTCTCTTTCCCTCTCTCCATCCCTCACATTTACTTTTATTTTTTTAAATTGGCGCAGCAAGGCGCCGTCGTCTATATATCTATGACTGCTCGCTATAGAGTCTTCTTTGATTCGCTCAAAACTTGGAACGACAAAGCAGATCAGTCATACGACGTTTGTATACGTGCACGCATTTGAGCCCAAGTTCGACTGCTGGTTTTCGTGATCCTCCTCTTCACTCCCCCTCCCCCCCCCCCTTCCTTTCTAGCCTTATTTTCTATAGTTTCTTTCTTCTCTTCTCACTCTATCTTTCGCTCATCTTGCCTTTCGAATCCGGAGTTTTTTGGGCGTTGGCGCACTCTCGAACCAGCTTGAGGAAAAGAAAAACTAAACAAGCAGTATGCGAGACAGTCGGCGATTTCCGAACGGCGTCATCATCTTCGCCGCTGGCCCACCCGATGCACGTCTCCTTCCTCTTCTTTCTTCCCTTCTTACTTTCTTTCTTTCCCTTCGGTTCCTTCGCATCGGGTCGCAATTATCATTCCAAACTCGGCATCTTTCTCAATCTCAATAACCTCGCCCGCGCGTCTCTCGGGCGCCTGCTGTCTCCTCGTTCGTACTCTTTCCCCTCCATAACCCGGCAATTCAACTCCCCTCCCCCCTATTTCGTCTCGCGCTCTCGCCGCTGTAGGAACCGATCCCTACGGGTTTTGCTATTCCACCCCGTGTGTCTACGCCGTGCCTGCTGCCTGTCGATCTATCTGTATTTACATGTGACTCGTTGGTGCGGTCCCAGTCCGCACATCCGTGCGGGCCTAGACTGATGGCGCACGCCTGTGAAAGAAAGAGAGAGAAAGACGCGAGCACGCGAGGTTCTCATCATCTCGGACGCTCGTATTGCACGCAGAGGGCATCTTGCTTCGCCGCTGCCGCCTTTCTCCGTTTACACGGTGCGTGATTCAAATCACGCGTTATGCAGTTTCCTCTCCGTGTTCGTCATTTCGTACGCTCCTCCGGATGACCTCTCCGTCTTATACTCCCATTAAAGACCGTTCGCCCTCTTTCTCAGCGCGTTCTGTTTCTCTCTCTCCTGTTATTTTTGTTCTTTTATTTTCTTGACCACTTTAGCAGAGGACGGCAGCTATGTTTCGGAGCATTTCTTCCTGACTACACCAGCAGTACACAATTAGCGGTGGCGTAGCCATATGTTCGATTCGAAACGGCTAAGAGAGAGGAACAGAAAGGTTTCCGTCTCTTCGATGGGGAGGAGTTAGGTAAGAAGGAAAGTGAGCTATCTAAGCATGCGAGCGAGCACAACTTCGAGGAACAGGTACAGCCTTTGTGAAAAGTTTAGAGTCCAGGGGGTCTGCTTCTAAGCACTATCGTGGCGCTCCTGTAGCACTCATGGAAGTCCTACGCATCGGAGGGAGCAGGACGAAAAACTTCTTACCTTCAGGAGATTTGGGACGCTGTGCGCGCATTATGAGCAAAGCAGTGTGGCCCAGAAGCAAACCCCCTGGGCTCTAAACTTCTGACAAAGGCTGTACATGTTCTCTAGGCGGCTGCCGTCAAGCGTTGGCGCCACGGACCCACATGAGGGGCTCACATATGAGCGAGTCCTCTACAGTGGATGCGAGCCACTCCCCAGGGAATGGTATTCTCCGTTCCGTCTCACTTCCACTCGAGATTCGGCAGACTGGGAGCGCAGCCAGTGTTCGGAGTGAGACGCGCACGAAGGTACCCGACACAATTGAGAACGCGTAGTGGTGCCTGATCCGTATAAATTCCGGATCCAGGCGTGATCCGCGGTCTCTTGCAACTCGGTCCTAATTTCGACCACATCTTGCTTGCCACTGGCTCCCTTGCACTCCTTCTAACGCTGTTTTTAAGGCAGTGCCAAAAGCGCTGGAAGGCTTTCTATCTGAAGTGGTCGTCGTCGTCGTCGACGTCGACGTCGTCGTCATCATCATCATCATCCAACAGGTTACGTCTACTGCAGCGCAAACGCTTGACCAGGGACATCCTTCCATATCCTAGTTCTTAGGTGAACTAAAGTAGACCACTCCACCGCTCTATCTTGGCGCCTACTATGGAGCTGGGCACTATCATAACCCAGCCAATCTAATCTCATCTCCCCTCCTGTCTATGTGCCGGCTTCAGCTGTCATCGCTTTCCTTTGGCAAACACTCTGTTACCCTAACATGCCGTCGGTTATCTGTTATCAGCATCACATCACCCTTGCCCCCCTCCGGCCCATTCAATTTCCTACTCTTGATTTCCTTTCTTCGTGTCTTCTGTCTAGGCTAGTGTAGTACAGGCATGGGGCGTTTGTTTAAAGCCAGCGTCCTCGTTACATCACATACTCTTCACATCATCAGAGACTCTTGAGTTCATTACGTCCGCCTTCAAGCCTACTAGTCCTCAAGCACTCTCCTTCTACGGCGGCCTCCGTAACTTCTCGCCGTCCTAGCGGCACGCTGGTGTAGGCGAAGATCAAACCAGCGCCGAAATACCGTTCTCAATTTGATTTGAACGCGTTACGGGTCCGCAATCTTTGAGAGCGGCGCGCTATAGCTTGCCGCCCTCCGCGCCATCCGAATCCAGTCCCCCCCCCCCTCCCCGGACTGTGAGGCTCAATCTTCCGAGAAAGTTCCTTTTCATATCTCACCGTCTTAACGTTTCTGTTCTCCTCGTTCTGCCCACTCCCCTCTCCAACGGCGCCACATCTCATCTCTCGCTCATCTTTTCCGAGTTCTTTACGGAGGGAGAAAAAGATGGGGGGACGATGGAGGAGTGGAGATGTTGTGGGGGAGAGGGGGCATTGGGAAAAAGAATACCCATCTTTTGTTTCACCCGGGCAACTTCACTGTCCCCCCCCCCCTTCACCCCCCCCCCCCCCCCCCCCCGAAGTCCCTCTTACCCTCAAACCGGATTTTAAACAGACGCTCGCCGCCAGTTCCTCCTCGGATGGTGCTGCGGTCTCTCTGTATGCCACGACGAGTCCGTTCGCCGCCGCGCCGTTTCCAACAGACGGCACACAGGCATTTCGGCCGCCTGTGTAAACGCCAGACGAGGCGCGTTTGCATACGTCACGCACGCACGCACGCACACACGCACGTAGAGCGACCGGCCGGCCACGCCGCCTGCAGGAGGCGGTGCGGAATGAAGTTTGTGAAGTCGGACGTACGGACGGACGGCGCTGCGGTACTAACCGCGCTCTGCTGTGAAGGATGTGGAGAAGAAAACTTGCGGAGACGAGGTAGTGGGGTATAGCGAAGATGTTTGAAATTCCTTTCGGCTATTCACTGCCTGCCGACAATCCCCCCCCCCCCCCCCCACTCCTTCTTTGGGACCTTCTACTCCATCGTTTCGTCTTTTCTTCTCTCATTCCTCGGTTTGTGAGTCCGGCCGTTCGCATTTTATTGCGAAAGCTGTATTATATAGGATGTTGTCTCGGGTAAACGACGCGAAAATTGCGCGAGATTTTTCCATTCCAGGCATAAACAGGGCCCTTCCGACAGTCTCACGCCGATGCTTTCTTCTTTGGCGGCTTGCAATTACACGTTTCCCAGTTCTACGCAGTCTTTAGACACCGTGGCGATTGGTTAGCATGTAGTGATGTCACGGCAGTGCGCTGAACTGATTGGTTCGCATGCAGTGATGCTACGCATGACGTCACTGCAACATGCCACGATAACGCACAACCGGCTGGTCGAACACAATGACGTCACTAGTGAGAACTACTTCAATTGTTTTCGTGAATGTCGGTGGTAAAGAGAGGTCGAAATGATATTATGCGCGGGACGGCGTGTACAGAGTCGCTCGACGTTTAGTGTTAGTCTAAGTCACACGATAATTACATATATTTGTTGTAATGTTGACAGAGAGAAGGCAAATAATTCAGCTTATCTGGTGAGCAGATGCTCAATGTAAGTATGACACGGCTAAAAACGCACTCTCTGTCGCAAATTACAGCCTAATGTATACATGACAAAGAGCGCAGTACGCTGTACCGGCACCTATGACGCGTGTGCTTGGCGTAGCCGTCTTTTTTATCATCAGCCCGTCTGATGACGGTGTTACAAGTAAACTATTGTTCCATTGAAAGCAACGTTGTCAACTTCTCTGGGCGGATCCTCAGAGCCAGCGGTGTTCCACTGCTGTATTGGCACTAAGAGGTCAATGATTTGATACCCTTGTCGGCTAGTGGCTCCTGCCTGTATCGGCGCTTTACTGCTATAGATTACCGGCGGTGGACCGTGTTTTGGCGAAACTGCGAGATCTTTGCCTAAATCTGATTGACCCTTGGTGCGGATATTTCATGCTTGAATATAAAACGAAAGCACATATTTTTGTTATAATAAAAAATATACCAGATTATTCTATATTTTAATATTTCGATTCGTATTCGGCCATGTTGCATTCCAAAAAAAAAAATCAGTCCAATAGTTCTGTACTTTTGTTATGTACAGTCGTGAGCAATATGAAAGGGAACAGTACTATTGGTTGTTCCATAAATATGAGTGACAGTTTTTTTCTATTCGCAACTAGTTTTCCCCTTGGCGTTTAATGAGTGTAACTATGAGTGTAATACACAAAAGTCATTCTCAAATTTAGGGGAGAAATAACCAGAAAATACTCAATTTTGTGGGAAAGGTTTGTCGCCTCTGATATTGCTCACGAGTGTACAAGTTTGTGCTATGTGTCGATTTTGCCACCTGTAGCAAGAGCCTTGGCCTGGAGCCCATAGCTCCTGCTCCGCTTTACGTATAAATAAAATGAATGAATGAATGAATGAATGAATGAATGAATGAATGAATGAATGAATGAATGAATGAATGAATGAATGAATGAATGAATGAATGAAATGGCCAAGTCAGCCAGCCGTGTCTGAGAAGCCTCGACGAAAAGATTTTTTCGAAATCTTGGATAAAACATATAGGACTGCATATAGAAGCCGTTACCGACCACCTATCCCGATAAGCGGGCGACTTGGGCCTGTCAAGCATCTGCCCCTCGATTGCACCTATTCATGTTTAGTTACGAGATAGCAGCCTCACTTCTGAGTTTGATAGCTTCCTACCAGAAGAGAAGTAGACGGGCAGAAAACTCGAGCTGCTTTCATTTCTTCGGAAATATATATAGAAAAAGAAAAACAAGGGTTTAGTGACCTTTCGCCCATTGTTTGCTCATCCCAGTGAGAACTAAGCGACTTCATCCCATACTGAACGAGGAAGTGATAAGCATGGTCATAATGACCCAGGCAATGAATACGAGTTAATGATAGCCTGGCTGAAATCATGGAGAGCAAGTGGACATGGGCTGAGCATGTATAGCGATGACAGCTGATAGCCAAAGAGCGCTTAGGATAACAGAGTCGATTTGAAGAGAAGACAAGCATAGCAGGGAGTGGCTGAGAGTCGAGATTAGGAAGTGTTTGTGGAGATGAGGTGTCGCAGCTGGCATAGGGCAGGGTTAATTGAAGGTCGGCGTTAGAGGCCTTTGACCTGCAGTAGACGAAGTTTGGTTCTTGATTATGGTGAAGTGATGTGGTGTGTTCGAATTACGGTGCTGGTGACGGTGATAGCATCGCTTCTTTCATTCGTATTCACTGGCCTGACCGAGGCGTAACGATTCCCTCTAAGTTGCCGCATTTGAGACGGCTCAATTTTCAGCCCAATGTGTACATCCCTCGATTGCACGTTGCAGCGTCTGTACAAGGAGCGGACTCAGTCCAGTAGAGGCGAGCAATGAACAACTCGACTGCGGATTACGCGTCGCTAAGCTGCACTAAATGCCGGCTTTGGATACCACTGGCATCTCCTGGTGCGTTAGTTAACGCTTACTTCTTTCTCACTGGCGCCTGGTCACACAATGCTACCGTCTTGTTCGAAGATTCCCAACCTCCTCGACTCCGCCAGCGCCTAGGGTAAACGCCTCACTTGGGCGCCGAAGAGAGCTTGCTTTCTTTTTCGCTCAGCTACGCACCATTCGTTTCTTCGTTCCATTTTTATTCCCACGTTGTCCTGTTTCGAATCTTTTTTTATTTTCGTTTCTCTTTCGTCAATATCCTTTTCTTTTTCCGCCCCTCTCCTTTCCGTCTCTCTTTCTTTCTCGAATTTCCCTCCTATTTCCTTTTTTATTGCGTTTTTCTTCGACGCTTTGAAAACAAAGGCAGCGGCTATGGGAGCGCAGACCGTCCTGCCCTCCGGCCGTATGATATATGGATTACTGTTGCTTTGACGGCTCCGCCGTAAGATGCGAGCGGACCTTCTGGCTGTATGCGTCTTGAGGGAAGGGAAAGGGAGAAAAAAGAGAAGGATGCCATAAAGTTCGCCTGGTGTTCCGGCTTGTCTTGGATGAGGCTGACTCGTTTGTTAGGGGTTCCGCGCATGGCCTCGAGCGGCACTGCGCGGCCGGTCGTCTAGCCTAAAGCGGCTGGTTGGAGTCGCTGTGCGCTTTATTTGCAGCTGGGTGCCGTACTGGTCAGTGCCAAGTCGTTTCATTCGTGGTGACCGGAGGGTGGTCTGCGCGCATTGCTCAATTTAACGGTGCTGTACAGGAACCTCGTCAGTTTTGATGCCTATGCAGATCTTATACAGATCTATAGTTGTTTTTGAGGCGCTTTGCTGGTGTGACAAAATCTCCGTCGCTGTAGAGTACTGAGTCTACTGAACTCGGCTGGTGAGGATGATTATAAAGCGGCGAGGAAAGGAAAGAGGGGGGAGTAATGAGAGGAGGATTCCGGACTACGCTCCAATGGGAGATGGAAAAGGCAAGATGAACAAGGGTGAGAATAAAAAGAAGTAAAAATGCATTAAAGCGCAGATGCAAGAAAAGCGAGGAACATCACAGACCGTACCGTGAGTCTGCGTGCCGAGAATTCCTTGCAGATTAAAAAGAAACGACACAAATTCTGCATTCACCGCGAGGGTTATTGCGAACAGCGTGTATGTGTTTTTTCAACTCTACACCTATAACCCGTTAGCATAAGATATCGCCACCTGTGATTCGTCAATGTAATCTTTCTTTTTGTTTCTGTGGAAAGCTTCCACTGATATTGCAGTTATGCTCAAAGGCTGAACGATGATACTCACGCACAGCCCGTGACCCTCCTCCTCCTCATACCCTTCCCTCACCCTCGTTTTCCGGCTACCGAGTTCCAGTGGGCGCATCCGGGAACAATAAATGAACCGCGAATGATTTATTCCGAGTATTGGGTGGCTCTCTGGGAAGGGGGCGAACGGCCTCCGCCCTTCTGCCTTGTTTATGTTTGCACATAAAGCGCTGTTTGTTTTTTCGCGTGAGCGCACATACACCCAACTTTCGCATGTGCGAGGCTCCCCGCACTTGGAGAGCACGGGGTTTGAGCCGATCCTTTCTTTCCCCGTAAAATAAACATTCTCGTTCTCTTGTTCCTATCGCCCGTTCTCGCAAGATTGCACGCCTTTGTCTTGTGGAAAGAGAGGGAGAAATTCACTAAAGGCTCGTTTCTGTTCGTCCCTTCCGTTCACGCGAAGTACAGAGGCGGGCAGAAGAGGGTGAGGGTGTAATACACACAATGTGAGGAGGACGAGCGCTGCACACAGCTAGACAGAGAGGTGTAGACTTCGCGAAAGGGGAAATTTGTATATATAAGTACGTGGATGGATAAGGGTGGTTCTCGGTCTGTCTGTAGGTGAGGGAGAGAACGCAGGGTTCATCACGCATAAACGGGTCATGAAAACAGGAACGACGCCGGGTTAACGTTGGCAGTGGTTAGGGAAGAAATAAACCACTGCGCAGGGGTCTAGTACTGAACCAAAGGAAAAACAATAGAACAACAAAAAAAGAACGGGTGCGTCCGTCCAGCCCTTCCCCCCTGTCCACCCTCTCCTCATCCAGTCATTCGTTCGGTTCGCCCTCTGATTTATTCGTTCGTCGTTTCCCGCACGAAGCGGCGCGGTGGCTCTCCGTTTTCATTCTACATCGCCTAGCAGTGTTTTGTATTTACTTTCTTTCCTCGTTGTGCGCGGACATGCATTTGTCGGTTTCCGCTTTCCCTCTATTGGTTCACCTTCTCCTCCTCCTCCTCATGACTAGCCTGTCCGTATGTTCCCTCTCTCATAGCTGCACCAACTTTTTTTCCTTCTGTTTTTCCTCTCTGCTCCCTTCAAAATGCCTATTCGTAAAAATGGAGCCCCGTAGAGTAGGGGATGCCAATGAGGAGGGAGAGGGTGAAAACTGGGCGAGGAGGAACGGCGTGTATAAAACGAGGGAAATAAACAGAACCAGCGAGTGAAAGAGCGAAGGAGAGAGTGCACGGCGCGGTAAGGGTGGATTGAGTGGAGAGGGTGCGCCGGTTACAGAGCGCTCTCGGGCTGCTATAACGCAAGCGGCTGTGGAGAGGAGAGGCGCCATTACCGATGTCGCGTGTTCTGCTCTCTGCCTCTGCCGCCGCACGCTCACTCGCTCGTGCTCGCTGCGGAGGCAGTAGTCGTCGTCCTTTGCTGGTGGCGGGGCAGGCAGCGGGGACCCGCGCGAAGTCTAGCGCCGCCGGAGAAGCCGTGCTCGTCTCTTCTTCGAGGCGGTGCGGACCCGTCCACATTTCTGCCCCGCTCGCAACCGGACGTGCTCCTCCGTCGCACGATGCAAGGCGGTTAGCGAGCCGACAGACAGTTGCGTGTTAGTTTGTGCTGTGTCCGCGCGGCCGCAGCGTCTATCCGTCGACTTCCCGAGATATCGGCGTCCCTCCGTTCAGCATCGCTTCCGTCGCGCTCCTCTGACGTGAATCCTCTTCCATCCACGTGGTCGAAAGGCGCCAGCTCCGCATCTTCATCTTCTCCGTCCGTGTGGTGAGCGTGTGTGCTAGGGAAGAAAACAACGGGAGCAGTGTGAGGGAGTGAGTGTGGCGAGAGGGGAGGACGCGTGCCTCTGAGTGTAGCGTGCTGTTGTTCCTGAACTCTCCTCCGCCGCTTCCTCCTCGTCCTGCGCGTAGTCGTCCTTCTCTCCCTCTGTGGACAACACCCCCCTCCGCCCTGTGCGAGCGAGACTCCACCCCCCGACGAGTACGACGCAGCGACGCGAAGGCGACAGATCGCCGTTTCACACGGGCGCCGAGCGCGTGTTAAGCAACGCGATACGCGTCCGTATCGAGTCGAGCGTGTGCCCGCCGCACACGCGCGCCGACGGCTCAGCGGCGTGTGCTCTCCGCACGCTCGTGTCTGTATTGTGGTGTGTGTGTGTGTGTGCGTGACCGTGCGTGAGAGCGTGTATTTGCTTGCGGTCGGCCCTACGGCAAAAGCAGCGCCGTTCAGTCCTGTATCGCTCGACGTCAAAAAGACCGGCGCTGCCGCAACGCCCGTTGCGATCGGAGACGCAATCTAGCCACCGATATCGGCGGGGTTTTCGTAACATGGCGTCGTGCCCCAAGTGACGACGTCCACACGGCGCCGCCGCTACTGCTGCTGCTCGCAGTGGCCTCAGGATATCGCTTGTCTCGCCTCTTCGAGTCCCGTTACGAGAGGAAGGACGGCGGCGACGTTGGGAAAATGTGCTCCGAGGGTGTCGCCGAGTCGGTGGTGTTTGTAACAGTGCCCGTGTCGCGATTGTGTCCTTCTTCGCACCTCGTTGATTTGGTCGTCGACGCTCGCGTTGTTGGCGGACAAGTGTTGTCGTCGCCGGCGACAGCTGTCGACGGAGTCGTCGTGTCGTCGTTGCCGCGGGTTTCGGCCGTCCATCAGCTGAGGCAGGAACGCCCGGGAGGCGTCGCTCCGCACGAGATCCACTGACGTCGGTTTGGCAGAGGCGTGATTCATTCGCTGTTCACCTGAGCACGCTGCGCCCTCATAGTAAGTAAACGCTGCAGCGGAGCCTTTTCATTGGAAGACGGCAGAGGATGACTCAGGGCGAGGGTTGAAACTAACGACTTTTTATTTCCGTTAAATATGCGTGGCTCGCGTCAGCCACCGGCGACTTCTAGTTGCAGCCATGACGGCAACCTTGCCCGGACGATTGAAACTGGTCGGAGCGCTGCTGTAGATAAAGGCTAACTGGAGGTCGCCTGACTAATTACGTGAAAGCCCGTAAAGCGGGTGGTCTCCCTGCTGCATCGAGCGGTCTTTGGATGTCGGGAGCTCGTCAGTTATGGTATAACACCGGTGGTTGTGTGCAGTGGTTTAGAATACCTACGTGACGAAATTAAAAAAGAAAAAAAAAACGCCCGTCTGTCATGGAGAGGGAGTGCTCTTAGAACATCCCCAGGTTGTGATCAGCATTGATACGGAGCCGCCTACCGGTTCAGCGTTTCTCATAGCCCATGTTCAACACGTTAAACCTCGCGTACCGGCCAACGGTACAGTCTTTACATAAAGTAGCCCGGCAATGAGGTTTTTATTTTTTTTTAACCATGTAGTGGAGTTAGGTAAGAAGAACCCTTCTGTTCACCTTTCGAGGTCTTTTGGAGTTTAAGTGTGCCGTAAGAACTCCACTACGCAGCTGATAAGCAAACCAAAACGGCTACGTGTGGAATACAGCTGCATGATGTCGGTCGCGATAATTCGGAACCGCCGTTAATGATGGGCATGGTAAGTCCAGACGCGGTACCAAGGAATGACTGTTGGAAGGAAAAAAAAACTGATATTATTTTAATTTACAATGAAACAGATGCACCGACGCCACAGCGCACGAATGCAATGCGGCATTGGTGCCTCGGTTTCACACCGTAGTTTGCTTCTCCCCATCTTCTATGGCCCTTCCTGTATCCAGTGGCAACTGTGAATGTTTTAACGTTCTCCGGGAACTTTCGCGTAGCTAGCACGTCAGTTCTCTAGCCACAAGTCATTTGACTCTAATCTAAACCACTGCAGGAGACGCTGCTTTATATACCCAATGTCACACGGGCAAACTTGACTTGATATCACTTTCAAAAGGTGACACTAGCCTTATTGCCATTGGCGCAGTGTCACAGGGTCAATTTTAGAATCACTGGCTGCTGTACAAACTTGCTTCGAAGTGAGTTTGGCGAACTCGCTTCACTCGACGTGAACGAACTTCATCGCGCCGCCGCCATTTCAGAGCGATTTTCGCGCGCACTGAGAAGCCAACGCATATGGAAGCAAGTGTGTTAGTGTGTCGTAATACCTAATAGATTTTCCTCCTAACAAGCAGTTTTCAAGCTCGAAATACTAAACCTAAAGACATATACCACTGTTTTGCTTGACACGCGTGCTTCATGTTCGTGTCGAATTTTAATGGTTTGTTGTGACAGTAAAATTGTGGGAAAAGGCTTTTACTTACAAAAAAACATAAACGCTGTTAAAATTTTTGAGCGCATCTTTGTTAAGGCGGTCTCTCATCGGAATAAATTCCGGATCGCATTTCTCTTCCACTCGTACAAGGAAAGGGAAGTGCCTGACTCCTCTTCCAGACGCTGCGTACGCATTTGTGTACTTACCGAACTCGCAGGGAGGTTTTTTCTTTGATTACGCAAGCTAGCAATGATTTATTTTGTTTCAAACGACTTTAGCAGTATTCAAACTGCAACTTGGGTGCTCTTTAACGTTAGATATAGCGAACACAGTAGACTATATTGAGAATTGGTATTTCAGGAAAGGAAATGGCGCAGTATTTGTCTCACATTTCGGTGGACACTCGAACCGCCTCGTAAGGGATGGGATAAAGAAGGGAGTTAGAGAAGAAAGGAATGTCGTACTGGAGGGCTCCGGAATAACTTTGACCACCTGCGGATCTCTAACGTGCACTGACATCGCACAGCACACGGGCGCCTTTGCATTTTGCCTCCATCAGATTATATTTCTCAAAGTGGTGAATTTGGAAGCACGTCTCATGTGGACAGATATTGTCACGCGTAATATTATCATTCCTTTCTTCTATGCTGCCAATTTCTAGCATCGTGTGCACCTTCGAAAAACAAATTTGTTCTCATACAATCCCTCTGGTGCTTATTTCATTGCTCCTGGTGCTTAAGTGACACAATTTCCGACCGTTGTGACGCTTTGTGAAAATTTTTTGTGCAAGCCTGTAGTATTTTTTCGGCCGGTGACTTGCGATTCAACACTAATTGTCTTTCTTGAGGTCTTCGCAAACTGTTTTTGGGCGGCAAATTTATTTCTTTTTTTATACGCAAATGGCGGGTTTCGTCTGAAACTGTTTTGACCGTGTCAGAAAATCACTACGCGTCGAAGAGATATGGTGGCGATGGCCTTCGTTCAGCCAGCAACTTGTCAAGGCGCGGCCAGCAGACCACGATAACCTCCGTGAATCGCAAAGGCTATATATGCATGCTGTTCTCCACGAGGCAATCGTACGCATGGCCCTGAGAATTCGCTGGTTACATTCACATCCAGTGCTACACGTGTAAGCGTTAAACTATCTTTCTTTCCGTCGTTCTTTTTGTTGTTGTTCTTTTATTTTGACGCATATATTTACTGTCTACATAGGAGTGTCATTGAAAAAAAGGTAATCGATTTTTCTACTGCATTGCTTAAGCCTTATGCATCGATATGTATGCAAGTAATTTTTGTTATGCCTGTGATTTACTACTAAAGGAACTTGGTCGCATGAATACCAACTATCTTTTAGCTAGGGATCCAGATGTTAGTGCAGTCGTGCCTCTGTAATGAGTGTTCGAAAATAAAAACCAATCAGTCAGTCTCAATCCTTGCGTCACGGGACGCCAGAACGCCGAAAAATTCTCCGTGGACTTTTGGCTGGACAGTAATGAACGTTCATACGCCTCAGCTGACCGTTATTTTATTGAATTTTTGTTACATGGGCTGCCGCGAGACACGAGAAAAGAAAAAGAACTGCAGCCCTTCAGCGCGTTTTGTGTGTTAACTGCAGCCATGATCAACCAAGGAGAGAAAAGATGGAGTTAGCATACCAACACGACCGCAAAACACAAAATTGCCGGAGGCAGGGCAGGAACAGAAGAGGAGCATTTACTAACGCATGCAACGCTTGCTTAGAACGTGACGAATGCTGCACTTCTAACGCACGCAATGCGGTATGAGTACATTGGTAAGCTTATCCACAGCAGTGAGAACCCTTTTCGTCGGTGTCAGTGGCCTTACGGACAAGCCCTCACTGGAAATATTTCGATGCTTTATACAGAGAAATGGGATAAAGGTAGCTGCTGTTTGAAAAGAAGAGCGAAACTGGTCATTTCTCCAATGAATTTAGAAATGCATATCGTGAATACTATACATCGAGACGAGACCTACTTCGAAAAAAAAAAAAAGAATTTAGCCAATTCAGCGAGAAGCTGTCTTAGATGGGGATCTTTGGCTATTGTCTTGTTTTTGAGTTAGTCTGTAATGTGTAAGCTGATAGTAAATGCAAGTGGCGAGAATTCGCGCCGTCTTCTACTCATGAAGCGACTCACTGCACTGAGGGCTTTCCCGGATGATGTCCCTTAAAGAGCTCCTCGCTGTTAAAGGACATTGTTCACTTGTCACGCAAAGTTACTGAGTTGTTTTTGTTGTCGAAGTTGTAATGAAGTTGCAGAGTAACGGTATGTTTAATGCCCATGACGTTTTTATTTTTCATATTGCCGCGAATTTCAGAACGTTGCACGTACCTCCGCAATATCCTTGGGGTGCTCGGGAAAAATAGATTTCAATCCAATTTCTGTGCAGCTACGAAGCGACGTTTGGAAGGCAGAGTTGCGTGATCGATTGTGACTGTCCACGACTTTCACTACTTCACGAAGACCTGCACCGCCTTTGTTCTCTGTCGCGGGGCAGTAGCACAGTGGAAGAGGCGAATATTCCGTTCAAAATTTTCTTTAGGAACTTCATAGGCAATAAAACTTTTTGCTGGGCGAGTTGGTTCGTTTTGCTTGAGGGGATGTTTGTAGCGCGACAAAAACTGACAAGGGACAGGAGACGAACGGGACAAGCGCTAGGCAAACTGCAAACTACAGGAGGTTCATATTCCCTGCGAAATTTTCTTTAGCCAGTTCATAGGCAAACTTTAGGATGGTTTATGGAGGTTTAACGTCCCAAAACGACTAAGGCTATGAGGGACGCCGTAGTGAAGGTCTCCGGAAATTTCGCCCACCTGGGGTTCTTTAACGTGCACTCACATCGCACAGTACACGGGCCTCTAGATCGAAATTCGACCGGCGCGGCCGGAATGCAACCCGCGTCTTTGGGGTCAGCAGCCGAGTGCCTTAACTACTGAGCCACCGCAGCGGCTCAATCTGAAGAAGGTGCATATTGCCTGCAAAATTTTCTTTAGGATGCCCATAGGCAAACTGTAGGTGCGTATTACCTTCAAGATTTTCTTTAGGCAGTTTGTAGGAGGTGTACATTCCCTTCCAAATTTTTTGGGGCAGTCCACAGGCAAACTGTAGGAGGCGCATTTTTCTTTAGCAGTCCATAGGCAACGTGTGGAATGCCTTTTGAACTTTCTGCAAGGGTTATTGCTGGATGCAAAACACCGTAAATGCTTATTTCCCCGTCGCGGTATACCACGCTTGACGCCCTCCCGTGGGGCTGCGTGTTGCAGACGAAATGAGCGAGCTGTGTTGGCATGTTTGAGAGGTGGCATTGCTGAAGCCTCACTTTGGTACGTGGTCACAAGGTTGGTTTGTTCACGATTGCCATTTCTGTACACGCCATTTGCTCCTGATGGCGACGTATACAGCCTGTGTCAAAGGTATACAGCCCAAGAGATTCGCTTGCAACTCTTGTAGTGGGCCTGCTCAGCCCCGCTGGTCGTCGCCGTATGCTTCGATGGGATGAGGACGACAGTTGATCTCACTGGTGAGAGATTTGGAGCACTGGTGATGGAAAACGAACGCCCTTAAATGAAACAGAAGCAAACCAACTTGGTCGTGGACTTGTGACGATACATGTAAATGCTACATTACATGGACCGCATTTTCGCGGAGTATACGTCTGTCTCCGCACTGAGGAGCTCGCGAGCATCGGGAAAATCTGTCAGGCTTTCAAGATGTAGCCTTCACCTGGAGAGCAGCATAGACCACACACAGGTGCACTAAGGTCTTCTAGAATTTATAAATATAGGGTTTTTTTTAGTTAGTAGACTGACTTTTCAGCCACAGCCTTTTCAGCGGTGTAGCGGATCGTAATATAGCTAAGACGTGCTAACTAGTTGGCTGGTTAACTAAAATTTAATCGTTGACTTTATAACTATTACTGTTAGTCTCCTTATTTATTGAGAGAATTGTAGCCCACCTTAATTAATATCCATATCAGCTTTTAGGATTTCGAAAACGCAGTTACAGTCAGCGCTGTGGCCCAAGAAAATAGTGGCTACATCGCGCCAGACTCCGCTTCCGAGAAGCTTGCAGGCAAAGCATCCCCATCCAGTTCACTAAACTGGGCGAAATGGCCAAAATTTGTTTGGACACAGCGCGAAAGTTAGCTGCGTTTTCGAAATTCTATCAACTGATATGAATATAGTTCAGCAGAATGGAAAGCTGGGCTAGTTGTAGGTTGTTCATGATGAAAATTTGTGGGCGCGAGCAAACAAAAGACAGGGAAGAAACCACAGGACAAGCGCCTTTTTCACAACTAGTTTAATGGGAAGGGAACAGACACTTAAATATGAAAAGATATCACAGGTAGGTACAGATAAAAACAGCAAAGATTCCATGTTATGACTGAACAAACTTAAAATTTACGCAGATAACCTATTTCCTTTTTCGTGATCGATACTGACGGCTTACTCACGCAATTACCCTGCGAGGCAATGTGGAAAGCTTCCATCACCTCCCTGATTCTTTGTTCAGGGTGACGGAATAGAACCTCTGTTGCCACAAAGATAGGCCGGCAATTATTGCATTCTTGGAGGTGTTGCCTCACCCCTGAGGCACTGCCATTGTTGTGCTCTTTAAGGCGAATGTTCAAACAACGCCCAGTCTGCCCTATGTAGACCAGCATGCGGTCATTCCCTACATCCACCGCTTATCACATGACCTAAGACACGTGGCAAAAAGATATGATGTCAAAGTAGCCTTATCCGCTCCTTTGAAATTAGGTAGACTATGCCCCCTTGTACAAAAAAAGGCGGAAAAGGTTGACCGTATTTCCCGCGCATGCACAGTCAAACACCGGGCTCCGTTTGTGCGCTGTGAAACAGGAGTGGTGTACAAGATCCCTTTTCTCTGTGGTCTGGTCTACATAGGGCAGACTGGGCGTTGTTTGAACATTCGCCTTAAAGAGCACAGCAATGGCAGTGCCTCAGGGGTGAGGGAACACCTCCAAGAATGCAATAATTGCCGGCCTATCTTTGTGGCAACAGAGGTTCTATTCCATCACCCTGAACAAAGAATCAGGGAGGTGATGGAAGCTTTCCACATTGCCTCGCAGGGTAATTGCGTGAGTAAGCCGTCAGTATCGCTCACGAAAAAGGAAATAAGTTATCTGCGTAAATTTTGAGTTTGTTCAGTCATAACATGGAATCTTTACTGTTTTTATCTGTACCTACTTGTGATATCTTTTCATATTTAAGTGTTTGTTGCCTTCCCGTTAAACTAGTTGCTAAAAAGGCGCTTGCCCTGTGGTTTCTTCGCTGCCTTTTGTTTGTTCGCGCCCACAAATTTTCATCATGATATGAATATTACTTACGTTGGGCTACACGCCTCTCAATAATTAAGGAGCCTAACTGTACGAGTTAAAAAGCTAACTTTTCAACATTATTTAACCAGCCTGCTAGTTAAGCAGGTTTCAGCTCTCTTCTGATGTACTACACCGCTGAAAATGCTTTGACGAAAAATAGCCTTTATTTAAAACTGCACGGGTTATGTGGGGATACATCCGGTATATACTGTAATTGTTTTAATTTTCGTGAGATCATTATGTCGCGAATGCGTCTGACGGGAATATTTCGCGGGCACTATAAATTTCCCGAAGTAGGTCGGAGTGTCAAACTCCTCGTTTCACGCTGTGGTATTCTGCACGCGTATTACAGGCACTGGATCAAGGACAATACAGCTGGCGAGCCGTTACTGCGGCCGCCAGCCGCCAGTCACCACGGATAGATGGCGCCAGGTACCGGCACCCTAACATCGGCGTCATGTGTGCATGCTTGTTGGCGGCTGACTAGTATACGTTACGCTACAGTGCACTGTAGCTACGCTAAAATTCTTTGTTGCGCTGTGGACGCGACAGTGCATTTCACGCACAATAAATGGCGCGAAAGACGACGGTGGAAGAGACATAGTTGCTCGCTGGCTTCCACTGTTTTTTTTTTTTTTTTGCGCCATTTCTTGTTCGTGAAAACGCATACCATTAGACTCAAATGGCCACACTTCTGAAGCAACGGTGGGCTTGGGTGCAAGTACGATGAAACCCGTTCACACTGCATGGCCGTCGCCGCGGGTATTGCGAAAAAGATATAACGAGCAGTCACGAATTCCAGCTTGCAGCGTTAGTTCATACTAAATATATTTTGAAGACAGGAGTTACAATTTAATGTCCTCTTCTTAGAGACTTACTTTTTTGGCGAAATATAAGTCGACATCCTCCCCAGTGTCATTCGTGTGGACAATTTTTGTTTTGCCCGATTTCGGCGCGATTAGCCATAAAATGCGCAAATTAGGTGCTCACGGAAGAACTACGTTGTTTACCCTGTACACGGCTACGGTGCTGGGTTCGCTGCGTATGTAACGGCGTACGTAGGGGGCTCAGTTATCCGCTTCAACCAGGTTACCTAGGATGGGTAGGCGGAAGTTGGTAACGAAGTCGACAGCCCCGTATATGCGCTTCTGTGAGCTCTATGTGCTCCACACATGAGCTTCTATGGAAGCTCCCGTTAAGAGAATAACAGAGTAAATGCGCAATAATTTGTCGCAAATCGTAGGCGTAAGCTATAGACTAGTGAACATCTACTACATCTGCGTGAATCTGCTACATGTGTTTATTTCCTACTTGCGTATGTTATTATATTAAGTAAACACATACCCGTGTCACACGGGCAACCTCAGTGCCCACTGAGCCAAATGGCCATAGAAATTTTCGAGGGCCATCCGGATGCACGGCAAATTTATTTATTTATTTATTTACCCCAAAGACCCAGAAGAGAGAGGCATTACATAGGGGGGGGGGGGGGGGGAATGATTAAAAGAAAGCACACATAACAAATCAACTCATAACAAATGATGGTAAATATACAGAAGGCAGAGTTTGGGTAACATTTGGTTAAGTGCAGTATAGCACATTGAAACCGCAAAATTCAACACGTTCAAACAAATGAGTAATAATTAGGGCAAAATAAGTAACTAAAAATACAATGGCACACAAAAGAGGCTCCGGAGCTGTTCAGCAAAAAAAGGCCCGCCAAAAAGTCACGGATACGGTGAATCATCTAGCACTCTATGATGCATTTTCCGTGTTCAAAAATGTTAGTAAAGCTGTTTGAAAAGATGATAATTCAGTATGGCCGACAATGCTGGATGGCAATGAGTTCCATTCATTTATTGACAAAACCAGCGGCGACTTCTGATATTTTAGTGTGCGAGCGAAAATCGGACGTACCTTATGCGCATGATCCAGGCGAGCTGAACAATGAGGTGCAGGAAAGATATGATTTCGGGAGAATGGCGTTTCGCTATAGTATAAGGTGTGAAATAATGACAACCGGGCGAACTTTCTAGTGTAGCAAGAGGTTGAAGATTCATGGCTTGCTTCATTGCTGATACGCTTTGATGACGTGAGTAGGATGACAGTATGAATCTGACGGCTTTATTTTGTACTGCTTCTACAGCATTTGTAAGAATCGCGTGGGAGGAGTTCCATATAACAGAAGCGTATTCAATAGATGACCTGATAAGCGTTGTATAAGCGCTGTGCCGTGTTTCAGCGTTCGCAAGGGGTAAACGGCGTTTCAAGAGACCAATTTTTTTAAAGGCTTTATTAGTTATATATTCAATGTGAGCATCCCAGGTTAAGTTCTGACTGAAAAACACTCCCAGATATTTTATACACGACACGGAGTCAATTCCACTATTATTTAACCGGTAATTATTCTGTGATGTTTCTGCTACGCTAGAGAATCTTACATGCTTAGTTTTACTGACATTAATATCCATCTGCCACGTTGAACACCATTCAGTTAGTTCTGTTAGATCTGATTGGAGAGCTAGTGCATCAGCCGGGGTGGTTATCTGCCTGTATATTACGCAGTCATCTGCGAAAAGCCGTATTGATGAAGTAATATTAGAGGCTATGTCGTTTATATAAATTAGAAAAAGTAATGGCCCTAATACTGAGCCCTGCGGGACACCGGATAATACGCGAGTGGGTTTAGAAATCAGGTTCTCAATTTTGACCGACTGGTAACGATCGGTTAAGAATTGCTCGATCCATGTAGTTGTTTTGTCGTCGAGCTGTAAATTTCGGGTCTTTAGCAGTAGGCGTTTGTGGGCAACACGGTCAAAAGCTTTTCTAAAGTCAATAAAAATGGCGTCTGTGAGATGAGACATGTGTATTGATTGATGAAGGTCAGTCACAAGCTCAAAGAGTTGTGACTGGCATGATCGGTTTTGCCGGAATCCGTGCTGGTTCTCGAGAAGCATTTCAGTGATGATTGAGTAGTAAGCATGGAATCAGACAGATGATGCAAGGGTAGCAACACTAAAAAAAAAAAACGAAGGGAAGCTGAATAAAACGAGCTGAATGTTCGAGTGAATGCTATTTTAACTAACAATTTTTTTTTTTGAAAAAGCTATTCAAATACTTCACAGTTGGGTACAATCTAGAATCAGCGATGGCGGGTGACGACCGGCAGCGATGCGCACTTCGTTTCAGTTCCAAGCATTCACTTTTCGGCGGCGAAGCTGCCACAGATCAGTGACCGTCTTTGTCGTGTTCATGGCTGCTACCGTTGCAGCATTGTGGGGCACTCCTTTATCTCGGTTGTCGAAATGTGCGCTATATGAGGCGACAAAAAGAGAAACCGTGACGCTGCACAAGAACGGCGTAGGTTTTTTTTTTTACATTTGACCGTCGGACATTCTGCGGAGCTGTCATTTTGACTACCATCTAAAAATTAGTTGATGTACTGGCTAATGTAGTCTAAAATTTTTCAATTAAATCATAAGGTATTATTCTTTATTTCGAGTTTCTATGTGCTGTTTTTATGGCGAGTGGTGAGGTTGCGTATAGTGAGTGCGAGGTTGTTCTCAATGACCCTTTAGATTCCAGCGGCCATTCGCGAACCTCCATTGAGTCGATATCCTTCGAGTTCAGTGGTCATTGAGAACCGTCGTGTTGCTCTGGCCGATCCCCACTGAGTTCGATGTCCATTGACTCGATCAGCATTGAAGCTGCCCATGTGACAGGCGTATTAGAAGTGCTAGTTTTCATCCCACAATTCCGTTATTCGCTCCGTTTTTGTCTGTATTTTATAATGTGAATTTCGTTTTCCTCTTTTCATGCACATGTCTCGTGTATTATGTAATATCGGGGGCAAAAGTGGTATACACCACGCGGCGGAGCCGGTGCAACGGAAAAGTGTGGCATTTTGTCGAGCACGAAACATTGAAACGAACCAAGCGGCATGCCTGCTGATAGTAAAGGTCATGCATTGGCTGTCTCGATCCCAGATGCTGCCTGTGGATGGCGTTGCAGCGCAGTTTTCCGTTGCTCCGGCTCCCGCCGCGTTGAGTATACCACTTTTGTCCCGGACAGTACATTACCTAACATGTCGATGTCACTGCTCTCTAACGCTTTTCCGGGCCTCGTGAAGCTGCAAAAGCACTTTTTGATCAGAAATCCTTCCAGTTGTTCTGGTGACGTAAATTCAATTTATTTAAATTTTAAAGATATCGAGTTATACCGCAGCGTTTCGTGGTCGTGGCCACAAGTGTTTCAATTTTCTCTATCGGAAGTCCTTCGTGTAGAGGAAATATGTAGTCGGTGCAAGAAAAAGTGCGACATGTGAAAGTCGTTTAAGTACCGCGTTTACTCGTGTTTACTCGTGTTTAGGCCGCCTTGTTTCGGTTGTGTTCTTCGTTTTTTCCAATGTCGTGCTCTCCAAAGTTTGCCGTAGACGGATACGCGAATCACGGCCAGGGTGAACCGCAAACTGGGCTCCAAATGCAGAAAGATGAAGGCAAAAAACGGGGCCATAACCACGCTACGGTGGAAAATTCAGCGTTCTTGCCGCTTTTCAGCCTCGATGAGCTGCGGTGTTTGCGCCATCGTTATTACGTAAAGGTTTCACGTGCTTTTTCTTTCTTTGTCTACACAGTTTGCCGCGCAAAAGGTTATCACATATGACCGTTACGAAATATTCCCTTGGAAGTGATCACCGCGCGTGAATTACTGATGTTTCTGAGCTGTTCATGCTGTTGTTGTGAAACAGGGGTTTTGAAGTGTACTCACGTAAAGTTCTTTCCTAGATTTTAAAACATCACCAGTGTCTGAAAGTGATCCGCGCGGAGGCACACAGCGTCAATTTCGCGCTTTATAAACCGCGCTCAGCCGCGCGGCGAGTCGACCTTCCTGAACTGTGGCGACCGTTTTCAGCCCCATTTAAGTGAGCCGTCATCTCACGCTTGGAGTTGCCGAAAAATTAAGCGGCGCCACGCTGCGCTCGATGTCCACGGAAGGTGCGTCAGATACATTCGGGGAAGGCAGCGGGAGCGACTTTCCGCGTGCATCAACATCGCCGAGATTTCCGTGCAACCGTGGACGATTACCGCCGTTATAAGATAAAAAAAAAAACGCCCATGTAACCAGACCCTCCCGCATGGATGTGTACCTCGTAGGGTCTTGCCAGCAGTGCTTCAATGTTCACGTGGCATCGGGTGTATCTGCGAACATTTCCCTACAAACATTTTTTTTTGCCAGTCTATAGACTGTTCATAGACATCTGTCTAGAAAGTCTATAGACTCTGTATAGACAAATCCTAGAGAACAATCTGTAGGCAACACGAATGCTATAGACATAGACAATCTATAGATTTATGGCCACACACTTTTAGTAGACTTGTCTATAGACAGTTTATACACTATGAATAGACAAATATATATATATATATATATATATATATATATATATATATATATATATATATATATTTGTCTATTCATAGTGTATAAACTGTCTATAGACAAGTCTACCAAAAGTGTGTGGCCATAAATCTATAGATTGTCTATGTCTATAGCATTCGTGTTGCCTACAGATTGTTCTCTAGGATTTGTCTATATATATATATAAGGGATAACAAAATCTTCAAGGCAACTGATTAAAAATATAATAAGTTGGGGAAGTCACATTGAAAAACTTAACAGATTTATTCAACGTTTCGACCAGGGACTGGTCTTTTTCATTCAAGAAAAAGACCAGTCCCTGGTCGAAACGTTGAATAAATCTGTTAAGTTTTTCAATGTGACTTCCCCAACTTATTATATATATAGGAAGGCAATAGAGTCGATAAGAAGTCTACAGGCTGTCTATAGACCAATTTTATAACGGTTTAAGGTCCCTGCCGAACTTCAATAGAATGAATTGATCACGTGTACGTCCCGCACCATCTCTCGCGCTTTCCTCGGCTACTGCGCTGTTTGCGTTGACGAGTTTGAAACGAAGCCTCCTTAAAGCCGCGACATGGGCTGCTCAGAGCCACCGTTGTTCTACCTGCACGACATTCCAGATTTAAAAAGTTTCGTACAGCTCTCGAAGTTAGAGGATAGCCACGTACAACGTATCGATCAATATTCGAGCAAATGCGGTAGTTAGTGCGTTGATTCTTTCGCCGTCCTTATCATCTCGCGTGTTCACCGCCGACGCAGTTTTAAACGAGAGGGGACCGTTGCGGTCGTCCGTAATTTTTTCTGCCATACATTCTTCTCAAGAGATGAACTGGGAAACTCTGCGGAGCGTAGATTGTAGAGCGTCACTGCATAACAAAAAAACAACACATTGTTCTTGTGGGGCTCAGTATTAGGGCGTGTAAGTATCCATGGAGCTCTTATACGCCCTAATTCAGTATCTACAACTATAAAAAGAATTGGTCGACAAACGACTGCGCACTCATTCTTTATTGCCTTCTGCTGCACACTGGTATTACAACTTCATATTGACTGACGGAAAAAAATGTTTACAGACCACAATAGTGACGAAAAAACTTAGTTTCCTCGTCAGTTTCTGTCAAGTAAATATTTAACTGCTGTTGTACAGTGTTTGTCAAAAGTAACTAGGCTGCACGTTTTTCTTTATAGTCGTATATTAAAGTTATTATGTCAGCCCTCAAGCTCTAAATCTCTGTATGGTAAGGAGAACCCCTGTTGTCACCTTCAAATAACTTTTTGATCTTTAGGGAAGCCATGAGGGCTCTGTTATACGAATGAGAAGCTAACCATGGAGCCTGGTTACTTTTGACAAAGACTGTACATATGATGTACGAACATCGCACGCAACCTTTCGCAGTCGCTTTGTCTCGTTAGTGTTGTTGGTCTTGTTAGCCTTTCAATGTTGTTAGCCTTGGAACACTTTAGTTCAGTGATCGTAAACCCATTTAAATATCACTACGCATTTCCACGTAGAGTGGCGGCATTCTCTGAGTGATTCTATGCTTTCGCAACTGGAAGCTTACGGTGTCTTCCCCTTTTTTTTCTTCTTCCTTGCGCAGGCCAGCAAGAACGGGAGAAGGAGCGAGAACACACAAGCACTAGCCAGGCTCGCCGCACCCGTAAACTACACGAAAACGACGACGAAGAACTACAACCGCACCACAACACCGAGAGAGCGACAGCGCGAGCACAGTACTACACTCGGGACAGGGAGGGAGGCAAGATGCCCCGCACTCGAACCGGCCACAGCCAGCGTCGCCGCTCGTGACCGCCATGTAGTCAGCGCCGCCCGGCCGAGCCACCGAGAGGAGTGCGCGCCCGCGCTCCATCCCACCACCGCGAAGAGGTTCGCCGCTGGGCTGTGTCCGAAGGCAGTCGCCGCCAGGGGGAGCGCCTGGAACGAAGGAAGAAGCGCAGAGGGACTCCGAAGCCCCGCGTGACGCCTCCTCTGCTTGCAACCCATGAACCTTGACTGCTACCCGGCCGACGGGACGGCGGCGATGTCCCCACCGCCGCGAGACATGTCGCCTCCGGCCGCGCCCTGCCACGCCGACGTCGCCGGCGGATCCGGCGACGAAGACCCGCTTGCCTACCAGACAGACCCGGGCCGCACCGGGGCCGACGAGCCCCGCGCCAAGAAGAGGCGCAAGCAAAGCAACCCCGTCCGCTACCACACGTCACCCGTCCTTCCGGAAGGACCCGACGACCTGGTCGTCGCCGCGGCGACCGATCCAGTCGGGACGCCCACCGACGAAGAGTGTGTCGAAGACATGCCGCCCTCCACGAGGAGTCCGGCGGCCGAAAGTGATGACACGGTCGTCGACACGGGCGTCCTCAACCTCGAGACTAGCAAACGGCGCCGCAGGGACGACTCCAACGGGGAGTCCTCGGAAGCGAGCCCGCTGCGCTGCCACCACTGCAGCGCTGGCTTCGCCACTGACGACCAGCTGCGGCTACACATCGAAGAAGAGCACGTGCAGAAGCTGCTCGAAAAACAGCTCCAGCAACAGGCCAGCTACAACCGAGCGTTCGCCGCTGCCGCGGCCGCCGCCGCCGCAGCCGCTGGGGACAAGAACTCCGGCTCGACAAGCTCGCTGGAAATGCAGAACCCGCCGCCATTTCTGGACCGGAAACCGACGGTCAGCGAGACAGCAGAGTTCGCCAAGAACCACCCGTTCCCGTTTCCAGCCATGCCGCCTCTCATCCCGATATCGCAGAGCGGTAACGAGGTCAAGCCCGGCAGCCTGCCTGTGCCTCTCGGAATGTTCCCCAATCCGATGGCGCCGTTCCTGTTTCCCGTGCTGCAACAGGGCCAGAACGCGTCTACGCCCATTCCCAACGGGAACGCGGCCCCCAGCGGGAACATGCGCATCTTCAATCCGGAGGCCTTTTGCGAGCTCTGTAACAAGGAATTCTGCAACAAGTACTTTCTAAAAACTCACAAGGCAAACAAGCACGGCATCTACTCGGTAGAGTCCCTGGTGAGCTCGCCTTACGCACCGGGCTTCTTTCCGCCAGGACTCAGCGGCTCACCGTCGATGCAGCTGATGCTGCAGGGACCCATGTCCGACCCAAGTATGGCTGGCCGTCAGGGCATCATCAACATGGAGTCATTCTGCGAGATCTGCCAGAAAGAGTTTTGCAACAAGTACTTCCTGAAGAAGCACAAGCAGAAAATCCACGGAATCGTCGACCCTGCCACGCAGCAGCAGCAGCAACCGCAACCTCCACAACAGCAACAGCCCCAGCAACAGCAGCCACAACAGCTCGGCAGCTCCTGTGACAACTCTGCTGAGAGGAAGACGAGCACGTCACCTACAGGCATAACGACTACGGAACCGGCGGGGGCAGCTACTGGCTCTGCCAGCGACAAAAGTAGCGGCCCTCCTGAGCAACAGCCGCCGTCTTCAGACCCGTTTCGCATGGACTTCTCCAGCCTCTATCCGGGTGTCAACGGGCGCTTCAGCATGCCGAGTCTAACGCCGCCCACAGGAACGATGGTGACGTCGGCGTCAAGCAACTCCCCCATCGTCAGTTCCTCCGTTGGCGGTGACCCGAAGTCGCTTCCGGCGTTCTTCAACCAGAACTCTTCTTCGAGCACCGAGAGCGGTTCCACGACCGTCTTCACGCCGGAGAAGCTTCGAGAGATGGGCGTCATCAACGCGGAGGCGTTCTGCGAGATTTGCTGCAAGGAGTTCTGCAACAAATACTTCCTCCGCACCCACAAACAGAACAAGCACGGCATTCCGGCGACCGACCCGCCGCTCAAGGGCAGCTCGGCGCTGTCTCAGCCACATCAGCATGCGCTCCCCCAATTTCCCATGCTGCCGCCGGCGGTTTCCATGGCGACACCTACTTGCGCAGCTGGCATGATGACTCCTCAGGAGACACCCGAGAACTTGACGGCTCCCTCAAGAACAGCGGGAGGCGGGACCAGTCCGGAATCCGCAGTTTTAAAGTCCACCTTCGCCAGCGACTTCGAGCCGACAGCGGACCTGACCTGCGAGATCTGCAACAGGCCCTTCTCCAGCCAGTACCTGCTGAAGATGCACAAGTTCTACACCCACAACGTTCCGTACGTGAAGGAAGAGGACGAGGAGTCCAAGCCGCCTTCGCCCAGCGGCGGGAGTAACAGCCAGTTGCGGTGCCCCCCGCCGCGCGAGGACCTCATGAGAATGGGCAGGCAGTCTGAAGCATCCGGCGGTGGTGGCGCTTCTTCTTGCCATACGGAGGACGCGGCGAGCCAGGACCTGCAGAAGCTGCAGAGCATGATACGCGACCTGACGGCCTCAATCGCCAACGAGAACAAGGTCGTCTGCAACGTGTGCCGCACCGAGTTCGACAACAAGTACTTCCTACGGGCGCACATGATGAACGAACACGGCGTTCTCCTCAACGAGGACGGCAGCAGTCTGGCGCCGGGCTCCTCGTCGCCTGCCAGCGCGGGCGTCGCTGCGTCGCAGCAACAGAGGGGTCCTGGAGAGCTGCCTCCGCCGCCGTTCTCCGGGGTCGCCTTTCCGACGCCCGTGTTCGACTCGGAGGCCTTCTGCGAAATCTGCCAGAAGGAGTTCTGCAGCAAGTACTTCCTCAAGACCCACAAGCAGAACATCCATGGCATTAACGTTGACGTCGACACCGTTTCGGCGCCCAAGAAGGACGACGGCGGTCAAGCCAAGAACACTGCCGGCAAGATGAGCGGGGCACTGGTTCCCGTGCCGCCACCACCGCTCCTGTCACTGGCGCTGCCTTCGATGCCGACACCCGACAAGGCCAGAAGCCAAGTGACGGGAAGGAACTACTGCAACATATGCAACAAGGAGCTGTGCAACAAGTATTTCATGAAGACACACATGCTGAAGATGCACGGCATCAACCTAGATGAACACCCTGCCGATGCAGCCCGGAACAGCATCATCGGTGGCGTTACCTGCGAGATTTGCCAGAAGGAGCTGTGCAGCAAGTATTTCCTCAAGGTTCACAAGCAGAACACCCACGGCATCATTGAGGACCCGGCCAAGGAAAACTCCAACCACAGCTCGGTGGGAGGAAGCACCTCTGACAGGGGCGAGCTGCCCAGCACTTTCCAGCCTGGCGAGGTCAGCGACAGCAGCAACCGAAGCTTCAACCACTACACAGAGATCTGCCCGCTGTGTGACAGGCGCTTCAAGAGCATCAAGTGGCTGAAGACGCATATGGTGAACGACCACAGCGACATGCTAAAGGAGAACGTCTACAGTCGCATGGACAGCGTTCCTCCGGGCGCTGCGAAGCTGTGCATCATCTGCGGCCAGGGCTTCCCGGACAAGGTAGCCCTTCAGATTCACCTCATCAAAGACCACCGCACCACGAGCGAGGAGCTCGGCCTGATGAACTCCTCCTCCCCGGCAGCTGCCGCCTCCGATCCCATGGCGGTCGTGGCCCAAGACACGGTGAAGCTGAACGGCGCCGCTCCGCCGCACCCTGCCGACAGGGCCGCGCACCTCTTCAAGCGGCCCGGCCTCGCGTCCGCGCTGGGCGGCAGCGGCAGCACCCGCATCTACCACTGCTCCTACTGCGTCTATTCTACGCGATGGCTTTCCAACCTCTACGCGCACGAAAAGAGGCACACGGGAGTGAATCTGGAAGGCGAGAAGCGCTTCGTCTGCCGCATCTGCCACCGGGCGTACCGCTACAACCACTCGCTGCAGCGCCACCTCCTCAACCACCGGGCAGCTGGCCTCGCATCGGCCGGCATGGCCAGCAGTGCTGCCGCTTGCGCCAGACCGCCCAAGACGTCCCAGGAGCAACCGCAAGATCTGTCCGCCGACCCCGCCCGGGCGTCGGCGCCCTCCTCCACGCAGCAGCAGCAGCCGTCCAAGCTGAAGCGCTATCGCTGCAGCAAGTGCAACCGAAAGTTCCGCTCGCGAGAGCTCTGCCTCAACCACATTTACACGGCTCACGACGCCAAGAGGCCGGTCAAGAGCGGCCGGCCGTTCCGCTGTCGCATCTGCGGCTTCGCCACCAGGGCCTGGAACATCCTCAAGATACATATCATGAAGCAGCACCAGGACGAAGCGGCCGAGGAGAAGAGCGTCGGCAGCCAGCCGGACGTTACCGGTCCCACCGCGGCAAGCACCACCGACGACGAAGGCAAGCCCACCAGGACACCCACGCCCACCAAGGCGGCGGGCCAGCTGCCCATGACGTACGCCATGCCTCAAAGCCCGCCGTCGGCGGGCACCTTCATCATGCAACCGTTCCTAATAGCGCAACCCGAGTCGGAAGACGCCAAAAACGACACGTTCGTGCCGTCGCTCGTGTACCTTCCCGTCTGCCAGAAGGTGTCGCAACCAATGACCGTAGCGTTCACTCTGACGCCCGCCTGAGCCGCCGGGCGCGCCTTGCGGCAAGCCCCCGAAGACTTGTCCCTCCCCCGCACCTACGAGGGAAGCACGGCACGCGATCACCCGTCGAGACGCCACGGTTCGAACTCTTTCACCGCGAGGGTGCGCGCGTGTCGGCAAGCTCTTCGACGCGAGCCTCGCGACGGGTCACGAAGATACACACACACGAACCCAGAAGACACGAAGCCACCACAGAAGATACACCTTGCTGCCGGCACACTGGTTGTGGTGACCGCGAGAGAAGTCCACCGGAGTCTTCGCCGCCGCACCAACGCAAGACGACGTAGGCGGCGCCGATTAGTGCGCTTCCTCCCTCCTTTGAATACGTGCAATTCACTTTCCGTTGCCCCGTGGCAGACCTCGCGTTGTCGCTCTCCGCGAAGAATGAGAGAAGAGTGAAGCAAGCCTGGCAGGCACCGACCTCTGGCTCCCCCAACGCTCGCCAGGGGAGCCTACACAGCATATCAGCAACACCTACAGCAGCAGCCACGAATACGAGAGTTGATCAGCAGCAGCAGCAGCAGTGTGACACGACTGCTGCCTTCGCGTTGCAGTTCCGTGTTGTGCGCGCTACAAGAAACTTTCTCGTCGTCCCCCCGCTCCCGCCACCGGGAACATTGCCGTTCGCAGCCCGCAAGATGGAAGAAAGGGGGCCTCCGTGCCCTCGGCCGCGCCCCAGCGACAGGGATGCAAGATTAAACTACAACACGGGGTTCGCGGCCGGGGTCACGTCGGCCGTGCTTCTTCGCTGCAACCGTGGGAGGACGTCCGTGTCCGCGCGTGTCTGCTCTTCTTCCGGAACTTCTTCTTCTTCCGCGGAACTTCGGTGCACCAGTTTCCGCAACCGGGAGGGGGTGTGTGTTCCTCCGGAAAGTGTTCCTTCGGAGGCCCTCCCCAACGTTCCACTGTGCGTCTGTGCGAGCCGCCCGAGCCGCCCGTGTAGCCGTCTCGCGTCTTCGACGACAGTTGCCGTCTTCTTCGCCGCCGCCTCATCGGCACCCGAGGCAAGTCTTCGAACGAGAGTACAATCACGCCGACGAAAAGAAAGGTGGTGTCCTTCCTATCCGGGGAGCCAGCAAGCAAGCGACTCGACAGCAGCCTCCCAGCGATGGGGGAATGTGTCACCCGCTGTGCCGTTGTCAACGGGGGCCGTCGACCGGCCTCTCCTCAAAGGCGAAGACCAGCCAGGGATTAATCGGCGCGCAGTTTTTCAGTTTCTCGTTTGCCTTTTTTTTTCTTCCGTTGTCCAACGTACCTTGCCCCCATCGCGCGTTGCCTTCTTGAGCGCCGGACGCGACTCGTGACAAGGTCAGTCCACCTGTTCCATCATTCGCCTCGTGGAGTTGTGTCGCATGCCTAAACGGACGAAAACGTGACGGGTGTGTTCGAATCGGTCGCAAACAGGTCTCACTTGGACTGTGCCGCACAAATCCCTGCGCCTTGGGCGCGTCTGTTCGAGGCGCTTCGCTAGGAGAGTGTTGGTTTGACAGGCTTTCGCGCCCCCTAAGGTTTCATAAGCTGCTGGGTCTCGTGGATGGTGATAGGCGGTAGCGACACAAATCTGGCGAGATTATCGACCACGCATCGGCCATGTGAAGAGGGTTCACGAACAGAGCCTTGCAAATACGAATTTGTCTCGATTGTCAGCTAATTTGGGCGTTTTCTCTTCATGCATCGCTTCCAAATTGATCTACAGAGGGCGTAGAATTGCCCCGATTCTAGCGTACCACTCGGAGTGTGCGCTTCCATATTGCGATTTCTGGTACTTTGGCTAATTCTTGCTTTTGTTAACAGATGTCGCCACGAGACCTAAGTGTCTGGAACCTTGGGGTGCATTTGGTGTTTGTTGAGGATCCCAAATCAACGGCACACTGCCTGGGTACCGAGAGACGCATATGCGTGCGAATGCAACGCGTTGGAATCGATGCCCGCGCGGACGTGCGTCGCGTCGAATCGACGCGTTGAGAATCAAAAGTTTTTGTCACGTTGTGATAGAACGCCGGTGAGCAGGCCACAAATCAAAACGCCGTTGTTACGACTGACACCGAGAATGTCAGTTTTTTGTCAATTTTTTTTTGTCGCACGGGCATCGACTTCCAGCACGTTTGCACTCGAAGATGTACGACGTCTCCTATCTCGGCGCACACAGTCTCAGTTTGTGAAAAAAACTCGCCTTGCGTCAGAGTTAGGCGAGCAGGAATGAATAGGAGAGTGATTTAACGAAGCAGTCGTGGAGGTATAGTGTGAAGTGCAATAACATTGAATGCGTGGCAACGCCTTGACGTGTTCGAATAGAAGGAAGCGCCGTGAGCACAGCTAGTCGAACAGAGTATTTCCGTCTTTTTCGGAAGAATTAAGACAAAGACGCTCGTCGTGAAGATGACAAGGAAAGCGGAGTTTAGGTAGTGTGAGGTATTGTCGGAACCAGCTTTGTATCCCGCTGACTGATGACCATTAAGTTATCTTCCTTTCGCGTAATCTTCGGTCGCTAAAATAATTTCCCCCTAACTATTGCCAAGATGCCGTCGAAATTTTGTTTCTCAGAAACCTATCAGAGTTTGCTAAATCTTACTTTTTAAGTTTAGAAACGTTGGATTGCAGATATGCCGATTTCTAAGACAAAGTGTCAGTTCGCTAACCGAGGCTTGAAAAGTAGTAATAAACTTTATTCAGCAGTGAACTTTATTCGGTTTGAAGAGCTTCAAGGTACGTTTGAGCACACGAAACGGTGTCTCCGAAGAAAAAAAAAATTGTGATGCAGGCAAGACGAAAAACAACTTACCTAATGCGATGCGCAGTGAAGCGGCCTTGCTGGTGAGGGTTCTACGTTATCGGCCCGAAGTGACAGTTATAGCGCGTAGTTTTGAGGCGGGCACTTTTAAGGTCACAATTCTGGCGGGGACGCAGGGCAGAAATATTCGGAGTGTGTGCGTGTGTTCGTGCAGCTTCGAAGTGGTCGCTAATCAGGACATCTCGGCCGATTCGAGCGCCGCCCGACGGCGGCGTATATTCGCTATTAATCACCCATACCGATCGACATGCCAGCAGGAGTGGTGCTGTGTGTGTTCTGAAACTGCGTGCACGAGTGGTGGCGACATATTTGTGTATTTATATCGCTGTGTTAGTTTTTTTTTTCTGACTGAAACATGTTTGTTCGCATGTTGTGTATGATGAATTACTTGCCTGTCCTGTGTATGCCATCTGCACGCGTGTCTTTCTTGTTTGTATTATTCTCTTGCACCCAGACCCCCCACCCACCTGAATGCCAATTTTATCACAGTCGCTTTTCCTTTCATATATTTAAAGAAAGTTTTTTATGAAGCGTAGTTGTTCTTTGATACGTCGTAGTACCTACAAAAGTAAGGCCAGACAAACATGTGTTCCCTTCTATCTATTTTCTTGTATAGTTTCCTTTTTCTAAACTAGTCTGTGTAGACACTCGAGGCGTACACTTTCATCCAAAACTGAATCATTCCAATGTCAGCCCCATGGCTGCCGCGTCTGTAGTGAGAGACTCAATCACCTGGGCTTTTCCTGAAGCTTCTGCTCCTCGCTTATTGCTAAAACAAACCAAAATAAGGCGTTTAGTGAAGTTTTTATAACTCAGCGACGTCAAGACTTGAACTGTCTTGTCAGACAGGCAAATCTGTCAACGTGTTTAGTTTTCGGAATTGTGTTCTGCTCGCAGGGGTTTATAACAAAGTTGCAGTCGCAAGTCAAGTCATGAATCGGTGACTGTTGGTTTTAAATTGGGACATCAAGCATGTCTAGAGAAATATCCGTGATTAGCAGTGCTGAACGAAGTTTGCAGTCTCGAAGTGTCAGCCACCATGGATAGAGAACTACCATATCTCCGTTGTGCGCTCCCCCCCCCCCCCCCCCTTTCTCCAGTTTACCCGTTTTGATTACTCGATGTCTTCATAACCCCGTCATAAGCTTCTGACACGACCTGCTAAAGAACACAGCTGCCTTGAGTTGCTCCTTCAAAACATGAAGAAACTAAAACAGAGAACTTGCTGACCGTGCTAAAAAATACATTTCAAGTTTCTACAATTTGCGCTCTTCACTGAAAACTGGCCACATTATCTCAGAACAGTGCCCACGATGGCAAAGCTTGCATTATGTCATCTTGGCGGAAATCACACATAAAAAAAAAAAACTATGCATGCAGTGAAAAGGTCATAGAAGAAGTACAAACACACACAAAAGTCGAACAAACGGGATTTTCATTGAGCGCGAGAGTGGGAAAAAAAAATAAAAGCGCCCGCGGTCTGTCTCCCTCCCTCCGACTTTCGCTGTTCGGGCGAGTCGCGTTCCCTGTTCTTTTCTTTGTTGCTCACTTGGTTTCGGGCTTCAAATAGGGCCGGGTGTACACTTTCCTTCTCCGTTTCCTCTTTTTGATCAAGACGAGCCGAGCCGTCAGGGTGCAGGTCGGTGTAATTTACGCAACGCACGCGCGCGCCGCTCACTCCCGCTACTGTCCCCCCCCCCCCCCCCCCCTTCCCCCCCGTTCCCTGCCCCTACGTTCCCCGACGAACGCCGTGACGAACTTTTCATTTTATCGCTTCTTCTACTTTCTCTCTTTCAAATTCTACACGTTCCGTGTGTGTGCGGGAGCTGCGTTCGTGTTTCTTTGTCGATGCTTGCGCAATATTGACGCTCGGAGTGGACTGTTCGAATGGAGTAGGCACAGAGGGGGGAACGGGGGGGGGGGGGGGGGAGTGAGCGGTGGAATACAGACACACAGAGACAGGTAGTGCTTTCTAAAGAAAGAGATGTACTGAACCTACACCGGACCGATCTGAAAAGCGCGCTCCGCGGGCAGGTCCCGGTGTAAAGTATATACTTTGGGGATTTGTGGATGGGGGAGCGCTTTGAGCGGGTATTAGGCCTAGGGAAAGAAATAAAAAGGCAAACAAAATGAGGGTAGCGCCGAAAATAGCCAGTGAGAGGTAGTGGGAAAGGAATAACAATGAGGTACCGGGGGGGGGGGGGGGGGGGGGAAGGGGGGGGGAGGGAAGCAGCACTTGCCTATCGCTTTTCCACAGCCGTAGCGCTCCCCCTCGGCACTTAGTGCGCTCGCGAAAGAAAATGTGCGACGCGATTGGCGAAATGGTGAACGAGGCCGCGCGAGAGACCCGCTGTGTGTCATGTTACTCCTGTGGGGTCCGTTGTAAAAATATACCGTGAGAAACGGGAATGGAATCGAAACACAAAAGTTTCGAGTGGAGCCCATATCGACGAGGTCCGGTTTGAAAAGACGACGAATAAAAGAAAGAAAGATACTAAAAAAACAACGCGAAACACTCCGTACAGGCCTCCTGGGCCAGTCTCATTGCAAATCCATTATGAGGAACAAATAGATACCTCGGAGAGAGGGCCGAGATCCGATTTTTTGGCAAGCTGAACATAAATTTCTCCCGGCGGCGGCGCTTTATATGACTGGGAAGAAAAGTAGAAACAAAAAAAAAGTAATGAAAAAGCGTCTTGCGGCTGGTTTTCACAGAACCGCCAGCGTTAGGTTTGAAGCGGGAGTGTGCAGATAAGCTGACAGCGCAGAAGGGCGGAAAAAACAACAACAACAGAAAAACGTAGAGCGGGGGGTCCCAGATGTAGAGTGAAGTGTACTTGAGAGAAGATAGCTCGCAGAAAGAAAACGGTTTGAAGAGGCAGGCAGCGATTGTGGGTCTAAAATATGGAGCGAAGCTAACCGAGAAAAACATGAGGGGCGTCAAAATCGAGAGGAGAGAGCGACGTCGAAGACCTGCGCGATCCATCGCGTATATGCCTGACTACTGTACATACAGCAAGCCTGCTGTTGCTGCTGTCTTGCTACCATCGCACAACCGGAGAGGAATCCCTCGATTTTGGCTTGAAAAAGCGAAAACGCCAGTTTCAGGTTATCTAATCTGACCAGAAAAAATCTTGATTCACTTGTCTATTCTGCACCTTTAAATTAACAAGAAAAAACATTGGAAATACTTTGGAAATAGTGTAAACAGCGGCAATGCCTTTTTAAGATTCGTACTATATATTTAGGCGTTTACAATTCTTCAAAAAGCTTTACAGCGGTTAAGACCTGACCATTTTTTGGAGGAGCAAGCACATCATGGAGCCATTTCTTTGTACGTCGTTTATTTGTTTAAGCGACTAGGATAATTTCGCGATTACTGGTATCCTGAGCGCAAATACTACGAATAATTACTTCATTTCGGTAATTTTCGATCCGTACTTTCTTTTCTTCACTAAAGTGGGGACCATGTCAAACCGCGGCAGTGAGCAAAGAAACTCAACGCTCCCGTCCCGCCTCTAAACTGAATTCAATTCGCTGATGACAAATATGTGTGGCACGCCGCGAAACCAACACGTCATAACGAGGCCCGATTTCTATTTGGTGTGTCCAAGGCCGTTATCTGCTTCGGCTACAGTATGGCAGCGCCCTCCCGTAGCGAGCTCGGGCATCACGCTGCTCACTGGTGTGTGTACCACCCATCCTTCCTTCCTTCCACCTTCTCCCCCACTGTACGCACCCTTCTTTTTCAATGCCGTCGTTGTTCTGTCCTTTCTATCGTTCCTCTTTCATTCCTCTCTCGTTCTCTCCTGCCCCTCTCGCCTACCCGATTTATTCTTTTCACTTTTTTTTTTTCATTGCTCCTCCTCCATATCTCCCCTGAGTTACGGAGATTCTGTCCGTTCCGCGAGCGCGTTGTTTTCTCAGCTGCCGAAATTTATAAGAAGCGGGAACCTTGAAATAATAAACGAGGCGTCCACTGCACTACCCGCAAACGGCCCCCGCCACTTCGGGCGTGGCCTGCGCTGGTTCGGAATGCTTGTCTCGAGCGGACGCTGACCAAGGTTATAGCGGCGAAAAAAAAAAAAAAAACACCAACGTGAGAAGAAAAACACTACAACCAACGAGTGTACCCGCGGAAATTAATCGATAAAAAAACAAAAATAGTAAAAAAAAACGCGCGACGCAATCGTTCTCCCGCCGCCGCCCTGGAGCGCCGCCTAGTTTGCGTCGTCTGCGATTTCAGATTGAACGAAACGGCAGCCGCAAAGCATAAACATCAGTTAGACGGAAATATTCTTGCGCTCTTTCTCTCTAATTGGCGTTTAGTTGGCTCGGGGCTTTAATAGAAAAGCGGACTTATGAATAATGTGACCTCCTAGCCTTCATTTCGCTGTGGCTCTCCGCTGAGCGTGCGACCCGCCGTTTTAGGGAGCGATTTGTCTTCGCAAAGCCTGTTTAGGCACCTGCTTCGCCGGTCGCATTGTCGTCTGCGCCGGGCCTACCGCAGCTCCGTTAGTTAATTCGCTTCGTTAAATGTTAACTCCGATTTGCTTCACCAAAGCCAGCAGTAGCAATCTTCAACCTGGCCTGCAGGGTAAAGAGGTACGCAAAAAGTCTGGTCGGCAAGCGCTCGCGTAAACGGAACGCATTAGAGCCTAATGACGTCATTTATTCTATCGCGGAGCGTGGCTTTTGACGTCGTTTCCATTGGCGCGTACAAAAATTTTGCGCGGGGATTCGTCGGCGCTTTCTCAATGCCAAATTGCGGACTGTTTCACTACCTAGAACCCTCAATGTTGATAAGAAGAACTGAAGAAAAAATAGAATGAAATCGCCCTGAAAGGATTTGAAAACAAACCGAAAATAAACCTGACGTGATCGACTCCGGAGACTCTGAGTAGACTGTACATCCGCGAAATTAGAATAGCTGAGTTTTAGTTGGCTGTAACGAGCACTACTGCGAATATCCCCCGGCCTTTGATTTGTAGAGAAAATTAACCATGGCTTCGGTAATCGCCTCTGTCATTTTAACTGTAGGATAAATGAATATCATTTGTAAACTTGCTAAGGAACGGCCCTTAGTGCCTTTTTCTATAGCTTTTTTTGCGCATGGGACAGCGTCCTAAAACGAGCGCTCGCCTTGAAGAAGGAGCCATACAAGAAAGAAACAGACAAACCTGTTGAAAAAAGCAAAGCAACATTGCCGTTGTTTATGACGGCGGCAAAACACTTTAGAAGCAGTTTCATTAGCGCGTACACGAAAGTCAGGCGCTTCGGCGCTATTACTGTGAATCTGTGGCGATTTGTAATGTAAGCCAGTTGCAGATACGAGGTGTCCTTTGAGGCAATGACCAGTAACGGAGTACAGCTGTCATTGAAAGCAACAAGATGCATTCGCTACCGCCAGGCAAGGAACGCATCGTTTGTCTCTGAAACAAGCTAACAAGGTACAAAGCGCGAAGCGACTGGGGCGTATACCACGACGGTAGTGCGATCGAGAAGCAAAACAGACGAGCCGCAAAAACCAACCGGCTGAGTTTGCGGGGGAAACGACGCAAACCACCTGTTTTGACACACCTCTCGAAGACAGGCAGCTCGATGCGAGTTCGGAAAGCAGCGAGAAGAGAGAGTGAAGCACGAGGAAGGTTGGGGGGGGAGTAGTTTCAATCTCTGGCGCGGACCTCCGTTTCCATTTCCGCCCTCTCCCTCGTTCTCCTTCTCCCTTTCCTCTGGATCATTCCTCATCGTATCCTACGCCGTCGTTCCTTTTCAGGCTCGCAGCAGCAACAGCAGCCCTGGGATTTCGTTTTAAATGTCGGCAGCTGGGAACGATCTTGCAGCGGCCGCGTTGGCTTCTAGCTACGCTCACACCCCTTTTCGCGTTCTCGGCAACCCTCGCTACCAACCACCCACATTCTTGCGCACGCCTGTCTTTTCTCTGCCTTTTCTTGTTCTTTTTTTTTGTTGTTATCACCGCCCACGGTGCTCCCCGTTGACGTCTCGCAGACGCCATCAACCTCCCATAGGGAAGCGCGTAAAGTCGCTCGATGCCGAGAGCATGAGTGCACGATTTGCGTGAATTCAGCGTAACGACTTTTGAGACGACTACGTTCTAAAGTAAGCTGTGTTAGTTAAAGTTAGGCGGTTTTGTGCTGTAATACGATCAACGCAGAATCGAACACACGGGCAAGACAAACGCTAACAGGGCGCAGCAGTTGTGGCAATTTAATGCGAATGCAAGATAACCGCTGGTCTTTAAGGGTAACGGACTGGATTCCAAGAGAAGGCAAGCGTTGCAGGGGGCGCGAGAAAGTTAGGTGGGCGGATGAGATTAAGAAATTTGCAGGGATATGGTGGCCGCAGCTGGTGAAAGACAGGGTTAACTGAAGAGGTATGGGAGAAGCCTTTTCCCTGCAGTGGGCGTAGTCAGGCTGATGATTATGACGACCGGTTGTGGGGTTGTTGTTTCCTTGCCCATGTTTTCAGTTCTGCGCTGGTTTTTTAGACCCCCCCCCCCCCCCCCCCCCCCCCCCTTCCGTCGCGCAATTTTGTTACAACTATGCTGCAGCACTAGCACACAACCTTCGGGTGTCTTGCGATGAAACCCTGAACCTAGCGGTCGAGTGGCTTGATCTCGGCCAGTCGGCGTACCGAGCCTTGCCAGCTATTATTTATCCTGGAAAAAGCGAGCAGTTCGCCTTCAATACCCTGGTAATTAGTATAGTAGACCGACGGGTATATTATATGATCCATCCATTATATTACGGAAAAAGGTCACGCTTACATCCGCATACGATAGACGTCTACTTGGTCGTGGTCCACATCCAAGAACTCGCACTGACGTCTTTCAGTTCAGCCCTAGAAGCCGCGCCCCTGGCAACGGGAAAAAACTTTGACAGGGTCCTCTGGAAAACAAATGTTCCCCTCGGAAGCTGAGGGTGAATCCGCTGGGCCAAAAAATTAAAAGAAAACATCTGAAATTCATGCACGTCTCCGTACGAGTCACCAAGGCTTAAGACAAAGAGATAAATCAGGCACAGCGAGAGAGATCTTCTTCCCCCTCTCATTGTTTTCCTTTTTGTCTTTGTTTGTACGCGTTGGCCAGGCAAGACAACAGTAGCTAAGAACAGAGAGAAGCCTAAAAGAGGGAGAGAACCCATCTCCTCTTTCTCCTCTACACGAGTAACTTTTTCGACCGTCCCGTCGCCCGGGAGGGGGGTGGGGGGGGACCACCCGTGACGGCATATCGTCAACAATCCGGCGACGCTCTTCCTCGAAGCTTCTTCCATCGCGCCGAAGTAGCTGCCCTCCCATCCTCCTCCACCTTCGGAGCCGTGTACCCCCCATTGGGCCCCTCTCTGTCTGTCCCCTGCCCATAACCGTCTTCGCATATATGCACCAAGCTTGGCGAGACGAGAATTCTGCGGGCCCTTCGCGTTCTGCTCCTGCATTCCACAAAAGGGAAAGGAAAAACGAAGCAAGGAATACGGAGCTACTGGGCTTGCCAGAAGGAAGAGAAGCCTAGCCCAGCACAGTCCAAACATTTGTCAGAAAACGGGAGGCTGCGAAGCGAGAGACAAAAGGCAGGGGTGGGACAGCATAAAATAGCAAAAGAAAAAGAAAGGAACAAATTTGAGTCGGTCGAAGGAATACCAACTATCCTGACAGAACCGAGGAGGAAGCGACGGAGAGAAGGGCGATGGTGGGTGGAGGGGGAGGGATTCTCTCTTTCGGCTCGTTTCTCATCAATTTGAAAGGACCCAGACTAAACTGTTTGTCTCCGCGAACGCGCGAGAAAGGCAGTCTCGTCTTCTCCTCAATGCTCCCTCCTCCACACTCTCGCCTTCTTTCTTCTCCACGTTGTTGTTCTTATTCCGAAACTGCGCGCGCGCGGAATTCGGCATGGATCTCGTCCCCCCAAAAAACGAACCTCGCAGGACGATGCGGCGGTCGTTGCAGTAGACGTCGGGTTCGAATGCTTCCGAGTCCTTTCTAGCTTCTCTTTGTTTTATATGTTTTCTTATTATCTTTGCGCGCTCGTAAGAAGAAACAGGCGGTGACGCTTAGAGCGGAAAAAAGGCGTCAGCTGGCTAGCCTGCTGGCTGTCCGATCAGCTCGCGCGCTGTGCATTGAATCGCTTCGTTTCTGGCTTGTTTGTTTTGTTCCGAGCAGCGCCTCTTTCCTTCTCTCTCTCTCTCTCCACGTGGAACGAAAGCGGCAGTGGAACAACGCCTTGTTGTACATAGCTCGCCGATTCCCGTAAACGTTCGTTCCGCCCCAACGGCGGTCAGGCTGTGTACGTCGTTCCTCGTTCTGCTGTACTCCCTCCCTCCTTTCTTTTCTCTCTCTCTCTCTCTCTCTTTCTATCCGAAAGATATATCACACACGCCGTTCTCCTCATTTCCTCGCTTCTTTCACTTCTGGCCTTTCTTCTTCTTTCGCTCTTGTACTACACGCCCGGTTACGTTCGGGCTGCGCACGGGCTGAGCGCGGCCGACGACGAAGTTTACGTGATGCAGGCTTTGCAGATGTGAGCGTGAAAGAGGACAGAACACACCCACGAACAGCCCCGGTACACGGTGTTAAGTCTCGGCTCGTTGGCCCAGCTGCTTGTTTGTGGCTCGTTTGTCTCCTCAGTTATGTTACCACTGCCTGTCCTGTTCTGGCTTGGGCAGGCGCGCAGTCATTCTCTCTCTCCCTCTCCCCTCAATTGCTTTCCCTCTCCCACACCTACCTCCCCAGTGTCCACCCTCCGCTGCGCTCGTTACAGGATAGGTGTGTGTATGCACGGGTAATGTGGAGAAAATGTAGTTTTAACGGAACGAGTGACCATATACATTCTAAACAGAATGAAGCTAAAAGGGAGTGGCACCCTAGAGAATAACTTATTCCCTTCTTACTCCAGTATAGGTCTTTTCTTGTTTATAGTGTCGTTTGAACTCTATGACGTACTAAGTGCGAAGAGTGCACAAGAAAGAAGCCGCGCTGAGGCAGTAAATTTTCTCCTCACGAATTTAAGAATAAACATATCTTTATCGCTTCCGTAGAGTAACCACACTTCCGCAACATATTCGCAGAGCTTAGTTCTATTATGGCTGAAAAAAATGTCTGGCGAAGGTCGTAAATATCATAACATTGATTGGCTCGATTAAACATCGGCCTTGAAGGGGAAAACGCCCCCATACACAAAGGGGCGGAGGGTTCTTAACGATATAAACATGCGCTAGGCGTACGGCACCCTCGTATGTTTACAGCGGTATTTGTATTTCGCCCTTATATGTCTCGCAAAGTAGCCAACGCTGTAATATTGTGCTTCCGCACTGCACGAGGAATATGGTAGCTGGGGCGAGGGTTGTGTTGTCAGTGCGATCGCTTTGGCTTTGGAAGTGATGAAACTTGGAAGGGGCGGGAATGCAGGCGCTGCATGCTAGGAAAGTACGGGAACTGGTACGCCTCTCTCGTCGTAGACCTTCCCCCTCGCGGTGGCCTCTCCATAGTTAAATCCTGGCATCACGGGTGCCATCTGTCGACACCCATTATCATCCAATCATTAGCGCACCACCTATACAGCCAGTCGAATAAAGTAGCCAAACACTCACGATACCTGGTATTGGAGCACTTATGCCTGTTTACAAGACAGCACGTTGAATTCATGTATCCGAAGTATGAGAGGCTATACCAGAAAAGAAAGCAAGAACGGTTCACTCATAGCTGCGCTTGCCGCTTGATGGGGCTGGGCTGTTCCATCGGTGCAAAAAAAAAAAAAAAAAGACTGTACACAACCCCCCCCTTCCTTCCTTTCTCTATATATGTTCCTTGCCCACGTTACAGTAATTTGACATCGCTCGCCACGTGCGGCTTCAACCCCTCTATCCCTTTCTCCGCAACTCTCTCCTATTTGCTCATAACGACGATGAGGTGCCTTTGACTTGCCGAAGGCCGAAGCAACAACAGCAAAAGACAAAAACCGCCGAACAAAGCTAGTACATCTGAGCGAGCAACAACAAAACAACAAGGCTGACATTTCGAAGACTGCAACTTTTAATCTGTCCCTCCTCGCATCGTGTCGGAGTCGTCGCTTCGGCAACGATGATTGGAGCGAGCGCAAATAAAAACGATACTCGGCATCGTCGAATCGTAGCCGAGGCAACGATGTCGCCGAAAGATCGCTACGCAGGAGTAAGAGGGGGGGGGGGGGGGGGGGGGGGCTCTCCTGGCGCCCAAGAGTTAAAACGGAGCGAACAAAACAAAAAAGAACAAAAAGCGAAGGGAAACAAGCTAAAATAACGCAAAGCAAGTCGCGTAAAACCGAAGACGCCGGCGCACTGGGAGAACGATCGCGCTCCGAGAGACGGGCGCGTTGCCAGCGGAGATGTGGACGAACCAGTTTTAAGAAACAGATGCTGCTGCGCTCCTAATGCCGCGCTGGCTTCTTGTAATGCGCCGCGACAACCTGCGAGGAAGAAATAATAATAAAAAAGTGAGAAAGCTCGGGGTAAAGAGAAGTGGAAGCCCAGGTGTATCTCTCTCTTCGACGCAATCGAAACAATCAAAGCGACCAATCAAAAGGGATTATGCGATGGAAAGGGCGACTGTCCTCTCGGGCCGCCGTTGGGGGAAGGGTGTAAGTGGCAGAAGGGCGACGACGAACGAGGAGACAGAAGAGTAATGAAAAAAAAAATATGTATATAAGCAGGGGTGACAGAGAAAGAAAGAAAAAAAAAGTAGAGAAGACCGGACAGCCTCCTTCGCTCTTATATTACTCGTTCGTGTATCAGTGTATACCTGACAGGCAGAGCTGTGTCGAGCTGGCCAATCACGGCGAGGCGGCCGACCGCGAGCAACCAATCAAAAGACGGGAGTTTTTTTAGAGAGACGAGGCGAGAAGGAGAACCGGGGAAGTCGACGCGTCTCCGTTTTGGTTCTGTTTTCCTTTGTGCGTGAGCGCGCGTTTGAGCTGTTTCCTTCGGTGTGTCTCTTTCGTTGTGATTTTTGTCAAGCCGCTCGCGGTTAGTGTTTTTTTTTTTTTCCTTTTTTACTTGGCAGAAAAAGAGCTTGCGACGTTTGCGGGCGGCTGTTAGAAACTTTCTCAGAGTCGTTTTATTGTTTTTCTTTCTGTTGTCTTTACGAAGGAGCAGCAGCAGGTGCAGAGGCCTTATACGCGCCGGTCGCGTGGGCGGCCCTGTACTCATGTTTGTGAGGTGACGCGAGGTCTGTAGGGACGTCCCTGTCGGCGTTATGTAATTGGAGAAAGAAAAAGTTCTCTAAGTCCGCTGTCTGAAAGATGTCGATCGAAAGCTGGACATTGCCGGATCCTATTAAATTTGTGTCATGACAGCTTACCCAGTGTTTTTTAAGCCTTCGGACCTAGAAAAAATTGCTACTTTTATCAGCGATGACATTAATGAGAGCGAACAAAATACAGAAGACGTTGTTCAGATGTTCGCGACTAACTGACAAGCTGGTATGTTTTCATAAGAACATTTAGCTGAGTGCAAATCCGCCACAGATCTCCCACGATTCCTTAGTGTATCGACACTGGCAAACGCGGCCAGATCGTGTTTGTATTGTTGCTCGAATATTTTATCTGAAAACAGGTTCAATAGCACTTAACATCTGAATATATTCCAGTGTAGAGCGGTACGTGCTTCGGAAATTTCGAGTTTCATCGTTGCTTTTGTGATTCGAGTACTGCGCTTGGTGTTAAAACTAAGCGCTAACTATCACTCAGGAACATCCAGCTTTTGCCCAATACGTAAAGTTCTTAGCCGTATCAAGCAAAATTCCGCTTCGGAACACGCAACGAGGCAGTATAGAGAGCATCATTCGTCGTGAAAGTCTGTCGACGCCATTTCTGACTTCCATGTAGCGTTTTAAATTCCTGCCCTTGAACCTGCTGGAAACGTCACACGTATTGAGAGAAACGAAAAAAAAAAAAGCAAAATTTGCGTCGGCCTACCGGCAATTATCAACTCCGACGGGGACCTTCCATGACAGCTAACGTATTCTTCGACCTGTCCCTCCACATCAGTGCTGCTCGCAGAATCAAAAAGCTTGCATTCCCGGTTAAAGCATTGTTTTGTTTTTACACATCTTTGAGGCTGCCCGCGTTAACTGCGACTGGGTTTATCTTGCCAGAACAATCCTTTTTTCCTTCACTGCTGAACATTGAAAGGTTTAACACATTCTTCATTTTTCTCTCATTCCTTTTTGTGACGCGGTATACCCATTTTATTTTATTTTATTCTGCCTTGTACTGAATCACACCACGCAAAGATGGCGGCGCACCACTCCCTTCTCAATGTGCAGCGTTACAACATACACTATATATTTACGCCTTTGTATACAATATCTTATTTATTACATTTTATATACCACGGCATTACAAGTCTTAGTTGTCCCATTTTTTCCTTTTTTTTTTGTCTTATTTACCTTTGTAAATAGTTCTTCTCTAACATTTTTTCCTAGTGAACATGAGCACGGTATGCGCAGTAAGAAATCTTTCTTGTTTATTCTTCTTCGAGCGTATTCAGGCTTGTTGAGTAAAATCACCCCGTCTCGTGGCCCAGGTACAGATTCGCCTGCTAGCGTCGAGTCGAGGTAAATCTCTAGGAACACACCATTTCACACATACAAAGAACATCACAAATTGTAGGATTTCTTTCACTTTGTTCCGTGTTTGTTGCTGTTCCCGTATCTGTTTATAATTTTTTTCTTCCTCGTGAAGAGTGTTCCTCGGAGTAGTAGTAACCTGGGTGTGGTTATTAGCAGTGGCTGCATTTTTTTCCTACCGATTTTGGTTCCTCTGTTTAGGACTTCATTTTTTTTGCGGTCTGTAGGCACGTCATCTAGTCTTCACCTACCAAAAGAGCAACGCAACTGTATGAAGCTGTATCTACATACTTTTAGCTCATCGTAGGCCCCTGAGTTTTTAGAAGAGAGTGTTACGATGTGCACGAAACAAACAAATAAAAAAAGCTTCCTGTTCTCCGTAAACTTTGCATGCAATGCGTTCGTGAAAGCTTAAGCGTGGGTCTCGTCTCAGACGCGTTGGTCGATGCGAGGGCAAGATGTAGAGGAAGACACTAGGCGGCTTGAGCAATATTTTAGCTCGCCCGGGTTTGAGCTTCGCTTATTAAACGGTGGGAGGTCCCTGTACACGCCTACCATAGTTGCGAGCTTTCTGCCTTAACTGAATTTTTTTTTTCGCTCCTCTAAGTTGCTTGGCATCAGCTAACTAACGCCTACCGATGATTGCGCTGTTTGGCCGGTTTCATCGTCGCCTATTCGCCCCAAATCGACAGTGAAACCGTTTTTACCGTTTTTGTGCTTCCTTAGCGCAGTGCTGTCTCTGCCCATTGTTTGTACTAATTGAACACCCGCTCCTTTAGGCCATGTTTGTATTTCGTTTTGAGAACCCCTGGTGCACTTCGCAGTTTGCTTTCGGATGCTTTCTACAGGAGAGGATTTATAATAGTGTGTATAGAGAAAGAGTTTTTATAGGTTTGATTGTTGTCTGCCAATTATTTAGTAAGCGGAATTACACCCTGTGAATGTACTTTTTCTTGTTTAGTTTTTTACATTCGCGATATACCCCCGAAGACCACTAGTGCGTCGTCTTCGTCGACTTTCTGTGTTGTCCCCCATCCCGTAGGACATTGGTGTGAACTCTCGTTTTTTTGTTTACGTGCATGTGTTCATTTTTGTTTCGCCGTTTTGTTCGTTTGTTTGTTTACTTGTTCATGTCTTGCGACTGTCTGGCCTCTATATGCTTGCTCGAGACGTTCGTACCAAGCACGCTCAAGTGAAACTTGAATGCGTGTCTGCATTTTTCATTCCTTTGTGCATCTTTATGAGCGTGTGTTTGCATTCTTCACTTTTTTTTTTTTTGAGTGGAGAACAACTTACCATGCAATAGTAAAGCTGCTGCTTTCTGTTCCCATTTTTTTTTTTAAATGTTACTTTTATGGCTGTGAGAGGAAAAAATCAAAAGGACCAACTGCGTGTGTGTTTTTGTTTCGTCTTTTCGCGTTCATATGTAGTATTTTTTCACGAATCCCAGTGCACCTTTTTCCTCATCCCCTATTCCCGCCCTTCCCCATTATTTTTCCCTGCGATATTTTTTGTATCTCCAGCCCTTTGCCCCGTTGTGGGGAGGACGCGGAAATGGGATAACATGGGGAAGAAAGTCCCCAAACCACAAAGAATGTTATATACATATTATACATATTTTTATAAATAAAATCGTCACATTTGAAGGAAAAAAGGAGAAAAATCATTGAATGACAACTAAAAAAAAATGTGTCTTGGTGTGTCAATTTTTCTGTCTTGTGTCTGTGTCAGCAGCCTTGCATTTGGCCTCAACAGGTCTTTTTTTTTAGTTTTTTTTTCGTCTCGCCATGCATGATGGCGGTAGAAATTAGCGGATTGTCTTGCTCGCTGTTCGGATGAACTCAAGAAGAAAAAAAGCGGCATTGCCTGCCGCTTAATTTGAGCCTGGAGTTCTGGTGCATGGACTTTTCCAAGTCACTCTGGAATGACGCTGTGGTTCTGCATCTTGACTTGAAGCATGCCCTGTCGCGCCATGCAAGGTTTCAGCGACACAGCGCCCCTGACTGGAAGCAGAAGCCGTCATCGTTACGTCACATATGACGTCACCGTCAACCACCAGCCGGCTTCAGGTGTAAGCACAACTGGCGTGTCGACGAAGCAGCAGGGCTGCTGTTAGCTTTGCGCAAACATTAGGTGTAGTTTAGATAACTTTCAAGTTCTCTTTAGAAAATTATCGGAAATGAGGCCTTTGTAAGAAAAAAATGCTCTTTTGAAAGCCTTTTTTTTAAAGTCTACAGCAATTATTTTTTTCTTGCCTTAAAATAAACAACTTCAACACCAGAGAAGGACCTCGAATCAAACTGCCGAATGCCTTATGGTGGGCGAAAATGAGCAAAATTGTCTAATATTTATTGCATTAAAAATGTAACTGGGAGAAATATTGGTCCTTTTGTGTCTCATATGAAAAGAACTACACCTAGCAAACTTTTTGCCCAAAATTTCGGGAAATTTCTGCCAAAAATTTCAATATCGCATTCAATTCAGTTTAGTTTATATTTTATCAATTTCTCAAGCGCAAAAATGCCCATGGGCATTGTTTTCTTTTTTTTTATTGCTTGACTACTTCCCAGATTTTCTTAGATTTATCGTTTGTTTTTATTAATGGTCATCAGAATGCAGGCCAGCAAAAAAAGAAACGTCTAGTCACACAAAAATACTATAATATATTGCCCAGCACTAACGGTAAGTTATGAGTATGCATTTCCAGATATTTAAGGACCATTTGTGTGGTTACCGAGTAAAATTAAATGTTTAGCGACAAGTCGCTAATGAGCGAATGAGTCTGGCAACTAACCCACGCAGTACAGTTAAAATACAATCAAAACAATAAAAATAACAGGGAACTTAAACGCTTCGCCAAAAAACGAGCATTATGAGACTGACGAAGAATCGAAAGTTTGGTCGTCGAAACGCATGCAGACGAGATGACGCGAGACAGCTACACGAACGACGGTGGTACGCCGTTACGCGAACGGGATTCGAACCCCCGGCTGTCGGCGGGGACGGGCGAAAGGCGGAGGTCGAACCCAGAGGACCAAATAATTACACCGAAGACCTCCGTCCGGTAAGCCGCCCGTCCGGTTGGAACGTCGCGACATTGAGACTGTGGCTTGAAACGGGCAAATAAGATAGTCGCTCGGAACGCCCCATAGCAGGTCAAAAATATACGAAGTGTCCGAGCTCAAAGGTAAGTCAACGCTCTCTCCGACAACAATAGAAAAAAGCCTGCGAAATTCTTTCGAGTGGTAACTACAAAAAAAAAAATGACCAGAAATGAATTCTAGGTCACAAAACTTGGAACGTGTTCCTATCAAGCGACGACCGGCGAGCTTATTAAAAGCCATCATTCATCTGTCGTTTTATCGGCGTGTGTTCTAACACAGAGTCCGAATTGCTGGAAAAAGTAACATGGTTTAAAGAACAACGTTTAATTTCAATTTTTCGTTTCAAAACTCGATTGTCAAGTTTATATTAGCAGTATTACACTTGTTTGATATTCAGGATAAACTTATTCTCCAGTGGGGAAAAAAAAAAAAAAACTGAAATTCTAGAGCGGACTGCAAAAGCAAGCCGCTCGGAGGTTGACGCAGTTATCGTCGCGATATCGCCGCCGGCACCAATCTTACGCAATCTGCCTAACAATCGACAAGATTGGACACCACGACGCGTCCACGTTCTGTACATGCTCTGTTTTGCTCCCCCACACTAGATACGCCGCTTGCGCCGCACTGCGGCCACTGCACGCAACCTGAACACTGTTCGCACCGCGCCACTGTTAGCAAGCTGTATGCAAGTCGCGACGTCGTCGGTGCGTATAGCCTTTATCGCTCTTCGTAGCCCTGTAAAGAGGTTGGTGATCCTGCCGACAGGTGTCGCTACTCGAGCTATACACGAGTCAGCGAGGCAGGCTTCACTATTGCGTGCCTCATAGCGGAAAACCGCACGAAGCAAGTTTTATCGACCGTTTCCGCTTGTTCGCAGAGCAAATATATGTATACGCTTCCCTTATGCTGAGCTCAGGACGTTAAAGCAAGCAGCGCACCGTGCATGGTTTACAAAATATACGCAAGCTCACATGCGCATGTTTTTTTTTTTGTATTTGTGTGGTGTGAAAGGTTACTTCGCGTATACGCGCGATATGTGTCTTTTAGTTTGTTTGTTTTTTGTCCACTGTTCTCGTTCCGAAGTCATGCGGCAGCATGAAAACCCCCAGAGTACAAGACAAATGACGTCGAAAGAATAACTTATTTTTGATAAACGTTGAAGGCTCTCAGGAGCGACTACAACATTGCCTTAAACGTTTAGACATGTTTCTTGGTGTGACTGCGTGTGTGCCAGTGAGAGTGAACAGGAAAAAAAAAAGCATACGTGCGTGTGAGTTCTTCCTTACTGTATCTTTCTTTCGCAGTTATTGCGATAAGAAAAAATATATATACATATTATATATCGCGCTGGTCTGCCGTTTTTGGCACTGTCCACGCTGCATGCCTCAATGCAGAGGCGTAAGTCGCGGTGCTTCCCAGCTAACTCACGTCGCTTTTGCTTACGCTACGCACCTATTACTACACATCTCGCATAACGTCGTCGCCAGGCAGAAAATATTTGCTGAACGCATTTGGTTAGGTTTACTTTTTTTTTTTTTGATGGACGAAATACAATTTTTGGTCAATGGCGTTTTCGTTTTAAGTAATTCGAAATATACTGCTTCACGGGGATTTCTCGGCTCAGGTCTTCCACGGTGCGCTGGGTAGGAACCGATGCTCAAATGTGATATACCGTTCTCAAAGTGAAGTTGGGCGAAAAGTCGGTTTTCGAACTGGTCGCCTGTGGTCGACTAGCCTCGGATGTCGCTGTACAAGTGGACGATTTTTTTCCTAACGTATCTCTAAAACGCACTTCAGCGCAAAGAATAGATTACTGTTGATCAAAACGAGCACGTAAAGGGGTAAGAATTAGCCTCGACGAACTTTTGTCGTGTTCGACGTTCGTGTAAGGGTTAAATAAATGAAGTAAAGAAAACAGCGTTGTTACAACATTGGGATTCTGGGCTCTGTATAATCAGCTTTGTGTAGATGTTGCAGGGGCCGTCACTTCGGAACAGCGCAACGCTTGTTGAACTTAAACGATCTACAGGGGCTTTGTTTCCTAACCAATTCATCAAAATTGTTACTATTTTTTGGGATGTTGTTTAAGATGACGTTGAAGTTTCCGAAATTAGTCACACCTCATTCTTGTTCCACGTTGTATCCCATCCCACTTCTGCTTAAGGGTTCATGATTCGTTTTTTGTGACGTCACTGTTCACACTCACTTTATCTCTCCAGTTTTTTTTTTTTCTAACAATAGGCAATAATGCGCTTTGTTTCACAACAGTTCTATTTCTGACCAGGTTGTTAGTTTAGATTTCGCCTCGCGATGACCGTGACAGGGATGATTGGCTACAGTGATAAGGGTCGCAGAGGTGTTCGCTGAAAAAAAAAAGAAAAGAGAAAACTAACAGGTCTCAATGTCTAAAGCAGGAAATGAATCATTTACTGATTCAAAATACGTAGGTTTCTTATAAGCAACTGACTATCGACAAGGGTGATGTGCAGCTGTTTAGAAAGTCTAATGCGATGTAGAAAATTAGGCCCAGCTCCACGAAATAGCCATCGTAAGCAAAATACGCAATTTAAGGACTGAAGCAACGTGGGCAATCTCGTTCGGCTAACACGTGGTGCGGAGGTTTTCCGGAACACGGGCCATTCAGTGAGTTCTCCAACTCTGGGGTCCTTCAATAGCGAAGGAACGTCGCAGAACGGCTAACTGCTTCAGCTCATTTTCCTTCCATTCCGTTGACAGCTTTGAAGAGGGACCTAAAACCCAAGCCGCCGAGTCACGGAGGCTTGACGAGAAAAACAGAGAAAAACCGCGAAAAAGTAAAAAAAACGCACAGACTAGATGGAGGTGTTGCTCCTTTTTAAGGCACACACACGAAAGGAGGAGAGTATAGTAAGCGGGTGGCTCCAGAAAAAAAGAAAATACAAGGTGTCAAAAGCGGCCAACTTAGGTAAAGAAATGAAACCATGTGCGTCGCGCTATCAAAAGCGCGCTCAACGCTTCATTCGCTCTCTCGGAAAAAAAAAAAAAAAGACCAGTTAAACAAAAAGGTTCGCGCTCTCTCAGAAAAAAAAAAAAGAAGTTACAAAAAGGCCGACTCAGGCGGCGAGATAAAAGGGGAATCCAAGTGGCGAACTTCCTAAACTCAGTTCCACGCAGAAGCCCACAAGGCTACAAAATTGAAGCGCACCCACGACCCCGGCATATGGCGCTCACGTTTATTTTTTTTTTCCTTCTGTTCTGGTACTGCGATCCCTTGTATTCATTTGCGCTCTTTTATGTGGAAATTTTTGGTTGCGACTCGACTCCCCCCCCCCCCCCCCAAAAAAAAAAAAAAAAAAAACACCTGCAATTAGAACGTTCGTCACATCACCCGCGATGCGTGCAGACTCTCGAAGTCTTCACTGAAACTCAAGGCAATGTGAAAAACCTGCGCACTAATTTGTAGAGATTGAAGGACAGTGCGAGAGTCTTTCGTTGCGGTTGTTTACGCTAGCTTATGTTACGTTAGTTTGCACTCGATAAGAGTAGCGAGCTTCGTAAGGAATGTACACGAGTTGCGAAAAACGCTTGCTGGAAAAGAGTAATTCGATATGAATAAACTTTAAAGTCCTGGAAAGGCGTACAACTTTGAAGGTGCTCGGAATAACGCGACAAGAAAATAAAACTAACCTAGAGATAGCTAAGCCTACAATATGCTTAGATTGGACCATGATAAAAAGATCTACGAGTTCTGGACCATCAGAAGTTGAAGCAAGGAACGCGAAACCAAAATTACGGTGCTACAGTCAAGCAGGTTTGCTAATTTGTTAATGTGATCTTCGCGCCATTTTCCAAGTCTTGGGCGGCACTTAGAATTAAGTTGAAGCGTTGCTTGTCTGTGGCTGCGCTTTCGTCGAAGAGTAGCCTTAGCTTGAAGCATACATTGCGACTGAGCAAAAGCTGCAGCACTGGTACTTGCAGCTGTCCGTTGAGGCATTCATAGTGGTTACCGCTCACGCTTGGTTACCACGCCGACACGGTAACAGTTTGGAGCACGAAATGTTGTTAAAAATAAAAAAAACATAATGTATTCCTCCTTTCTGCTAAATATGGAGAAGAATAAGAAAGAGCGGCGAATTCCGACGTTCTAATTTCTTGTACTGTGCCTTGCAATCGGCGCAGAGTAATAAATTAGAGACGAAAGATGATATCCGCTTCTAACTCGTGACACGTCATGAAAACGCGAAGCCATTAAATCATTACCACTTTAATTTTCGAGACTTTCGGGCGCGGAGCTTCGCCGTCGCCCGGGCACAGAGACAGAGATCGGTTACATCGTTAGCCACAATTATCAAACGACGAATGACGCAGGGGTCTACTCCAAGTCGATTAATCAAGCGTAAATTTCACGCAGAGACCATTAGAACGACGCTCGAACCCGCAAGCAGAGGCTGCCGCCTTCGAATGTGGGTAATGAGCGTCGTCTGGAATTAACCACCGGCAGTGACAAGAAAGACAAAATGGCGACGGACAGTGACATCGCGAGGCCGACGAACGCTAATGATAAGACATGAAATCCGACTCGCTATAAAAGAGAGAGCTGGTTGGAGGTGCACGGGAGGGGAATAAAACGAATGGAGGTTAGATTGGAGGGAAAAGGAGAGGAGGATGCGCAGCAGGACGAAAGAGCGGAGTCAAAATGACCGCCATTGAACATTCAGGTCTCCGAATAAGTGTCTTCAGCGAGGGCACCTGGCATTCCAAGTTTGCAAATCGGTGGTCAAAGGCAAGGAAAGGCGAAAGGGGACAAAGTAAGATGAACGGGCTCCACCCAGACATGTGCGGCAATCTTTGGCCAGCATCTCCGACGATGACGTAACATTCCGTGAACACGTGGCGAATGTTCTCACCCGCACTGTGTATACATGGTAGTAGCGTCGGGACGACATTGGAACGTTAAGTGTGAAAGATGAAAGATGAGTAAACTTTCGTGACTTCACCACATGGAATATCTCTTCTCCTACTTTTTTGTTTTGTTTTGTTCGATGACACGGCTCTGAGGATGATGTGCCTCCGAAACTGGAGTGTGGCTCTTACTATAGTTGGTGTTAGGCAACGCTGCAAAAATGCAGCACGGTCGGCATTGTCAGAGTCTGTCGTGTCGGTTTCTTTGTAAGCACTGTCTCCACGTTGTTTTACACAACACAATATTAAGCCGACTTGAACGACTGTGAGAGCAGCTCTGCACACGAAGGAAGCTTGGCTTTGAAACACGAATGGCGTAAATGTGAAAAAAAAAAGCGTTTCCGTGTTTACTACCAAATTAGAAATATATAGCTCTTTCTCTACAACTCCCCCCCCCCCCCCCTTTCCTCTGTATCAATCTGTTACTTTTTTTTTTTTAACGAATACCCTGTTCTCCAAAGTCCCGCTTGTGGTAACTTGAACTATATGACAAGAGACCACCTTTTGTCGTCTGTGCTGCGATGTCTTTGTTGAACAGTATTTGAAGTTAAACAGAAATTATATGGGCCTAAAAAAAAAAAAAGAAAGTACGCTTGTCTAAGGTACCAAACTAAAATGTCAAAGATCGGCAGGTGGAAAATTTGAAGCTCAAGCACAGAAATGCCACACTCTCTAAGAAAGCTTTCTTTAATAAAGCAAGACACGGTACTAGATTTTATGACAACGCGATGCTTTTTCAGTGCAGTAGTTAATCCTCTTTATACTACGTACCGGAAAGCTTGGAAATTTCATCAGACAGCGCTTATTTCAGACAAGACTTGAGCAAGGCTCGCACTTTTCTCGTGAAAACAAAGCTATACTATACACTATAAACAAGAATACACCTGCATGTGGGTATAATGGGAGTAACCTGCCCTGTAGCGCTCACGGGTGTGCGCTAGAGACAGCTAACTCCCTTTGTTACTCCTTTCTGCTAAGGGTGTACGATAAGACACTGGCCGTAGAGTCGTCGTAGAGGACAAATTTGCATTATGAGCTTCACAAGGCGGCACCCTTTCAGCACTCAGGCCGCTCGCCTGTTATGCGGGAACATGAAGACAAATGCGCTTCAACGAGCGCTCAACTGCGTCCAAGGGCGAGACAAAAACTTACAGGCGTGTCGCAAAGCGCTGCGTCTACCACAGCGTAGCTGCGCGTCTCGAAAGGGGTGAATCGAGTTAAGAGGGGGAGGGGGGGGGGGGATTGTGTCTCGTCCGCGCTCGCAAGCAGCGACAAGGAGCAATTGAGGAAACCATCAAATCCGCCATCCTGTCGCTGTTCCCCTCGCGAAGACGGTCGGGACGGCCGGCCGAGATTGAATCGCCGCGGATCTGTGATTCTTGGCGCGACACGTCGGATCCCCTGCCCGGGGCGACGGGATCAGATTTAAGACAAGAAAAGAGATAAGGAAATGTAGGTATGGCAGTGAACTGAAGCGCTGTAAAGTAGAGCAAGAAATTAATGGCAAGAACGAAAATATGAGGGCGAACGATTAAAAACTACGCCGATTTCAAGGGTACAGATGATGTCTAGACCCAGTACTAAGTACTTCAATTTATTATTCTTTCTCAAACACACAATTAGTTAAACAGCCTCGGAAAATTAACGGGATCAGATTTAAAACAAAAAGAGAGATAAGGAAATGTAGGTATGACAGTGAACTGAAGCGATATAAAGAAGGGCAAGAAATAAAAGGCAGAAACGAAAATATGAGGGCGAACGATTAAAACCTACGATGATTTCAAGGGTGCAGAGGATGTCGAGACCCAGTACTAAGTACTTGAATTTATTAATCTTTCTCAAACACACAATTCGCTAAACAGCCTCGGAAGATTAGTGAGAGAACGCGAACAAGGCCGTAATAACGATGATGCAGATTAAGAGTACTAAGCACTTTGTCGCTTTCGTTCCTCTTGCAGGCCGAAACAATCGTGAAAGTTGAATGGATTAGCAGAATGTGTACCAAAGGAAGTACGGAAAAAAACCTTAAATTATTTAATTTTAAGTTAGCCTAGGCCGATTGCTCTTACACTAACAGTCAAGAAAGTTTTATGTGCTGCGATTCACACCTCTTGTGCAACCCCAGTTCTGGCTTCCAAATCTGGCTCTTCCACGTTTTTAAGTGAGCAGTCTAATTCGGTGTGAAAATCAGTGGAGGACGAGCCTCCGCTTCGCGTATTTTCACCTCAATTGTTTCTTTTCACAGGAATTTCACCGGTGATTAGACCTTTCCCTGCTACCGCCATTGGATGGTGTGTAGATTTCGCCGTAAATTCTCCATAGGCACCTCGGAAATGCATCAGCGGGAGACGGGAACAACAAGGTTGCTTTGGGATCAGGGGAAGTGCGTAAGAACATGACGTCAGTGCATCCTGGTGGAAAGAAGGAGACAGGAAGAATGAAAAATAACCGCGCGGCCAAAAATAAAATTAGGTAATAAAGAGCAAAACCTGGTAGGAAAGTGAGCGCGCCACGCCGTAGTAGGAACAGCGAGCCACGCCACCAAGCGCCCTTCACTCAATTCGAAAAATGACCGCCTTCCTCCCGCTACCGTCGAAAAGCATCCTTGCGCATCTCCCTTCCCCCTCCTCCTCTCCCACACCCTCGATCAGCGCATCCCCTTTCACCTCTCACCCCAGCTCGGCCTCTGAGCCGACCGCGGCGACACACCGGATGTAGATCGAGAACTCGACGGGAGCCGGCAAGCTGTGGAGGACGGCAACGCTGTCGTACTTACATCGACAGCTTCCCGTGGTTCAGGAGGAGTGGGCGGGAGGAGGGTCTGCTCGTTCTCGTCGGGCAGCGCGGGCAACAAGTAGCGGACGCGAAGTTTGATTCGATGAACTACAACGGAAAGGAAGTACGAAGAGAGGCAAAAAGAGAGACTGACGAGTGAGCCGGGAAAGATGCGCCCCAATAAGAAACAAAAAGACCGTGAGAAAAAAAAAATAGAGGACGATACAATACCAGCGAGCGCTTGGAGGGAACGATGTCAATGGAAAGATTCGTCGTCGCGATCGATGGCGCCACCGAGCGCGAACAAACAATAAGCGAAAACAAGTAATGGCGGAGGACGCGCGGCGGACGCGTCGCGGCATTGACACGTCGTAAAACAATTCCACTCGACTTGTCCCCCCCCCCTCTTCACCCATCAGCGACCGACTGGGCTGTGTGCGGAGCCGGGCTGTTTCGTCCTATCGCGCCGTTGTTTCAGGAGGCATGGCTATACCAGGCCAACTTCCATTCTCAGAAGTTCTCTCTACAGTCTCCATCTATTTCTCGACATTGATTCCTGTGACTAACGGGCAACGTTCGCGAAGCCGCCGACAATAGGGAATATCTAATTAATCTATTTATTAAAGGCACTCTATTTAGCCTGATAGCATGCAAGCCGGGATGAGGGAATTCTAAGAAAAAAGGAAGCATATAGTCATTTATACAGTACACTTACCTTCCAGAGAGACTAATCCACTATACTGTGGTTTGCGCAAAAATGAGTTCGCCTAAAACTTCGTCCGATTTTTGCATTTCATATATTTGAGATCGAAGCAGGATAGTAGAAACGTAATTTAATAAAAAAAATGAGCGTACACTGCATGCAGGTATAGAGAGGAGGTCTGAAGGTCTTGGGCCAGGAGTTAAGAACTTGCACCTAAATTAGCGGAATCGGGAAGCAATGAAACAAACAAGAGAAAAGAAAACCAACGAGGAAAAAAGTGAACAGATGTGGTGGGCCAGGCAGTACAAGGCAACATAAGCTGCAAGCGGACGAGATTATCCAACTGGGCGGCAGAGCTGTGAACTAAATTAGGCGACACGCAAATGGCCTTCGAAAACGACCTACGGAGAATTCGGGTCGACGCATCGAAACCCAGCGCTAAGCAAGGATCAGCGTTATTAATAAAACCAAACGTAACGGCCTCAAATATTGGCTAAATGGGCAGAGAGGCAGGGATCAGAGCCGAGAGAGATAGATTTGACGAATGGCTTTTGATACGGCCTCATCTGACTGCCACCGAACTTCACGTCGCCAACCTCACTTACCCCCTCTCTCTGTCTCTCTCTTTCTCTCACACACTTTGATGCTTCATTCACTCAATCTGAGCCTTACACTCCCCTTCTGCACCCCCCCCCCCCTTTACCTCCCCCGTTCAAGATTTCCTGCGCAACATCGCGGCGTCCGGCGATGCCACGCCACGACCAATCTGTTCGTGCGTGCAATCCTTCGGCATCCTTCTTGAGATTCGACATGTTGGAAGGGCTGGGGAAGCCACTGCTTCGTAAGCCCCGCCACGCCGCAGCCGTAAGCGCTCTTGATCCTGTCACTTGCCCCAACAAGTATTTACTGTTTCTTTTGCTCTTTTGTACCCTGTTTGCTTTTCTTCTTCTATCTTTGCTTCTGCTTTCAGTGCCATCCAAAACATCGCTTCGTTGCGGTCACGTGTCTGATCTCTCTGCCGCCGAGTCCATCGCGACTCATGTCATCAAGGATGGATAGATATACGCTCCCCCCTCGCAGCGGGACGATGGCTAGCGCCATCTTACGAGTTATGATCCAAGTGTTCTTTCTTTGAACAGCCAGTCAATCCTAGGGCTCGGGAAGCAGTAGGTTTTCGGTATAGCTTTAGTGAGAGAAGCTTAAAGCAAATACATTCAATCAAATTAGGTTTTATCGCGGTCCCGATCATGTCTTTGATGTCATTTCCGGCAAAATTGCAGTCTTCTTTTTCTGATTTTTATTGCTGCTACAGTGTGCTTGTCTTGTTGTTCGTTAAAACTTCAGAACTTAATTAAAAAGTGAACTTTCACACAGAAGTCGCTGTCGATTACGTCGACATCTGGTGGGCGAGGAGCGGACAAGCGAGTTTGTATTGAGGGAGCGGGCATTGAAATACTGCATCTTTTTTAAGCATGCGAAGATAAAGTCAAATAAATTAAAAATTAAGGCTCTGCTGCGTACTCTAACAGATTGTGATGACAGATTTTCGAGTCAAAAGCGGAGTCACTTACCCTGGAAAAGATTTTTATTTTGGAGGAATAAAACGATGAAAAATTCAGGACGACAGTATTCAAAATATCCGCATGACGACTAAAGCAACGAAAAGGATTGCATAAACGACGCGCATTACGCTGTTTTTAAGACACTACCAAGCTCAGTGTTGATTACCGCTATCCTCCAAACACCCCTCGAATCATTTAGTAGAGACACGTCACACTGGCAAATGTATCAAAAAAATTTCAGAGGTGACTGCCTTCGTTTACGTTTTGCTGCGAACTCAGTGTGCACCCAAATAGCGCGCAGAAACAAAGTACAGAACTATCGAGAAGTGACGAAATTCCTTGCTAAAGGATTCTCAGAAACGATGACAAGAGCGAAATTCATAACAGAACAACACAACGCAGCTTCGCCGCCACATCGATCGTTACCCGGTTTTCAATTAGTCAGCACCGTTGCAGGCTTGATCTCCGTCTCATTCAAAAAACCCTAACTCACACCACGAAAACAAGCACAATTTTTCGACGGGGACTTGTTTATAAACGTAATTTTTTCGCGTGTTGTAAGAATGTACCATAACGATTATACGCCCGCAAATCTCTCCCCAGGAAGCTTGTAGTTTTCTTCTGTTCACTGTTAAGAACGCACCACCCATTAGTTTTCTATGATTTTTCTATTAGTTTTCTTTTTTATTAGTTTACTCGGTGAGAGAGCAGGGAAAACTTTAAAAGGAAGACTTTTGCTAAGCGTCGGAATGTTAGACCATTCCGATCAGTATGTTAACAACAGTATCTTACAATATCTTACACTATTTCACAATTTCCTCACAGTTAAAAGTGACGTCCAAGAAAGCTGTACTTGCGTGCAATACCAGGCCTCGCGAGAAACCTCGCTACAAAACTGACCTTGCTACAAAACTCGCATCCTTGCCGGGGCTCCTTTGTTCCTCGTTTTTCGCAGCCATCCGCACTCGCCGTGTTTCGAAAAAGGCCGAAATATAATTGCCACCCGCGGTATATAGAGGGGCCTATAAGTGCCGACGCCGCCATCCGAATACCCACATAGCCTCGGGTGTATCGTGACCGCAACCGGGTGGTTGGCAGCCTTCGCCCGCGAAACAATGGCTGCTCCCCCGTAGACGCTCTTGTCTATCGGCCATCGAAAGGTCGAAAGCTGCTTCCAGGGTGAAGTCTGTATATACACACGCGCGGGAAAGGAATCGACGCGTCCTTCCTTGCCTCGGATAAAAAAAAAACACGCGCGGCTCTCGTCTTATACTTTTTCTTCTTCTTCTTCGCCGTCTCATTTAGTTGCATCGTCGCTCGACGTAATAGGCGGCTTTCGAGCCGTTTTGTCTGTCCACACACACGCGCTCTCTCACTAGGCGGCCTGAGCGTCGTCCTTCTACGTCGAAATTACTGCGCCGCCCCCCGGTATACCAAACAAGATTCGCTTCTTTTACTGGGATACTGCCAAAGGGCGGCGGGGAGGGGGTATCAAAATGCGTTTCGAAATGCTGAGTGCGTATATGTAATAACAAACTTCACCGCAGCCGTTCAGAGCTGACCTTCGGTGCATGGGAGGCAGTAAGCCACTCTCACGTTCTGTGGACTCTTTGTGTGTAGTTCCTGCCGTCCGAAAAACCTGTTCTTTGATGCTCTTTCCGGTCGGTGCAACGTTGAGAATCGCACTGCGAAAAGGCCAAGCTGGACTAATTGATGTCCCTGATAACATCGTCATCTAACTGCGTAAGCAAATTGTGGAAAAGGGACAACATAGTCCTTGATCTACACCCATGGTTGGAAAGGCCTCGTCGCCTGCGTGTCGCAAGTTTGAAACAAACAGAAGGATGGAAATGAACTGAACTAAACATGCAAACGTCAATCCCGTCAACAGTTAATTAATTCACTACGGCATTGTTGATTGAACTTCGCGTTTCGATTGCGCAGCAGCTTTCAATATTCATGGACAGAAAAACAGTGCAAATATACATTTCTTAAAACGCGGAAGACGCTGCCAGCGTACAACGTTTTACTACTTGGCGCTATTTGAACTTGACAGTGGCTGAAACGGCAAACCGCGTAAATGCCATAAGAATTACAGCAAGATACACGAAACCGTACACACTAAAATATCATTTCATGGCTGGAGAACTTACGCAACTGCAGTACACTAAGCTTCGCCACGGTAACAGGGATGTTCAAAAATAAACCTGAATTCCAACAACGCTCAGCCGTGTTGACTGTCGAGGACGTTTATCCAGTTGGTATAGCTCATTCGGAATGATCACTTTCTGTTTTAATACATGTTCAAAGTCATAAGAGACAGCCAAATCTATAATGCGCCAGTATGCATCGCACGACATTTGCTACAGTCATGACGTTGAGGGTGTGTGACGTCATGCCACGGTTCGCCCGCAAACGGAACAGTGAACTCGCTCTAGAAAGAATTTTCGTCCAGGACATTCTTGCAGGCTTCAGCCTCAGCGGTAACGTGCACGGAATCTACCATTTAGAGTATCTCAAAACACTTTCGTGAAGAGTTGATAGCAACAGCCAGGTAAAATAAATTTCCAGGTATTACTAAGTCAGAGCTGTGCATGACTAACATTGGTCCAGTAAAAACAAGGTGCATTATGCTTAGCAACACCAACGTCAGTCAATGGAAAACATCCAAACAAGTCCTGGCGCGCACTTCAGTTCCTGAAATAAGTCACGTTCAATAACATTTACCCTCACGCAGAAGGTCCGATTCCTTTAATAAATACTTCATTTATTCTATCTCGATAGTGCGTCAAGTCTAACACAGATACCCAACCCCGAATACTGCACTAAAACCGCTTGCAAATATCGGCACGAGAACATGACGACAATCCAAGTTCCAGCACGCGCTCGGCACGCGTTTCGAGCCACCAGGAAGCGACGTCAGGTGGCGCAACCGTCTCGTTCCCCTCGTACCTCCTGGCTTCTCTCTTTCTCTACATTTTTTCTTTACTTTAGTCTTCGTTTCGCCAAAATTTCCTTTTTCTATTATATGTGCACATCTTCCCCACTTTTCCACGACATGTGGCACGCCACTACCCGACCCACATCACCACGCTTTCTTCCCAAATCCAACTCAGACAACGTTCCGCCTTCACCGACTTGAGTCAAGGTTCCTCGTCTTTTTCTAGCCGTGTAAAAGTAACTAAAAACAAAAAAAGACATACAGATGAGATACAAATATACAAATGCAGAAGAAGCTGCCGCAGTTCACTCCCCATCACCTTTTTTTGTTTTCTTCTGCATTTCTAAATTTTCGTTTCTTCTTCTATCACCGCTCGTGCAACAACAGCCTCGCTCCCCCTGAGTACTGCCCGCTTTGCTGGGTGCGTATAGACCCGGCTGTTCCAAAAATGGACGCGGGTCCACGTGCCAACCCGGAAGTAACTTCCTCCTCCTCTTCCTTAAGCTGCCCCCAGTCCCTTCCTAACTTCGGCCTTTAAAAAACGCGACCAAACACAACCCACCATAGAAAACGCAATGCAAACGGGAGGCTTAAGCTATGCAAGTTAAAAAATAGAGGGAAGACGTCAAATACGGCGACACCAGGCGACCATAAAATTAAAAAAAAAAAAACTGGGTGAGGAGTCAAGATCCCTCGCTTCAAGACACGCGCCGTGCGAGGGACATCAACTTCAAAAGAGGGGGAAGCTGACAGTGTTGGTGGAAAAGGCGTCTTTGTGTTTTCTTTTACTTCTGCACAGACAACACTTTTTATGGTTATTTAAAAGCAGTTACGAATTGTACCCTGAACGACACTTCCGGTTCAGCCTGAAGGAGTGGTTCGTTTGGCCGTTTTATTTTCACTTACTGTTTTGGTTGCTTAGCCATCGCTGCTGAACTTGACGCAAGCAGGAGGTGAGGGAGGAAGGAGGGAGGGGGGGGGGGGGGGGTGTCGGGCACCTTGCACCTCTAAATGTTCTCTTTATTTTTTTTTCTATATCCAAGTTCTCCCCCAAGAATTACACACCAAACCCCCCGTTCTTCCTTTCCTCTCCGAACCACGTCGAATTTTCAAAGCCCGTGCACCCGGAGTCCTCGCCACGTGGCGAAACCCGGAAGTTCATTCACTTCCTCCCGCTCTCCTTCCCCTCCGTCCCGAGTTGCACGGAAATAGAAAGTCGTCATCCCCGGCGTCTAGTTGGACAAGGCTAAGTCAACATCGGAGCGAGGCATGGTGCGTTCAAGGTGAAAGCGAATGTTTTGTCACAGTGGGGAAGTAAATGGGGAGAGACGGTGTCACCAAGGCGGAAGTTGGCTCTCTACTTCCGGAATGGAGAGCCGAAGAAAGGTTGAATGCCGCCGTGTCGTGCGCCTTACTATTCTCGTTGCGAAAGGAAATCTTCCGCCTCTGGCAAGCTGATGTACTGGGGGAGAGAAGGGAATAGGGAATGTCGAAAAGCCACGCGCCACGCGACAGATGACAACTTGGAGGTACAACTGGCGATCAGGTTTCTGTCATGCGGGGTTTCGTTCTTTTTGCGTGCCGTCTGTAGTTTTTCATTTCAATATTTTTACTGTTGCTGTTTTTATCTCCTTTTAGCTAACAGCATTCTAAAAACGTAAACAATATGCATAAAACACCTCCTCGACGCACGCACCTATATACAAGCCTAATATGAATGGCTCTGCAGAAGCTACGCACATACGCGTACCTTTTGTTCCCGTATGGTCCTGGGCACAGAGTTTCAGACAAACGCCCCGATTCCGGAAAATAATCACTCACACGCGTTTCCATGCATTCGTTGAGTATGTGCAAGGATATTAACTGTTTTATGTTTTGCTTCGCCTTATAGATGGTGTGCCGTCAAAATATCGACCAGACCACTCCTACAGTTCACAGCTGTGGGCATGGGGGATGAGCTTTCGGAAATCCCCGTATCGCACTATCTGACAACGTGAGCTAAAGAGGGTCATCAACGACACGAATACAATAGCACTGTCCAGCCAAAAGCTATTAAAGCAGCTGCCAGTTATAACAGCAGTCTAAAGGGAAAATTCAGGACATCGCGCTCTTAACCTATTTTTTTTTTTTGCCTGCGCAATTGGTGATTGAATTCAAATCGGTAAAGCTGTGTCAACGCTGTCTACAATTTGACGCCCTGGCACTTGAGCTCCAACGTTTGCAAAAGATGGCGCGTCATGTGCTGCAAAGGGTGCGCAAAACGCAGTAAATAATAGCCTGATGCAGTCAGCAATCAAAGGAGAGTTTTAAAAGTGAGACAAAATGTTTTGAGGTTATCGAATAGTAGCTCCTAGTAACCGCAAGAACATTGCATGTTTGGACGAAAGAATGTGCTTCCGTTCACAAACGTAAGTATTCCGTATATTTAATGATGCAAATCTTTCCAGGGCTTGGTCAGCAAACTCTGGCCCTGTTAGGGAGTGCGCTAGAGGTTCATTTATTCCTTTTTTTACTCTCTTATGAGGCATTTCGTGTTTAATGTGCATGAGAGACCCAAGTGTCCATGGACGGGAGGATGGCTGACAACGTCACGTCACACACTCAGGACTGACCATCCGTCGAGGCTTCGAATCACCCTCGTTCTTGGGGAAAGAGGAAGCTGTCGGAAAGATAAAGGGTGGAGAGGGCAGCTTACACTGGGTGAGGGAAAAGGAGGGGAGGACAAGAACGAAATAAAACGAGCGAAAAACAAAAGAGAGAGAAAAGTGGACACAGTCCGTGGGAGAAGAACTCTGCCATTCGGTGTTTTCACCAAAGCCGCTTCCACAGAGGTTTCTGGTTTCTCCGGGCCAAGTCATTATTCTAAGTCATCGGTCAGTGACAAACGTTCCGATCTCTCGATGCCTGGTTTTCGTATTTATTTTGTTTTTCTTTCCTTTTTTTTTTTCACTAGCTCGCATAGTCTGGCTTCAGTGTCGCTCAACACCGACACCAGGCCTGGCGTTGGGAGCAATTTTCCAAAGCCCCCATCGCAACGAGTGCGACGAAACAGGAGAAGTCGCAGTCTCTGCTCGCTCGTGCGAGGCTGTGAGGACTATTTCTCATTCGTCGCTTGGGAAGAGAAAAGTGTGGATATGCAGCCAAGGCTGGGCGTTCGTTCTAAGAAAGAGACGCTTGGAGCTTCCGGGAAAAACAAGCGTTATCGCTTTTATCTTTATCGTTTTCTGCTGTTCTTCTCGTATTTCTCACAGCTTTGTGTGCGCCGTTTAACAGATTGCTGAATGTGTATTGAGGCGTTCCATAAATTAAGTTTTCCTCGAATTTCTTTAAAAACTTTCAAGATCTTCTGAAGCATTGTTACCGGACGTACATATTTGTTCCTAAATGATAGATTGTTAGCGCACTCATTGTGTTTGACTAAAGTTCAAATCACATTGAACCACAAAAGTATTAGAAACTTCAGTTCTAATAAACTTGTTATTCTAAACTAACAACGTGAAGTAATGAAATCGTGGTTCCCTCAGTACGCTTTTGACACGATGGAGCTAGGTCACTTGTTATTAAAACATCACACATCCGCAAACTGGTAAGCCGACGCTGTTGCACGGGAAATTTAAAGCCATCTGAACGTACAGTTCGACTATATTAAACTAATCACTCTATGTATCTGGTTTGGTCGCTCCTTAAAACAATGTTTTTTTCTTTTTCACTGAACATGAAACCCTGACGAATCCCCATTCGTTAGCATGTGCTAATCGGGCACAGTGAATCGCTAGAGACATCAATGTCAAGAACAACGAAGTTGTGGACAATCACTTCCTGTAACGGATTTTTTAGTTTTTCGGTATATTCGATCTTAAATATTATTTTCCTGATTTCATCGCTTAATTCGAGTTAGTGTAAACGAATCTGGTCGATTATATGCAGGCTTTTCATCTCATACTTATTTCTACCCGCTTTCGCTGGTTCGTTGCAATGTGTACGTCCACACGAGTATAGAAGCTGAGGACAGAGGTGATCTCACGGCAACGGCAGAGAACCCGAAACGATAGATTTCTTGTTGACCTGCCGCCGTTTCTCCTCTTTACGGAGCCGCCTGCTGGAGCTTCCGTTACGACAGCTTGGTCTAAGTCTGTCAGCTGGGGTTGCTCTGTCTCTTGGGGCTTCCTCCCTTGGGCACAGCAACTGGAATGTGCTCTCCGCCATGCAAAACTTCCTTACAGACACTAAACGGCTGCCGTCTTAAGCTCTGCTCTTTCTCATGATCAATATTTCTCTGGAATGAAAGCTTTCTGAAACGTGGAATATTTAGCCCCGTTCTCTATTTCAGTCACCGATCTCACAGCATTTGTTTAACCTATTTCATTTACACATCTGAGATCCTTTCATTTATTTCCTAATTGCTATTATTATCATGATTATTTTATTTTTCCCCACCATTATTTTCTTGTTTAACATTTTGTACACCTATCAGTTGCCGCCTGTGTCTTGGCCAATCCCCCGCAGTGGGTATGCGCCATTTTCTAGAGGACAACAACAACAACAACAACGGCAGCATTGCTAATGCATCAGCTGTGTTAAGGCGCGCAGTCAGCGCTGCGCGAGACGAGGACCAACCGTACCAGAACAGGCCGTTCGAGTCTAGACGTCCTGCCTTGCCTTCTTTGCACGCCCTGAAGATTAGGAAGCAGTCCGAAGGAAGGCCTTGAGTCCACTTCCCACCACTCTCCCTCGGCAAACCAGCGGCGTAGCCATGACGGAAGAAGCCACGAAGACTGCTTCCAAGATATCCCACGGCGGCGAAGAAGCCACCACCGGCCAGGCAGCCAGCTCTGCGGAACACACCCCCGAACGCAGTGCCGAGGAGGCCAATGTCGCCCAAGTAACATCACCCGGCTCCGACCCGATCGCAGAGGTAACCGACGTCGTGTCGCCAGAAGGGAAGGCGTCCGACACCGAACCGACCGTGCCTGAACGAACCGCCACTGGAGAAGCGCCGCCCAAGGCAGTGACCGCCGAAGTCAGGGAAAAGGCGACCTCCGTGAGGGAACCAAGGAGGTCGCCCCACACCGGCAGTCCGGAGACCCAGGGTCACATGGTGGAGTGCGTGGTGTTCGCCGCCGTCATCGCGCTCGTCATGGTCGTCAGCGCCGCTTTCTTCTACACGGCGTACGGGCCGCGGACCCCACTGCGGGCCCAGAGCATGGCGGGCGGCCTACCGAAGACTACTTTGCAGCGAGGCTCTCGTGTGTGGCACGGATACGAGCCGCAGCTACTGGTCTGCACACTGGGAGACCTGAGCCCGGTCAGCGCGGAGACGCTCCCGGCGGACGGACTGTGCGACGCCATCCTCTACACGCACGTGGAGTCACTCGCCGACTTCGACCAGCAGGCGTCGCCCAACGCTCGCGCTCTGTGGACGCAGGCGAAGGCAGCGAAGAGAACCAGGTTTGGTTTGGCTGCATCGCTGCTCTTGTTAAGTTCTGTTAGCTTTGATCTACTAGCCAGAAGGGGGCAAAGAGTTAAGCACCTTAGACTTTTTCGGACTGCCTATACGCTGTCCGAACCATTATTAGCCTTCCAGACTAACTATTACTCAATAATAGACAACTGCATAAAGATCACGACCTACAGTTACCCTCCTTGTGGACTATAACTGACAGCTGCCATGACGGAGTGTTGAGGGTGGCCCTATTTTACCATTTTATTTTTGACATTTGGTACAAACCGTGGTATCACCACAGTCAAATTGTATCCGGAATTTTGCGTGACTCCCTGTCTTACGAAACCACAGGATATAAGCGCAGCATTGATCAAAACTTTCAAAGCATTGATTCACTGCTTTGAAAATGTTTTGATTATACATAGTGCACTGCAAAATAGCACTGAAAACTATTTAAATGAGAATGATCCTACAACCGCCTTCTCCGAAGTCAATTCGGTTATTTATACTTAAAATTGATAAGGGCCTCTGTCATCCCCTTGTAGAAAAAAAGTCCCTCGTAGTTTCGCGCTAATGAATGCCACCTTTTTGGAAAAGCAGCCTGCTAATGACGTTCACGTACAGCATTCTGAGATGTCATGAAAGTACAACGCAAGCTCCATTATTTTCACCCACCAGATTCGGCTATTCCTTCTCCGTCGCCGTGCTGCCGGTCCAAGAGCAACAGCTGGGAACATTTGTTAAAAATTCGGTCCAGGACAAGAACATGCGAGTCTTCGGGATGCTAGACGCCTGGTGGAACCAAAAGATAACTAACGATTCGTACGTAGCTTTCGCTGCGACGCTGAACTCAACGACAAGGATGTTGCCTGAAAATCAGCGTCCGGCGTTGGTGTTCGGCGTCCACGTCAATCCCAGCACGAGCGCCAACGGCATCCAGTTCTGGGAGTCGCACGCCGCTATATTGGATCACGTCCACGTGCTCATTTACCAAGGCCACTACAACCGGCCGTTTGGTGACGCCAAGGAAATGTCTTGCGCGATCACATTTCCATCGCCGAGGTTCAAGCAGGGCAAGGACGACGGCCAGACCATGCAGGTGAAGACTAAAGCGCTTACGGAACGCAGTGTTTTCCGAGGCCACACGAATTCGATCAACTTTGCTCTAGATACTCGGTAGGGGAAACGCAGCTTTGTTTTTGTTCATTGCATCTATTAAGCCAGGTTAGCTGTACAGGTGAGCTTAATTGCCCGCCATGCATCATGCTGTCACTTCGTGCATGCCAAATGACGAAAGCATGAAATGCAATGTCAACATTCAGTCAATTGTGCACAGCATCAGGGAAAAAAAAATAGATGTCGTTGCCTGCTTTAGTACAGGGTCCAGGATTAAGCTGAACACACCCGGTGTTAAATTATTTCGCTGATGTCTGCCGCGTTGACAGTAAGCATGCAGCTCGCTCAAATTGTGCTATGTAGAGCGCTGAAAGACACGCCTACTGGCGCTAAACTTGTCAAGACTACATCTCAGATTCATCAACCTACTCTCCATACTGTCACTTCACTGATGCCGACTTGTCCACGCCTCAGTGTCAAATATAAAAACGAGGGACACTTCAGCAGGTCCGGGTTAGGCCTTCGTTTACCTACATGCTAAAATGGTTACGCAGCTTCGCTGAACAACGACACTTTTCGCAGGACGCCGTGGCGGCGATCGACACTGCCCTGTATCTTCGAACGCATGCGCTGACCAGCGACATCTGCGTCTCAGTGACGCTTAGCGCGTTCCGGTTCTCGGCACTCGAGAACGAGGACGAAGGAGGGTTCCACTGCTTGAACGCCTCGCTGGTCGCGTACGCCGACGTCTGCGCCAACGGGACCGACCGACAGCGCAACGCCCGAAGTGGGAAACCCCGACAGGGCAGCGAGGGTGCCACACCGACCAGGCACACTTGGGAAGGAGTGATGGTCGAGCGCAAGGGTGCCGAGTTGGTAGACGCTTTCGACGACCCCGTCACCGTTGCGGAGAAGCTGCACAGCGCGAAGTTAGCGCTGTCACTGTCGGCCCAGCCGTACTGGAACTTTTGCCTGGTCGCTTTCAATCTGGAGCACGAGGACAGCGCGGGAGCCTGCGGCAACAGGTTCGCACGGCTGGAGGTCGCCAGGAGCTATCTGCACGGCAAGCTCAAGCGCAACTGAAGCGTCCTTCTTCGCATCGGTGAATATTATTAAAACAGACCTCGAAATGCGCAATTCCGCCGCTCTGATAGTGTGAATTAGTGTAAGGACAAGCGAATTCCGTGCGTACATTCGTTTATACATATCGACACAAACGTAGTCGCCAACTATACAGTGAAAATTACGGCACACTTCTGACTAAATAATTTTCTCTCTTTGGACTCGCTGACAGTCTCACCTCGACTCCGTCGTACTTTAATGGGACGTTATAACTAGACGATATGATGAAATCGCATGCATTGCATCTCGGGCATGACTAGCGCAGAAAAACACGGGCGCAAGAAAGCCACAACACACGCCTTAATCAGATACAACTAAAGAACGAAACGGCTTTTTCGTGTCAAAGGACCCCCTTCCAGACCATGGCGTCGGCTGATTCTCATGACCCTGCTAGCGAGACAATGCAGGTAGTGGCAGATGAAAGGGGATAGCCCCCACCTTCCATGGTCGGGGATAGTCCTCACCTTGCATTGTCGCTAGCAGGCTCATGAGAAACTGTCGACGCCATTAATGGCAGGGGTCCTCTGACGTGGAAGAGCCGCTTTGTTCTTGAGTTGTATCCGGCTACAGGGTCCTGAACCGCTACAGCGTGTCAATGTCATTCTCACACTAATTACTACGCCTTAAATATAGCCTAATCGAAAATCCCAAACAAACGCTTTGGCACTGATTCTCTCCAGTAAACCGCGTTGTTGCGTTGCTGCGTCAGCCGTGGCTCGAAGCCGTCGGCTACCGAAACTTCCTCTTCCATTCTCGGTGAGCATCTCTCACTGTATAGAAAAAGGCTCAGCCGTGTATATGGGATAGGCGGGCAAAAAGAGACTGCGAGGGCGGTCCGCGCGCTCTTCGAGCGGCCCGAAGCAGAGCAAAGGGGGGAGGCTGGTCGAAAGAAGAAAGGCGGCCCACCACCGTCGCCGCGAAGGAAAACGCCCCGTGGCTCTCCTCAGTCCGAGCACCGCTAAGTGAGCGCTAAGTGCGATGGGTTACGCGCTCGTAAAGGGGCCGCGCCGACGCGCCGTAAACGCCCACCTAACCAAGACGAGTGGCGTCGCGCCGACGGTCCGTCTTGCGCCGCCGGTAGCCGACGGCTGCTACTGCTGCCGCTGTGGCCAGCCACGAGCCCGGGTACTCCTAACGGCGGAATGCTATGCAGTTAAGGAATTTAAGCTTGCTTTTAAGAATTCGGGGGACATAGAAGAAAAGCTAAACAAATGAAGAAAAAGAACACCTAGAACATTACAAAAAAGGGAACCAAGCAAACACAGGAAGAAGCAGAGACTAACCAAACAGGTGACGACTAACAACTGAAGTGTATTCGAAGATGTACACGCAATATGTAGCCTTGAGGCGAGTTAGCAGTTGAGTGAACGTCAGGGCTTAGGGATAAAATTTTGAACAAGGGACGATGCTTGAGACTTCGGGCAGAGTGACAAACGAAAACTGCAAACAAGAATGTATGTGGCGAAAATTGGACCATGAATTTTAGGGCTTCGAGGTTCGCTAAAAGGGGTAAAGAAGATAAGTAGCTAAAAAAATAAAACGTGGATATGTGCCAACGCTTCATAGGCAACAACTTTGTCCTGTGTTTGCGCTGTTTCTTTTTTGTCATATTATACTAAGTAGCTCACAACATTACCGTCGTGAACCTAAAACAATGTATACCAAAATTCTTTTTCTTGTGTCGTCGGAGAGAATGGTGCACGCTTGCCACTTGAGATGTACGGATGTTTAGGGCTTTTAAAAAAAGGTTAGTTGTGGTTAGCATCGATGCGAGTGCGGGATAAAGAAGCAAACTTCTCCTTTTTAAACGCACAATCGGAATATTTAAGAAAAATTCCATGCGTAAACGTTTTACCATAGCCGGAAAGAGTATTTGCGTACTCAAGGAGGGGTACACTCAATGCCTGTGACAAAAATATTTAAAATTTATACATTCATGCGTCAGGAGTATAACGGAATTCATGTGGATGTAAACTTTCTACTTAGGCCTTTTTTTTAATTTGTATAGGATAATTTCAGGGTAGAAAATTTGCCGAAACGCACCGGATGTCACTTAGCGCTAGCATATTCTGCAGGTTTTCGGACTACCGCATTTATTATCGTTATTTATTTTGACTTCGTTAATGAACCCAACAGCTCGTATTTTTGTACACATTATCAAAATATATTTGAAGTTGAAAATCAAGACAATGTGCTGTGCACCTAAATTAAAGGACTGCCACGAGCAACCATTACAGGGGTGCGTAAAAAACTGTCGCAGTTTACAACTGCGTATTAGACATAAAATCAAAACAAAAGACCGAAAAATGCAGCAGCAGAAAACAGAAGAAACGTAGAAAAAAAAACGATCACGTCATAAGAATCCGATGGTCAGGAGCGTATCAAACTTAGCGCGTAAAATTATAAATCGACGCATGCAGAAGCAAGGAGTTGATACAATACGATATCCTTCTTGTAAGAAGTTAGCGCCTCACCTCTACCCAGGAAAGTACGATAAGTGTTGGGAAAGAAGGTACTATCAAAAAGAAATAAACCGAAAAAAAATCTCTGGTAGACAGAGAAAGCATTTAGAGATTGCAAAACACTCGCAACAAGATTACCGACCACAACAAGAAAATAAACTAAAAAGCAATCGTCAGGGCCGCGGAGCTTACCCAGACAAATAACAAGATAATAAAGGAAAAGGAGGAAACAAAAATACATATAGAAGGTAACAGGGTAGAGGGAAGAGTAAGGAAAGGAGGAAGGATTGGCGTCACAGCGATGGCATATCTCAAAACACGAGATCGGGTGACCCCAATTGTAATATTAATCATCGTAGCAGCGGCCGCACCAGAGGCAACAGCAGCAACAGTACACAGCAGCAGCGGCAAGAGCAGCCGCCATGCTCGCAGCGCGGACTGACATGCGGATGAATCAATGTGTCACCGAAGGATGATGCCTCTGATCCCGAAGGCAGCGGCGGGTTTTCGGCGTTGCGGCACTACTTCGTCGGTGCTTCCCTTTTTCCTTATAGCCCTCCATTTTGCTCCCTATTTTCTCTCGCGGCCACTCCATGTTCTTATTTCTATCTCGTTCTTTGCGAACATCTTCACTGCATCGCGGCTTATTCCCCCCTCCCCTCAGCAACCATTCTCGCCTCTCGTTCGATCTCGTTCCGAGCGAGAGCGGGCATGGCTAGCGAGTGCGTGCCGCCGGGTGCCAGGGAGAGAGGGAAAGCGGCTGCTTCTACTGCAGCATCGCCGGCGAGAGTTATTTTCCTTATGTTTCCGTCCGGTCTCATCGTGCTTGGATAAGAGCCTTCGCGAACCAAGAAAGGCCAGATGGTGTGCCCGGCTTGACTTGTCTCGGATCGGCTACAGGCCGTCCGGCCCCTATCGCGCCGACAAGGAGAAACTTTGACGGCTCCAACGGCACAGCCGCTATATACGTCCGCCAGACGAGAGCTATACACCCCGTCGTCCACTTCTACCCTCCGCACATCGCCGTGTAGCTGCCTCTTCGTTTATTCCTTTTTTCCCCCTCTCTCGCCTCCTTTCCTCCCACTTCTTCCCTTGTAATTGGATCTCCGCGCGTCCAATAACAGCCAATCACAAAGAGCTCTAGCTCCTTGCCCATCCCCACCACTTCGCCTCTCTTCCCTGAAGAGCTCCCTTCGCTCCGCGTCTGCGCCCGCTACGCCGGTGTGCACTTTCCTTTCTTCCCCATTTCTTTCCTTCTTTTTTCTTTCCGCCAAACCTTTCGCATCCTTATACGGGAAGAATGTGCCGGGCAGAAAAGCTCGATCCGTAATGACAAGATACAACGCAGCACCACTAGCAGCGAAATCGTCTCTGCCATATCCCCGCTCCCCTCTTTTTCCCTCCACCTTCTGTACGGCCTCTTCTTATCTCTTTTCCTTCTTTCCCTTTTTCCCAGAGCAGACACTCTCGCATTTTCTCGAAACATGCGAGACGTGCGAGGCAGCGCTGAGTACGGCTTCTAACAACGCAGTTTTTTGGTGAATAAGACTCTCAGTTGAAGTGGGTGCAGTCCTAACCTCATTCATTCCTCCATTTTAGAAGAACTTGTCGTGGGGCTAGTTGGTAGTTATTCATAATTAAATTCGAAGACGCCAAACCATACGCACACACACACTCAGAGGCGCTCTGTCTCGTCTTTCTTTCTTCTCCTGTGTGTGTGTGTGCGTATGGTTTGGCGCCTTTGAATTTAATTATGCATTCTATGCCGCTTCATAAAAAGCTTGGTATCACTATACGGCACAGATAGGTCCTTACAGATGGGCCACAGACACAGCATCACTGGTACTACTTGTGCCAGCTGCCTGCGTCAAGCCTACTTTAGTTCACCAAGGACGCGAAAAAATCCTGTCCTACTTGCGTCTGTTTTCACACGGCGCACATAGAATTGTGATAGCCACGCACGGGTCGCAAGATTCTTGCGAATATAAAGAACAAAAAGTTTGGAAATTTCATGCATGAATTCACATTTGACTGGGACGAAGTTCATGCGAGCTCAGGTGGCGCTTATTTGACGTTTTGCTATGTATTGGAAATTTCGTGCATGAATTCACAATTGACTAGGACGAAGTTCATGCGAGCTCAGGTGGCGCTTATTTGACGTTTTGCTATGTATTGGAAATTTCGTGCATGAATTCACAATTGACTGGGACGAAGTTCATGCGAGCTCAGGTGGCGCTTATTTGACGTTTTGCTATTTAAAATTGCCTTCCAGTGCGCATCCACTTTATTTCTGCAAAAATTAACTATTAGACTCGACGACGCAGCAGAGAATTCGAATAACCGGCTGGTTTAAATTGTGTAACGCTACTACGTCTAGTATTTTGAGAAAAGTTCCGGGATTTCACGACTCAACCCGCCAGAATCAGGGTCAATCTTATAATGGAAAAGCCTGGTTTCGAAAGTTTTCTTTGCGCTGTAACTTCATCCAAGTTCAGCATTGCATTTGCATGCTTTCACAACTCATTGTCCGGTGCTTTGCTTGTCAGTTTTCGTCGGGCATCGGTGTTTGCTTTTTTCTTGAGCAATCTGTTAAAAGCTTCGTCTAATACTTCTGCCGCTATCCGCTCTCGCTGCCACCAGTGGACGACAGAACCCCCTTTGCACAGCCATTTAGCCCGGCACGTCTCTCCATGCCAGCCAGTCCAACCTTTTTCACGCATCCCGGATCCCGTAATGAATGACGTCAGCCTCGCTTCCCTAGGCCGACTCTTTTTCCTTATCTGCCCCCTCATTTCGCGTCCCTTTTTCAGCATCCGCCATCCCAACCCACCCCTTTCACGTCCCTGGCGCTGGACCACACATTTCCAGGCGCTCAAAGCCGGCACAGGGTACGCTGTTGTTGTGCTGTCCAGTCTGCCCCGTTCTTATAGTTGGGGGAGATTGCAACCCTACCCCGGGAATGAACCCCACATTTTTTTCCCTCGCTCGCTTAGACATCATTACATGTCATTCAGACATCCGGCTTTAACCGGACCTCTAATGGTACCACGTACTCCCATCTCCCGTCACTCGCTCGCCCGTTTCCCTCTTTTGCGCTTCCTAAACCCGATAAAGGAAAAAAATAAAAATAAAAAATAAAGATGTGCACACAGATAGCTGCGCTGCACCGGCTTACTACTAAGGAAATAGGGAATCACACGCAATAGTTTAGGAGTATCGTTGTAGTATTTGGAAGGCAATATTTGCGAAGAGAACATAGCAATTTCTGGAGAACTGGCGACGTCGCATGGTTCTAAAGTGGTAGCGACGAGTCTGTGCCACCGAGATCTTTGCGAACGCTGTGGGCGCTTTCGTAACAGTTCATAACAGTCACGTATTATTACGCACGCCTTCAACAATGAACAAAAAGAAATGAGTGTATCTAATGAGGTGCCAGTGCTTGCCCTAAAAACTTAGCGTAAACGCACACGTTACCGAACTTACGGACGTCAGAGCGGACCTATCTACGTATGGGCACCGCATGAATGAACGCATGGACGTCACAAATACTTAGCAAAAATTGGATATCTGCGCTCATTGGCGGTTGCTGGGCGCTGTGTCTCATGTAGACAAGAAGTAACGGGGAATTAAACAGCGGTAGCGTGCATTTTACACGAAGCTGGTCAAAAGAAGTGGACGCTGTTCAGCGTCCGGACGATGCGCATTTTTTTCTTATTTTCGTTCTTCACCCCTTTCCACCTTTCGTCCCTCTTTCTCCCGCTCCCCTTTCGTACATCCCACTCGCTCTCTTTCTCCTCGTCCCTTCCGCAGCAACTAATTTTGGCGGCAGCTTGCTGTCAGCGCGCCCGTCCGGTCGGGGATGGAGGGGTTTGGGGAGCGGGACTCAGAAAGAACCCCTTTTTTCCCGCGCTCTCTGGCGTGGCGGCTCGAATCGGTTTATGCCCCGGACCTTTCATTTCTCCTTCGTTTTCATTACTTTCCCGAAAAGGAGGAAACTGACCGACAGATGATTCACCCGGCTCGCTGACGCCATCACTGAAAGGATAGACGCGCTTTGGAAAGAAAGTTCCCACTGTTCGCATACTTGTTTGGTTAGTTATCTTTACCAATTCCGCCCTTTTGTCATGATTTAGGACCACATACAGCATCACTTGGACAGAAATTAGGGAGCGTAAGGAATGCAGGGTCCCTTAATGAAATACAATAAATGAGTTTTAAAAGATTTTTTGTTTGTAATAGTTGGGGCAATTTCTAGCTCAACAAGTGCTGGACGATTAAAACAGCGTCATGCCCGAGTTTACATCCTTGGTTTAGGGTCTGACGCATCTCATATGGACGTGCCTTGAGAGAACACACGCCAAATTTAAATGCAAAGCAAATGTGGTTCGAACAGCCCCCTGGTCATGTTTCGGCTAAGTGGGTATTCGTGCGGCTTTTCAAGCGTTGATCACGTTCACAAGGAGCTGAGTGGAATACATCGCCTCGCACACTGGGCTAGCATATATTTCGACAAAATCTGATTGGTCGAACAATAGCACGAGTAGTTCTCCTACGGAACCTCAGAGGTCGACGAAACTTTACCAAATTCCTACCAACGTGACTCTGAACAGGTGGCAGAAGAAAGCGTGCACTATATATTCGGCAACATGCGTAAACGACATGGCATTTGTAAAATTCACTAACGTTCTGAAGCAATCATTAAACGCCTCGAGCATCACACCGCCGCTTCATGAAGCGAACATAGAAATATCCTGCTGTCTGGTGGTGCAGTAAGGGAAAACAATTAAGGGTTTTTTCTTTCGTTTTTGTGCTAAGGCGTTTCTTGTACTCTATGCGATTATGCTTAAGTTATTTACTCCATTTTCATTGCTTCGATTAGTTTTTGTAACCTGCCTCATCTTTTAAGCGTGCATGCAAGTAAGGACGAATAGAATGAAATCAAATAATGGGAATTAAATTGGGAGGAAGGACGTATGTGCGGCTGAACCTTATATGAGGAGGCGAGCGGTGGAATTAATCTGAAGTTTCACTGTAATGAAGCAGGGAGGACGGGGGGGGGGGGGAGGGGGGGGGGGGGCAGTAAATGCTTCGTTACAGCCACAGCCGCGTCCCTGAAAACGCCATATCAAAGCAAAACACAAAAGTAACACAGGCTGACTAACTGCTAAACTCGGTTTACCTCAGGACGCAGCCGCGAATGGTGGCTTGGCCGACTTCGCCAGCACAGATGTACGAATACCGCGATGGCAAAGACCGGCATCTGGACGCACTCAGCGCTCGTCCAGCGGTGAGCCAGCATGTTTGGAGCCGGCACACGACGTTTCGTTTACCGCGGCGAGAGACCGCGGGACACGCGTCTACTGCCGCGCCCCTGACATTCCAGCCGCACGCGGGGCGAGCTGATTCTAGACATCCATAACGTAGAAGGTTTACTTGGCTTCCGCTGGCTTTTCTCTCCACTTCCTGTCCGATCCGGAGCAGTCGCTCACGAGATCTTGCTTCCATCGTTCTCGCTCTCTCCATATTCTTTCGGCCACCTCAGAAACACCAAACACAAACACTGACAACCGCCTCAACATACCCCCTTTTCCTCTTATCTCCTTCCCCGGTTCATTCTTCCTATCTGGCTCGAAATGCCTCCATTTTCGATTCCTTCTTCTCTGTTTCCGGCTGAAGGGTGGAACTGTATATTTTGCTTCGGCCGCAATGAGGAATAACAGTCAGTGCGCTACGGGAAGGGATGCGAGTGATGGTTGAGGGGGGCGCGGCCAATATCCTCACTTCACTCGCCGAATCGGTTTCCCCGATGCTTTCTTCTACTCCCCTCTGCATTCATTTCACTCAGCAGCCTATCTCCCCCCCCCCCCCCCCCCCCTCAACTACCAACCGTTCCCGTCCCCTTGCCCAAGCACCACACGCTTCTATTCCTCTTCGCTCTCTCAGTCTTCATCAGGAGTCGCTTCCTACTGTTTACGCGCTGCTCCTTTTTCAAACCAAGGAGGTGCAGGAGACAAAGCAACATCGAAATACGAGGCATCTGGAGAGGAAAGGGAGAAATCCAAATTGCGGCTGTCCTCCTTCGATTTGCAGCATTCTCGAATCGCCGCGCTCCCCCTCCGTGCCTAGCAACCCCTGTGTGTGCCTTTCCAGAGCACTGCCACCCACGACTCCAGGCCGAGGTCTGGTATAAAGACAGACCGGGCGAGGAAAACAGAGAACTAAGATCAGAGGGGGAGAAGGGGGTCCGCACGCGACCGTTCGAATTGGAGACGCTCTAGCAAAAAACACTGACAACACACCAAAAGTAAGAAGGCAAAAACTGGAGGCAGCAAGGGAAAAGGAAACCAACTAAAATGCACCAGACAGCGTAAGGCCTGAGAGGGAAATGCGGCAGCCCAGAGGGGGCCTTAGGAGAGTTGACAGAGTCGGAGGCTTTCCAAAATTCCCGCTCCTTGTTTTCCAGGCCCGAGGCTGAGAGGGGGGGGGGGGGGGGGGGGGGGGGATGAGCAAGAAGCAAACCGGGTGGAGGGGGTGCCTTCTTCCCATTCTTTCTATCCGCTCGCCTCTCAGCGCGTGCCCTACGCGCTCTGTGCTGCGAGCAGCCAGCGTCGAGCACTTCTCTTTCCCGGATTACGCAACAACTGCTGGGCTCTTCTTTCTTTCATCGGCGCGTAGACGTTCTTTCTTTGTTTCGCTCCTTCGTTTCTTGATTCCAGGAGCTCTGCGGACGCACGCACGCACAGAGGCCCCTTTTTGCTTCTTCCTTGTTCATTCGTACAAAGCCTGGAGGAACTCCATCTTTTTTTCTCTTCTGTTCTGCGTGCTTACTTTTACTTCGCTCGGCGCCCCTCAGCGTGCAGCCCCCGCTGGTGAGCGAACGAAAGAAAGGGCAGGAAAGAAAGAACATCGGCTTGGAGGGCCGGCAGAAGAGGGACGGGGAAGGGCAAAAGAAAGAGAGAGGATGCAGCGAGTAATTTCCCTTTAACCTTTCTCCCTTCCCCTCGTTCCCGTCTGGTAGCTGTCTGCCGGCAGGGTCGTGTTTACTCCGTCTGCCACGCTCTGCTGAGAAAGACCGGGGGAGGAGAGGAGGCGACTGGAGAAGGGGGACCGTATACCAAGAGTGAACGAAGAGGTAAACAAGCACAAACGGCGAAATGTTTGAAAGCGAAGCCGTGGGGCGGAGGAGAGGGGATGAGCGCGGAGGACTCCCAGAGCGCGCGTGCCACGCGGTTTTTGAGCGAACCCCTACTGCCGCCGCCGCTGCCGCGTCATCCCCTTGCCCCTTCAACCTCTCCCCGCGCCCCCTTTACCTTCTCTTGGACATTTTTCTTCTCTCAGGGTGGCCCTTCCTCGGTCTGCCAGCTACCTCGAAGAACTGGACGTATGTGCTTCTTTCAAAAGCGCACTCCCCCCACTACCGCCTATTCCTCCCGCATCTCTTCTTCATCTCGACTTTCCGCGAACTTCTCCGGCGACGACCGTGGCCTAGTGACAGCAGGGGCGACAGGAAGCGCTCATAACAATTGTGTAAGAAGAGTGAGGAGTCGTATGTACGTAGCTTCCACGGCTTCCATCAGTCAAGATGATTGTGGTGATTAGGTTTAAACAATTAAACACGCGAATGTACTCTAGAAACTTTCTCAACTAGCATAAAGCTAAAGCAAAGTTCTAAACACATTCCATTAAAGAAAGCCTAGTCTTGTTTATTCCGCAATCAGCTTGCAGACGTGCAGTACAGTGATGCATCTGAAATCTATGCGGAAAAATTTCTCGACAGACTTGAGCCAAATGTGACGCTTGGAATCGCGTTAGTGCCATGGAACATTGATGCCGGAACATTCGGCGCTTGGTAAATTGTTTCAAACCCGTAGACAGCGTTTATGTTTGCGGGGATACGGTGGCCACAACTGGCAAAGGACAGGGTTAATTGGAGAGACATGGGAGAGGCCTTTGGCCTGCAGTGGGCGTAGTCAGGCTGATGATGATGATGTAAACTGCCACCCACTCGTGCCTAAGTGGGTTATAACTCAGGGTTGATGACACAAAAATTTTAATTGAGCTTTCTCGATATTCCTGGGTGATTTAAGCGTATGGATACTTGCGGTGCATTTCTAATGATTTTGCCCTAAAGAAATGGCACAAAAACAAAGGTTTACTGGCTAAGTTGTGGCGCAGCCATAACATCGCTCAAACCTCGCTACCCATCTCGAGGGTCGAACGATTTCATACGACAAGCACCCGCATTAGACCACGAATCTCATTAAAATTGGGTTTAGACAAGGATAAACATCTCGCTTGTGGAGTTTCGAACGGCCATGTGACATTAATACTAACAGACATTCACGCTTTCCAACGCATTGCTTATTTGATATCACTTAGCAGTGGCAGTAGTAAATCACGCTTACGGTAAAGAGACACGAGAACGAAACAATAATAAAGAAAAAAGAGAATGAGATCAAAGGAACAAAATGGGAAAGCAGTAACAGAAAGGAACGTGCGGCCCGAAAACACTGCTTGAAAGGCTTTCGCTATGACACTATACAAAGCATACTTGTTCATAAAACTAAAACAAAAAGAAGAGAACATCAACGTCAAATGCCAGTAATGATCTCGTGCATCTGATAATTTCCGGCCAAAGACAATAATCCTAAGAAAGAACACCTTGAGGCCTAAGTGCTCACATGACTGTGACGTATTTTAATCAAATGGAGAAGACATATCGGCATGTCTTTTCGACAGTTAGTAAAGAAAACAAAGCGTAACTAAAGGCTAACCGGGTACAGTGCGGCGTCGACTAACAGAAATATATGAGGAAAGTATCAAATTAAATACTTTTAGTGGAACGATATGGCAGACCCTTCGAAGACTTGCTCTCCGAGATTAAAATACATGTCTAAGGAAAATCACTGCAGTGTAAATGAAGCATCGTAACAATAACACTCTAAAAGCAAAGCGGCACTCTAAGAGAAAGATCAGAGCGACGCTGTTACGGCATTTTCGCCGCCTTCCTCGCACCCCTCTGTCTGGAGAAGCCCCGAAATAGGCCGTAACATCGGGCTCCAGAATTGTAGCGCCGTAGCACACGCGGTGGATCGCCCTCCTCTGCTCTCTTCAAGGCCTTTCTATTCGCCACCGAAACCAATGCGGACTTCTCATAACGGTCTCCCGGCGATACAAAATAGCGCTCCCCTCCTCTCCCTCGCACTCTCCACCTCAGTACATCATCATCGCTACCTCCATTCTCGCCCCCTAGCGGCGGCACCCGCCCCTGACATTGAAAGAAGAAGCGTTGCAAAAGACGCCGGAACGCGCTTTGGGGCGGCGGCCGCGTAAAGACGCTTAGCTCGGAATCGCAGAATGCCGGCAAACCTCGGCCGCTTGGCGCGTTCTTCCATGGTTTCCCTCATAATGGGAGCGCTTTGTCGGGACGAGGTATGAGCGCTGGCACGGGACTGGGTCGAACGGATACCGCCGTCGCATTGTCATGGCACACTTCCTAATTCTTCGCGACGCGTGTCCAAAAAACAAAAACAAAAAAGAAATAGAGTCACATGCAGCAAAGATTTAGCCCAATGATGGAGAGATAAGATCGAGGCATCCAGAATGCACATTAGCCCCGAAGCAACAACGCCACCGCTACCGGCCTACCATCAACAACAACTTCTTTTGTTATTGCCGGGGAGACCAGCGGAATAGAGGTAAAAAGACTGCCTCCCGCGCAAAGCATGTATGGTTCAAGTATTACCGCGATAATGCAGGCCACCAGATAGGCGGCGCCGAGTGATGTTCGCTGGAGGAGAGGGAATAGTGAAATTCCGCCAAGTGACGTCATAGCGTGCCACTGGATGCCGCCATATGTTTGCAGCGCCATGTGTGTTCCAATGGTAAGGACAACGTTCTCTTATTACAGACGAGCAGCTACTCGCAATATTTAGGTGCGAGTGGAACTGAAGGCATAAAAGAGCGTTTAACCAAATCGGCGGTGCCTCGAACTGAGGTATCTTTGATAATTAGAATTGGTTCAGGATTTGAACATTTTTTTTTTAAGGATAGCGATTTTGGGAGCCTGTCACACTGTTCTGTGCGGGCCGGGCGCTATTATTTTCCTTTCTTTTTTGACACGCCCACCCTAATTTTTGTCACACTGTTCTGGCATGCTCGGATCATAGAGGCCTGTTATGAGAATTGCGTTAGTGAGGGGTCCATTTTCTTATGTAATCGCACGATTCAGCTGTACGTCTTTTGTTTGGAATCAATCATATTGCGAAACAACTGCAAATAATCGAAAATACGAATGAACCGTCACAGGCTATAAAGCGGTGACAGGAGTGATATGAAATGCGATCGCAGCTAACCGATAGTGCTTCGTCCAAAAAGTGGACTTGATTAGCATTGTTAAATGCGCATTCAGCCATCGCGCTGTCTCACATAAAAGTCATACCTCATATCAAGATCTAATTACGAACTGGGATTTACAAAAGAAAATGGTGGGAATAACGGGGAGAAACAACAAAAACAATCTTGTACAAATAGCGCTGTTGACGGGGTCAAGAGTGAGCACCCAGCCTAAAGTGGTCACACTCTGAATAAAAAAAGAAGAATCTGCCGTTCTTCGAAAATTGATGCAAGCCGCATATGTGACGAAAACTCTTGGCGCCCAAGGGACTGTGTCGCCATGTAACAAATCGACATAAGAAAAAAAATCGCTGGAGTTTCATGGAGCTCGGAGAAAGAGAGAGACAGGGGGAAGGAAAGAGACGGGTGTTGGGGAGACCGGGGCACGCCGCATCTCCGGCTTCCCGGAAATGCTTCCGCGCGCCGCCGCCACACGACTGTCGTCAGCCATCCGTCGCCCGTGCCTCGCCCGCGGTCCGACGCGTGCCGGAACGCGCGCGCGGCTCGTGCCAGCCGGAGTCCTCGCTCTCCAAAGAAAGAGAATGAAAGAAGGAAGTGCAAGAATACAGCGAACTTCCTTCCTCTATCTCTCCTCTTTCGCTCCACCTGTCTCCCTGTTTATGTTTGCATGCGCGCGGGCCTCCGAGATTCCCGCATCCCCCCTCTCCGTCGCCGGCTAGAAACTACCCCTGCCTCCGCAGCACGCGTTTTAGACACGCGTCTATTTTCTACTGACCGGCATTCTCTACAACCCTGAGCCGGTCTTAGCACTCTCTCCCATTTCTCTTTATTTATTCCGTCATTATTTGTGCCGTACTCCCTCCCCTTTGCAGAAGCCGACCGTCTGCCACGACCGCAGCTAGTCCTTTTTTCTTCCTTTCCTGTCTTGCTTTTGACCGCGTACATTTTTGACCGCCATCTGGAGCGTTCTTCTGGAGTTTACTCCCTCTTTTTTTCTTTTTTTTTTATCTTTTTCGGCCACGAAGCCCCTCACAAGGGCAACTGAGAACCTCCGGCGGATTTCGGACTTTTTTTTTTCTCTCCTTTCCCGATCTTTGTACGTCATCCGACTTTTCGCTCCGTTGTTCGTGTTTTGTCATCAACGCGGGGTTCGGGCGCCTGGTTCTTGCGCGCTCCGCGTTCTTGCGTTTCCCATTCACGCGGAAGAAGGTTAAGGGAAGGAGAAAGGAACGGATGGAAAGGGAAGGTGTCCCTTATAAAGCAACCGGCCCCCTTTTCCGAGTGTTTTTTTTCTCTGTGCCAAAATCGGAAGTCACGCGTGCGGACTCTCGCGACCAATGGTTGTTTACTGTTGCAGACGACACGTCGAGACGGCTGCGCAGGCGGGCCGACGGTGTCTTCCTATAGACGCGCCTCAGAAGTACGTCGCGTCAGAACCGAAAACAGAAGTCGTTTCGTTCAACAGCTAGGGCAGAAAGTGAACGGGAAAAAGAAGACGTGTTTTCTACGTTTATGTTGTACCTTCGGTGGCGAGGAGGAAAGCGGGGTTCTGGTGTATTGCACGCACACATGCACACACACAAAGAAATACAGACGAGGTAGGGGAGCCGAGCACACGTTACTCCAATGCGCCAGTATCCTGGTTTCTTTATATTTGGTTGTTCGTCGCGCGCCCCGTAAAAACCTTCTACCGCCCCCGCACATGTCGAAGATTATTACGCGTTCTCTGCTTTCCCTACAGCTAACCCTCGGGCTGTTTTTGTTGGGGGTTCGAAGCTTTACTGCGCTGATTTTTTATACTCGTCGTTAATAATAGCCGCGACCTTATTACCCTGGGTCTCTTTTTTATTTCCTGGATTTTTTTCCCCTGTTTTCTGAAAGCAGTGGGCAAACTTCGCGAAGGCCGGTTACGACGCGCAGTATGCCGGTGTTAAAGCAACACTGACGTTGCCCGAGGGGAGAAAATATATTGCGGCATTTCCACCCTCACTGAGCTACATTGTCACGTCACTGAATATTGACCCACGGTTTGCCTCCAGATTCTGTTGTAGAAAAGATGAAAAAAAAAGAAAACATGAATGTGGAAAAAAGATAAAGTACGAGTTAAACTTTGCGTGCGAGTAAAGCCAGGCCCGCCCCCTGTCGAATGGGGGCTTTCGCTTTCCGCTAGCCCTAACGTGGCGGCGGCTTCCAGCACGTGCGCCTCTCCATAACCACCCCTAACCCTCCATCCCTTCCCTTTCTTTGCGGTGGAGTTTATCGGGTTTCAAAGTATCCGGTGCTTTACAGGACAGGACAGGGGTATTTAACGGTGGGTGGGCCGCGGAAAATCCCTGGAAGCGCGTCCTTGCCTTTCATACAAAAAAAAAAAAATACGTAACAGGAGTAAAAGAAAATGTCCGCTGAAAGCACGCTACAAATCGTGTCGTCCACTCCCATTTGCCTGTGGTAGCTTGTTAAGTTCCTGACAAAATGGAGAAGAAAGAAATGGAGAGGGGAAGGGGAGGGGGGCGCTAGTGACGTGGCAACGAGCGGGGGCGTAGTGCAGAGAGGATTTGCGGCTAACCCATGCAAAAGGAAGGGTCGTACACGAGGTTCGCCCGCTTTCTTCTGTGCTGCAGCTCAGCCTCCCGCCGGCAGGATTAAAACGCGTTGGCCGTTCGATTGCGTGGTTTCGGGCTGCTCTCAAAATCTGCCTCTACATTCGGTACTTGCCATTGTAAGAATACGCTGCGTGGGAGGTGGGGGTGGAGATTGGTCGGTGTTGTCGTTTTTCCTCTTGTAAACGCGACAAGCGAAATAATCCTGCTTTTGGCATTCAAATTTCGTTTTCCGCGCGCCGCGTGTCCGTTTTCTTTCGGGCGTTACGAAAGATTAGTCCGTTGGATGTTAACCATGGGTGAGCTTGGTTCGGCTCTCTGGCACGAGCAGGCAAAGCATAGATAGCAGCAGTATTCGAAAGAAGAAAAATAATAAGCAAAACAGTCGTTATAGCGGCGTGATATGGAAGTAAATGTATACGTGTTGCTATAAAAAAAAACTGGCCTATAAATTGGAAAACATACCGCAGATATATCATTGTTGCAGATTTAAAGCTCTGGCATCTCCCTGCCATTATTCAAAGAAATATTTAAACATCACCCAAACCACCGCTTCAAAAGTAAGCAAGATATATTTTTTAATGACATAAAGGGTACATTGCCCTACGTAGCAGCTGTGACTTATGATAAAAAATTTAGCATGATTTGGATTGAAATCACTGAGTTAGGCTGCATAAACGTTTCGTCGCTAGGCCACATTTGCTATTTGATTACTTGTACAGCACGTCGACAAACTATAATTGATCTCACCTTCAGTTTTGATACCAAAATTGAATTTGTTTGCGATGGTTGAGGAGGATATGCCGAATTTAGGGAATCGCCCTTAAAAAAAATTACCGACGATTACGTTACTTCCTAATGCGAAATTTGAGCGCAGCAAATAAGCTGTTTCACCTTTTCGATAGATTGAGGCAAAGAAATCGAGCAACACATGTATGCGCTATCACAGAATTTTTTTTAATTTTTCACACGTATTCGCAATTTCGGCTCGGGCGGTGCACATATACAGATCCGCCGCCACCGATCTGGCTCTCTGATTGCCACCGCACAGGGGTTGCATTGGAGGAGGAGCGAAGAAAGGAATTAAGTTCGAGCCGGCGCTTTGACAACCGGAGACTCGCAGGAAGAGGGGGGCGGCGTGTACACCCAGCGGCAAACGATGGGGGCAGAAGCGCGCGCAGCAAGCGGACAACACGATAAAGGGAGGAGGGAAGAGATAGCAGCGACTGACTGATGCCGCTGACGCCGATAGTGAGTCAACCCCAGCTGCGGATGAAAGGGGGGCGGAGCTGGTTACGAGGCCGACGACGACGCGAAACCCAGGAACGGACGCCAAAGAGCTGCGCTCTAAAAAGAATGAAACTCTCAGAGCTTCTTTCAGCGCGTCTTGAATGCGATTGCACTTGACCACCTTGTTCTGGAGGCTAGAGTTCTTAGGCGTCGGTGGCATGCAGAGCGTTTAGAATCGTGCCGAAATAGACTGACGTCCAGATGTGAATTGGGTAGACTGCGGGCAACAGCTTTGCGATAAACAACTCATTCAAAAAAGAAAAAAAATTGAATGTCCTTATTCTTGAGTCGACAACAATTTCAGACTTCGCTCTAAGTCAGCTTAAAGCAAACAATGATTACTCATCTCTCATTTTTAACTTGGTCGTACCTTCTACACTGGCAACTAAATTATGCAGATTGCTCTGCACGTCAGGTGACTGTTCATAAACAACGCAATATTTCATGTACAGGTAAATAAGTTCGGCAAATGCGCACCAGACGTCATCGCTTCATTTATTTGAAAGCTTTTTTTTTTCTCTCAGTTGAAGTGCCTGCGTAGGTTTTTCACGACACGAGCAATTTCTTCAATGTTGGCCAAGAACCCTCGATTTTTTTAGAGGACACGATGCTATACCCACAGTTTTGCTATAGGATACTGCTGACCCCGCAATCAATGATACTGTTTCTTGGCACCACAGCTCACACATACAGAGCATTAACACTTCCTGTTTATCTCCGACATCTCTGAACTCCCGCCCACAGCGGTGTGCTTTTCTATTGAATTCTAGACATCATTTAGATTTTCAAAACGTAGCAGTCTTTCAGTGTTCGCCATGTGAGAGTATTCGCAAGCGCTTGCTACAACTCAGATTTCGCGCCGTCCGGATTCAGACTGTGGAGAACCAGTTTCTCTTTCCCGGCATCTGACTTTCCATTTATGGCCTTGTATTCGTTCCATCAATCAAACAAGGATCGAACACTAACGATCCTCAGCTGTGTTATTATCACTTCGTCTTTCCCTTGCGTAGTCGCAGCCCGCTACTTATGGAAACACCCACGCATTCTAACTGCGTTGTCTTAGGAGTAGGAAACAAAAACATAAACAAAACAAAAGGATGGCACGTCCGTCTACCGCGTGAAGCCAGGCGCACTAAATCTTCACGCGGGGACACAGGCAGAAACAAAAGGCGAAATACATTGCAGACCGAACGAACGTCCCACAAACGGCGGAGGAAGTCAGACGCGCGAAACAGGAAATGCTTGTAGTATAGTGAGCTCGGAAACGGAATGGCATGTCGTAAAGAAACGCCGCGGACTAAACGCACAACAAGTCGAACGCACGCACCACAAACGTGCCACGCACAAACAGACGCACGAACGCACGCAAACACCCGCACGAGCGTACATCCAAGCATGCCCGTCCCGGTCGAAAATCGACTCGCCGCCGCGACGTCGCCCGTTTCGGTCCCGGTGTGATTTACGGCCCATTGTGACGGGTTTATTTATTGGTCCCGAGCTTGCGGCGTTATTATTTCTATTATTGTCTTTTTTTTTTGTTTTCCCCCGCTTCACAGCTCGCGACCGCTTCGCTGTAAAAGCTATGAACAAAGCGTCCCCCCCCCCCCCCCCCCCCCCCGCCCAACCCACCTTAGTCCTACTGTTCGACAATGGCCGATTGTTGTATGGTCTCTCTATACCATCACTGGCGACCGTCGTCTCGGGTATTTCCTCACTCCCCCTCACAGCGGCCTTCAAACCCCCGCCCTCCTCCTCTAAACTCTCTTCCCGCACAGTCTCCTCTGCTCAATTCATTTCCGAATCGAGAAATCCCGTCTTACAATTTTCGCGCTGGGCGTGGGAGAGCGGATGACACGAATTCCGTCTCAGGCGATGAACGGCTGAGGAATCAAAACGCAGGGCGAAAGAAAACGGGTGTTTACGAGACAGGCACCGGAGGAGAGTGTCGGTACTGCCGCCGAGTCTACAACGACTTCGCGCCGCGACCCGAACGCTGCCGGGCCTGATGCTGTCGGCGCCTCGGCAGAAAATATGGCCCCCGAATGAAATGCGAAGTTCCACGGGAGGGCTTATAAAGATGTCGTCAGCCGTTCAATGCATTTGTGGCGGAGAGATTTACGGCCTATTGGACTGAGGTGCCCGCGAAGAGCGTGATTTGAATTGAGACTCAGGTTGGGGGCAAGGCGTCGCGTGGCGCTGGGGTCGAAGACGAAGCACGAATGGCAGCAAATAAATAAAAAGGCATTCATTTAACTGTCTACACGTGGCCATCTTCACGTCGAGTCTTGAGCAGAGGCAAATTTTGCCTTACGTGCAGTTTTCACCTCCTATCAGGAGTGACTGAGAGCGTCATCTGCACTCTAAACATAAAGTAAGAAGGGGAGTAGGTTGACCTCTTTGCACTCTTTTAAAAAAAGAAGTGCGGTAGAGGAAAGCTTGCCCTCTTTTTAATCTCAAATAGGCGTATTCGTGTTTAGAGTAATAGCTGAAAAAAGATTCAAGTGATGTGCAGAAATGCGTAACCTTTCACATAGGTTCGAGCATACGTTCTCGCAGATGAAATTTTATATTAAATATCCCCCCCCCCCCCCCCCCCCCTTTTCACTGATAGAAATCACTTCTGTTTTGCCTGTGTTTTTTTTAGTACGCTTCCGAAGCTGTTCCTTTAGAGGCTGCCTGCCAAAGCGTAGGTGACAAACGGCCCAAGCAGACCCCATTATTTTATGCGTCACTTTATGTTTTGAGGATATTAATGCAGTAATATAGCAATTGCTCTTTGCGGCAAATAACCCGGGACAGCTGATTAACTCTATAGTGATGAACAGCCGGACTGCACGATGGCCATCGTATGATAGCAGCCTGATAATAATGCGCGACGCCTATCACGTGAAAGCAGCCTGATACAAACACACTGCGCTGCATTGTCAGACCACGCCAATCTATCTATCGACCAGGTTTCGACACTTTGAGTCCAGTTTCACTTAACAAAGCTTCATTCGACTCGGTGGCAACATAATTCTTCAGTGCAACGGCGATTAAAATGTGCCGGTGTGACTTGGAGGTGAAGGAGACTAGAAATTGTTAGGTGGAACAGGTTACAAAATTAAAATTTGAAAAAAAGAAACAATAAGTATACAGCAAATAATACCTGTTTTGAACAGGTGACTGCTGTGTCATATTAAAGCATACAGTACGGTCGGTCTCTTACCAGAGAACAGCAGTACGCCGCAGAGATTCACGCTTCTAGCTCCCAAATTGAAAAAAAAAAAAAAAATGAAGAGAGATTTGACTTCAGCGCGAACTACTGTGCTGCCCGACCGACAACGGCCGCAACTGGAAGCAAATACAGCGCAGTACTGGCCAAGCACCCTCTGAGCCAGCTAAAGGAAGAAGCGAGATGGATGCCGGCACTTCTTGCATTCGCCTCCCGCGTCGAACGCGCCTAAGTGCGTCCCGATGGAAAGGGAAACGATTCCTCCTCCCAGCTCTCCACCTTCACTACTCTCTCTCTCTCTTCCCCCCCTTCCCCTGGCTCGGCGAGCGCCGGGCTAATAGGCCTAATGCCGGAGCGCGCAGCCACTCAAGCCGAATCGGAGAGACAATTAGCACTGATCGCATGTAGAACGCGGGTTAGGGAGAGGAGGAAGTGAAGAGAGAGTGAACGGCGCCGACTGTGGAGGGGGGATTCGAGTAGAAAGCTGCGGATGCTGTCCAGAACAAGAAAAGAAATAAAGAATAAAGGGTGAGAGTAAAAGGGGGGTGGAAAAAGGTAGAAATGAGTCCACGAAATTCTTCTGCCCCCCCCCCCCCTCTCCCCCTTCCCCAAATGATTCCATTTGCGACCGGAACACGAGGCGAGACGCGGAGATCGGGACCGATGGCAAGCAGTGCAGTGAGATGGGGGTGGAGAGGTCTGAAATGCAGCGAAAATGACGCTCGGCGTTATCTCGCCAAAGCAGGAGGCCGGGCCTCGAGCGAATGACGTTTGCGCGTTTATCGCTAATCGCTGGAAGCAGATAATTGCCAGTTATCACCGGAAAAAAATATTTTCTGCAGTGTCACATACTACGATATATCTTGGGGAAAGGCTGGTAATCCTCGCTTATAGGCTGAGACCTGCAATGTGGCGACGAGAGAATACATTGGCTCTATTTGTAGGTTCCTGGTTGTAAAATTAAATATGAACATCGTTATATAAACTATCAGGACAGATAGTTTTGAAATGAATAGGAGCGTTTGCCCATTAGGCCATGATTTGTGGCGTTTTCCATTTTCCGAAAATCTGTGAATCTGCCAGTGGGTTTGACACGGGTCTGTAAAAAGCACTAAAAAATGTCACTGTGCGATGTCAGTGCACGTTAAAGAACCCCAGTTGGTCGAATATTTCCACAGCCCTTCACTACCGTGTCCCTCATAGCCCGAGCCGCTTTGGAACGTTAAACCGAAATAAACCAATAAACCAGATTTCTGAGTCTTCAGCATGAAATGAACTGTCGACGAAATCAATCCGAACTTTTCGCTAGAGAATATTTAATTGCCTCGACTGAAAGCAGAAACCGAATGGTTTCTCACTATCGATACGGCGCAGAATCATGTAGTACTCTCAACAAACTTACTCCAAAACACTCAAGACACGCCCGAAAGGCCGGCACCGGGTGGTAGCACGTGTCACACGTGGTTTCACACATGGTATCACACGTGGTGTCACATGTGGTAAGACGAAACAAGAACATAAGGTAATAAACACCGAGTTTCCAATGACTCTTTCGCGCAGTTGTACCACTCGGTGACCACCATTTCTGCGCCGACTCCGGAACAGCAGACCCAGCATTGATGTGGCGCTGCCCGGCGGCTAAATTTTCCAATCCCGCGAAACGTGACGCAGCCGTATTCGAACACGTCCAAAGAGCGCACTTGCGCGCCATCTGCGGCCTTCCAATCGCTGCCAAATGAATCGGAAGCCCCCGGTCAGTCGCCGTGTCCGGCACAATAAGTCCGAGCGGCGCACATTTTATCGGCCCCCCAAATAAATCAGACGCCACGTCGCGACCGCCGCTGCCCACTGTCCAGCTCTGCCCCCTTGTCCAGCTCGCCGAATGGCGCACACAAATCACACTTCCAAACCTCCTCTCTCCCTCGCCTCTCCTGTCAAATTCGCTGCCCCGGCCCGGCGTTGGTCAGTCAACTGCTCCAAACGCGCTGTAACGCGGCCCCGTGGCCACCACCCTGAGTTCGAATCCAGAGGCGACCGCACGCGCGCGCCATCAGGCTTCGCCTCTAAGCTGGCCGCCGCCTAATCTCCCGACATCAGTTACGACTCTCTTTTTCCTTTCTTTATCTCCTTGTTCCTCTCTTCGCTCGCTCATTCCGACTGTCCAGCGCGCCCCCATTAACCCTCCCTGCATTTTTAGAATGCCCAGTTCTTCGCCTCTTGTGGCTCTTTTCTTTTTTTCATTCAATTTCTCTCCCTGCTTTTCTATGTCAAAAGTCGTTTCCCACTTTGAGTTATGCCCTCTGAAAATGGAGACGTATATGGGCCTCATTTCCCCTCATGTCGTTTCGTCGCTGTCTGCCCTCTGCGCCGATGTCGCCCTTTTGCACGGTCCTCCGATGTCCACTTCCACTAAGTCAGCAGTTTTCCCCTCAGTCGTTTTCTTTCTTTTTTTCCTTATTACGTGTTACAAGCGCTCGCACTTGTCTCATTTGACCGCCGGATCCCTCGATGAGGCCCATTTTTTACGTGATTCAACTCTGGTCCGTGCTCTGCTTCCTCGAAACGAGCTGACTAACTCCTCTCAAATCCGGGGATGCGTCATGCCGCTTGACCACTGCCCACTCATAGAGAAAAAAAAAAGTATGCTGAAAAAAATTATAGAAGCCAGTACGTCTCAAAGTCGAAGCAGTGATAGATGTCTAAGCGCGGATTCCACTGACATTACACTCATCTATTGTTATTTCACGGAATAAAGATACGTACGTGCTTTGCATTGAAGACATTGAAATATTTGGACTCATGAGAGTTTTGAATTGAAAAAGAGCGTTTGGCCACTAGGCCATGATTTGTGACGTTTGCCATTTTCCGAAAATCTGTGAAACCTTCAGAGGATTTGACACGGGTCTGTAAAAAGCACTGAAAAATGTCACTTAATTCATCTTCGACGTCTTTGGTTAATTGGACGCTGGCTTCTCCGTATTATTCAGTTGTATGTTAGTTTACGCTAGGCGTTAGTTTACAGCATGCACTAGAACCTGCAGCGGGTGTAGAGCTGTAAGTATTCCACTTCCTTTCACCGATTTTGAAACAGCGCCAACAGAAAGCTAAACAAAACTGCCAGTCGGGCGACTCGCATTCACTAAAATACCAGCATTGTTAACAAATCATGTGAGGCTGTCTCTCAGACAAGTTATCCGGCTTTAAGGTAGCGTAGTGCAGCAACCTGTATTGTGGTAGTGCTGCAGCGACATAAGCTACGAACCCTTGTTTTTACCCTAAACGCTATCTCAGTAATTCACTTGCACCTGCAGTTTACTGGATTCCGGTTTCCTGACTGATTTCACGTTTGCTCTTGAGTAAATTTGTTTTCATATCCGGCTTCACGTACGCTTTGACCGTCGCCATCGCCGAAGTGATTGGCGCTCAGTGACAGCGAAAAACTTGAGTCTCAAGTAAGAAAAAAATATACAGCTTACGTTCGTGATATAAAGCTTTCTTTTTTGATTAACGCATACATGCTCTCGAGTAACACTGTTTACGCGGCACGCACCTCATTTTATGGAGAATATGGTTTTATCTTACCACTTACCCGAAGAAATATAATACTGATATTAGCGCCAGAACGGGATTAATGGGAAAAATGGCAAGCGAGTCTACAAGCCGAGAAAAACAAGCACGAGCAGCCACGATAATCTGCGCGATAAAACTGCAAAAAAAAGAAAGGACATTCTTGCTTGGAAATATGACGGCAGCAAAGCCCAGCAGGGATGCATATATATGACCACTGGACGCCGGCCTGCCATAAATTACCCCGGGACACGCAATATTCGTCTAAAATTTCGGTCCAGGCAGCGGCGATTGTCGAGCGGCCTCCACCGAGATTTATGTGACGGAGGGATAACGGCGAACGCCTGGCTGAAATAAAAGCTAGACAGATAAGGGATAAGGTGTTCAAACCAATCGGAAACGAGGCTCGTATTCACGCGAGGGACGGCCGGGGCAGTGTGTATATATCATCGGAGAACTTTGAAATGGATAATAACGATGGGGGAGACCCGTGCACGGTTATTATTACAACTGAGTCCAGAAAGCGAAGTTTTTTTTCTATTCTTTACTTTGCGTGTATCGCCTATTTTTTCATCTTTTCTTTTACGGCCATTTCTCACATGTCGCACGCCGACAGGGCAATAAATTAGGCTTAGCAAACGACACTGCTAAGTGGTGTGAGGCTAAAAATAAAGTGAACCTCCTATCAAAAGCGGTTTGCAAACATGGCGAGCATTACTGAACATTTCGGCTTTGTGCTTATCGCTGTCTCAAAGCCACGCCCATGAGAGCCCGATTACAAGCACTTCCGTTCTGGCAGTAGTGCGGCTTTTTTGCATAGCGACCTTTTATGTGGTGAAGCCAGCTTGCAGTTTTCAGGTCGGCATTATTTCAACGCAGACTTAAACCTCCAGGTAAGGCACTGTGTCATCGTGATTGCAAGCTTTCCAGGAGCTTTAATGCACTTTGTAATATTCGCTTATTAAAATTTCTAGGTGGCACAAAGCTATCGCGACTAATTTTCATCGTTGTCTGGGATGAACTTTCTAATAATATCCCTCACGACGAACAAACAAGACCTATAAAAACCCGTGGATGCTGTCTATGTCTGCGAATACTCGATAAGGTTATTGCAACAGCGTCACGTCAGATAGAACGGCTGAAAAACGTCTGAAAAACATTATGGGCTCGTTGATGTGGGAATGGCGAACCAGCGAGCCTCCTACGTTGCGAATACGGGCCCATTGAAAGAGGGTCGGAAGAAAAACGAAGGACAGTTGTGAATTTACTGGTCCCACCTTCAATTCGAGCTGAATACCTGCTTTATTTACCGTGACATCAACCATATATCACCTTCCGTAAAAGTGCGAAGAGCCGAATGTAAAAGCCGTAATAGTAAAAAGCAAGGCTTCTGCCAGGGAACACCTTTGCGAAAGACCAGAGCTTGGAACACCGCGCTGTAGTTAGTGCTACCTCATCACAGCAGAAATAAAAGAAAACAAGAGAAAAACAAAGCGAAGCAAGTAATGACACTTCAAGAAGAAACAGTGCTTGTCAGAACACAACACACCACGCGCTTTTCGGCGGAATGCATGGAAACACGACCGGCAATCGACGCATGCCAGGCCATATTGCAGTATCGCAAAATAGGCGTTCCATGCAATTCTGCGCTATATCTTTTGTCTCACCTCTTCCTCACACCAAAATAAGTGAAATACCTACAACCTTTTCACTTGTTCCCGTTCCACGAACGAGAACCTTTCACGTTCCCTTTATCTGCGACGCAGCTGGGCCGTTCAGCAACGGTTGCCTACCAAAGTCGAAACTGTCTTTTCCTTCTTATTTATCTCCTGGAGTTTCTTGCCAGGGTGGGCGAGAATAAAAGAAGAAAACAAAAAAGTAAAAGTATATTTAAGTAAAATTGGAAATGAAGAAAGTAAGCCTAGAAGAGGCGATTTGGTGTTGTACTATCTTAACGCTCCAGCCTGGTTACCGGCAGCCAATACCAACTTTCTTTCACCAGTCCCTGCAGTACAGGCGTTACTGCAACTCTACCAAGATAGCTGGTGTGGCGTGAGAAATAAGCACAGAATAGTATAATATGCAGAGCGGAGAAACCATCGTAGCAGCGCTTTGTGTTGGAACAAAAAAAAAAAGCACAAAATTCGCACTCAGCCGTGACCGGTCACGTGGTTGATGGACAGCCTGGGAACAGCGTCGGCTGTGGACTTATCGAGTAGAAATAAAGCTCTCGACTGACAGTCGTTATAGCCGACTGTGCCCGCCCCACGAACGTCCTAGAATTGCTCCGAGCGGGAAGAAATGTGACGCCGCTAAGAATTAAATCAGAAGAATGGGTGGGGTGTTCGTGTCCGCTGGCAGGATGTCCGCGGACCTTGGTCGGTCGTGAGATATTTCGAATGCTTACCGGACAGAAAATGGCGTGTGCTGTCAGTGTCGGCGATGACAGCTGCGAGAAGCAAGGCGTCCTGACAGCAGCGGGATTCGATGAGCCAAGCAAAAGAGAAATCCATTCGTTTGCCGTGTTCCCTCACGAGATGTACCCTGCAAGATGACAGCGAAACACGCCTGCTTAGTCTTCAGAAAACATTTATTGAGCCTATAGATAGCAGTTATTTGCTAAAATATTTTCTTTTACGAACAGGAAATTATTGTAGATCACGCGATCAGAATTGGTGACGTAAATATCAAATAACGAATTGTGAAATAGCTTCTCAATTTTGTCATTTAGCTTAGGTCGTATACGGAACACAAGTACTGACTTCAATAAGGAAGCAAATTACTAATTCGTATCCATCCAAGCGCTGCCATACGGCTACAAAGGAAAGCAATAAAGCTTCCACAGAAACTTTGCAGTCAATGAATTTTCTTTAACTACAAAGTTTCTGTGGGATCTGTATAGCTTTCCTTTGTAGCCGTATGTCTGCGCTTGGGTGGATGCCAATGAGTAATTTGCAACCTTATTGCAAATTTGCTCCACCTTGGGGAATTCCCCTAGACATTTGAACACTAAGTATTGACATCATGCAATAAACACTGATAGGGCGATTAGAGAAATAGCAAAGAGATCAGTTGCTACAAATAGAAATTTACTGCGACGGACATAATGATACCATTCAACAGGGTTTTCTAGCACAAAGCAGAACAGCAGTAATAGTTCAACAGTGATGTCATATAGCGTTTTTGCGCTGGATAGTGTTTAACTTGGTGAAATAAAACGTAGGTGGTTTACCCGTATACAAACATGCGCTTCTTTTTAAATCAACGGGAAAAATGAGCGAAACTTAAATTGATATCAAGTCCGAACAACGTGAACATTTCTTCAATTTTCGAGGCTATCTCAGAACGACAGACTACAACCGCGCTGGCGCACTCTTTCACTGGCGGAATGCGGAAATAAAACTGCAAACGACTTTTTTTTTCCTTTATTAGTTTTACCTATTTTTTTCCAAAATACCCCCTGCATGAAGTATTACAGCCCTAAGCGCCGCTGACAACCACCATACCAGCGCCAATCCACAGCACAACTGAGGATTGGCCCTAACAACAACGAGGACTAGCCGTTACGAACACATTTGAGAAAAAAAATCACCCACCACTGAGGGTCGCGGAAGTAAACGAAAGAAGTAGTAGCGATGAAGGGAGGGATAGAAGGAGAGAGTAAGTACGGGGGCAGGGCTTTTGCGAGGGCTTCGTCATCGTTGTCTCCAGCCACGCGCCGCGGCGCAAGAACGCGGCAAGGATTTCGCGGATAGGGGGCGCGGCAGGAGCGAGCCACTTCGAGAGAGAGATCGTAAAGCGGCGGGGACAACGTCGTAAACGTCACCCAGGGTGCCAGACGCCGAGCTGTGGGGCGTTGATCGGGGACCGGGCGCCCGACGGCAGCAGCTCAGCCCAGCTCAGCCTCGGAACAGTGCCCCTCCTTGCTCCGCCAACGCTTGCTCTTTCCTCCGTAGCCCGCTGAGCCGCTGTTTCAGCCAGAGAAAAAGCGGGAAGCGTCGAAGCTAGAGGCGATTGCCCGTGTGTACATGGAGTAACTATGAAACTAAGCTCCTCGAGTCTTACGATGCGAATGGTGTGCGCGAACTGACCCTACTTGGTCATGTGAATGCTGCTTCCGATCACTGAGTAACCCTGTTGTAGCTATACCGATATCCTTGTTGATTATTGCTGATCGCTTCGCTAGTGGTCGCGACTCCAGGACTGCTACAGCGGGCAGAAGGGGCTGGCAAATTGTCCTCCCACGGCATTCGTGAGTTTTGAGTGTTTCACACTCAAAACGTGCGAATACCTTTGTATTTTTTTCATTTTAATGCCAGATGAACCCCCTGCATGATCCGTGACGCAGCATTTCAACCTCTTTAGAATTCCTAGTGGTTAAGGGCAAGGGGTTAATGACAAGCGCATTTGGTAAGACGAGAGAACCGTACGCGAACCACTTCTCACAGCGTTTCGTTTCATGGAGATGATTAAGCTGTTTCTGCAATACGTTCAGGTGGAATTGAGCTGTCTTAGAAAAACAAAAAGTCCGTTATTCTTGTCCCAACCTTTCTTACTTTTTATTCTCGAGGGACCAATGAAACAAGGTACATGAAATTCAATGTGAAAGCGTCTTACTATTACATAGCTACTCATTCTTATCATTATGCGGAAAAGAGAACATTATGTAGGAAGTAAAAAATTGGGCCATTTTAGGACAATCTCCGAATGATTGCAACAAAGTGAAATCCTCTATCACACAGTTTGTTGTTTAGTACTTCGGGAAACTTTCGAAAGCTCTAGAAATCGAGAAACTAGCCTTTAGGGCTTAAGGACGTCAGGGGTGTTTCATGCAAGCTGCGCTTTATAACAGGAAGTCAGTTTTGGTCAAGCCCTCATTATGTACTTGTAAGGATTGTACACCGCGTGGAGTGCATAAAGGGCCAAATGCGCAGTGCTCTGAAAACATACTTAGCCCATGCGCATCGTCCTTACCTTCACTTAAAGGTGTGGTCAAAACAGTGCATGTCTGCATGTCACACTTAATCTTGTCACGCTTAAAGGGACACTGAGGACAATAGGTCCCATTATTGTTCGCAGTAAAATCTAATTGTGTGGCTCTTTCTGCCCATAAATTGACGTTTTTCTGGCAGCAAAAAGACATCTATTGCTGAGAAAATTGGATTTAAATATCTTCCTGCCTGTCGATTCAAACTCGTGACGTCATTACCAAAAAGGACGGCTTGCCATCCTTTTGAAGTAAATGGCGCTTTAGCGTAGCACCAAGGATCCGCGGATAAAGAAGCAAACACGCATTTTGCTTTTGAGATCGGCAAGTGACGGCGACATATATAATTTGGTTTTGCTCTTTTCTGGCTTAGGAAAGGTTCGTTTTCGGTTAGAGTGGTTTCTTAATAATTAGAACGCGGTCCCCCGACACTCTAAACAGGAAAACGCATATATGGGAGTATAGAGGAAGTAAGCTGTACTCTCGCACACAAAATTTTATAAAAGGCGGTGCACTAAAGGAAAGTTTACTCTCTTTTTATTCGTTTATGTTTAGCGTGTATCGATACAGACCAACTTGTCTTCGTCCTCAAGACCTCTTCGAGATACACCGTGCATCGAGAGCATACTAAGCCAATGCACGTCATCCACTACTTCATAGAAAAGTGCAGTTCAAACGGTGACGTTCGTATGTACCACTATGCTAGTCACACTTAAGATGTGCTAGTCACGCTGAAGATGCGAGAACTTGCCTAGTCGATGAACAGTGTCTACTCTTTCACCAGAAACGAGCAAGCAATCCCACAGTGTGTGTCTCGTGCTTGTCACGCTTAAAGTACTCAGTGCTCCGAGAACACGCTTAGTCTGCCCGCGGCATTCACTCTTTTAAAACTGGCAGCGAAAGCAGTACGTGCTACACTGCACTTGTCACGCTAAGATGATTACCTTAAAGCGCGTTCACCGCTGTTTCCCTACGCACTGGAATCGCCAGGGCGAGCCTTACGTTCGTTCCTAGCCTTAAGATCGAGAAAAAAAGAAAAGAAACGCCAGCAAGTACAATCGCGCAAAGAAAGAAATGCAGAGAACATCGCGTTGAAGCCGCCCTCTGGGGCTCGTTTTCCCCGCCGCTAAACGAGTGCTCGTTTGGCCGTCTTGCACTAACTGCCATCAGTGCCTCCCGCACACTCCTCGCCTGCCACCTTCTCTTCTCGTTCTTCCGGGATTTTGCGAGGAGAGAGAGAGAGCATCTATCGGTGAGCTCCACCCTAGCGCCGAGATCGCCACTGGGCGCGAGCACCGTAAGCCTTTTCGGATAGCGCCAGAGCCATCAGGGAAGCGCATTTTCTCCGATTTACCGCGGCCATAGCGCGGGACGCGCGACTTTATTGGCTACTTTTTTTTCCTTATTTTTTATTTATTTATCGTTCGACTTGTCCTGTAGCGTTTTTTAACTCTTGCGTCGAGTCTCGCTGAAGTCGATACGCTTAAGTGAAGATTACGCTGATTTTTAAACTACACTATCTTTATTCATGGTAGAGAGAGGGTGCGGTAGATGGTCCTTGGCGATCACAAAATGAACAAGGGAGGGGAAAACCTCAGGTTGCTTGAGCCAACGTTTCGACAAGGGGACTTGTCTTCGTCTGGGCAAAGCGTTCATCATCGGCAGGGATTATATAGGGCCTTCGCTCCGAGGAGGAAGGCCCCGGGGGTGGGGAAGGAAAGTGGTGTGGGAGGGGATGCGTGTCAGGAAGGGGAGGGAGGTGAATCATCATTCGCTAGGCTACAATAGTGCAACAACCTATATCCGGGTGGTATGCAATGAACAAAAGGCTTTGAAGGGGCTGCGACGGGAGGGGGGGGGAAGCGCTGGGTGAACCTGCAAAACTCAGATAAAAGGATTAGTCAGTGTGGTACAGGGACATGATAAGAAGGGAAAAAAAAAAAAAAGGGGGGGGGGGGGGCTGGCACTGGAAGGAGAAAGGAAGGGGGGCATTTCCCAGGAAGGACTAGGCAGGGGGGCGGGGGAATGGCTCGTGTTCAGAGAAAGCCAAAAAGTGGGGGCAGAGGGGGTAACAGGAGTGTCTTGGTTTCCGAGAACTGGTAGCAGGGGATTAGGAGAAAAAGAAAAAAAAAAAAAAAAAAAGAGAGAGAAAAAAAAAAAAAAATTGTGAACAAAGGAAGAGGGTGACAAGGCCGGAAATGGGGTGGAAGATATGACTTGGGAAGGGTGCAAGGAGCGACAATATACTTATGTGAGGTTCTAGGAAATAGTCTGACCACGTGCAAGACATTTGTTAATTTAAAATTATGCTGAACCTGGAATGTACCTGAGAGATTCCAGGTTTCCTCTGGACATGTTGATCCCTGTTGGTTGCAGTGTTTTAAATTTGTGGATTAGGAATGCTTCTCTGTATTTTCTGTCCCTAGTCGATTTGAAGCCTGACTGAAGAATGAACAATTTGAGTTCGTCGAATTTGTGATGGCGTTGATTAAAATGGGTCGACACTGCCTTCTGTTCATTCCGTGTTGTGTCAGCCCGGTGCCCGTTTAATCTGGCACTCATTGTTTGTCCGGTTTCTCCGATATATTGTTTCTGGCAGTAGGAGCACTGGAGCATGTAGATAATATTGGACGATGTGCAGTCAAAACTGGTCTTTATATCGAAACTGAAATCGCTTGCCGTACTTTTAATCGTAGTGTCCCTTTGTAAATGTTTGCATGTCTTGCATCTGGGTCGAGAGCATGAAGTTACTGTCGGTGGTGGTTTCTTACCGAGCCTAGCATGCACCAGGATGTCCCTCAGGTTTGTGTTGCGTCTGTATGTTACCCTTGGTGCGTCGGGAAATATTTTCTTGAGACGGTCGTTACCAGTTAAAATGGGGTGGTATTTCCGCAGGATATTGTTTATGTTTGGAAGCGCGTTTGAGTATTTCGTTATAAGTGCAGGAGGTCGTTGACTGTTAGCTTTTGTTCGTTTTTTAAGAACTACATCTCGTTTCAAAGTGGTTGCTCGTTGGAACGCATTATTAAGGGTTGTCTGTGGATGGTTTCTGGTGATTAGTGTGTTTTTTAGCGAGTGGAGGTGTTTCAGGTAGTCATCGTCGTCGCTACATATTCTTCTTAGTCTCGTTGCCTGTCCTACGAATATACCTTGTTTGCAGTGTCTTGGATGATGGCTAGTGAAATCTAAGTATTGTTGTCGGTCAGTAGGCTTCCTGTAAAGTGTGGTTTTGAGCTTGCTATTTTCTAAATGGACAGTGGTGTCAAGGAAATTGACTTGCGTTTTCGAGGAGTTGAAGGTGAATTTAATGCTGGGGTGGAATGAATTGAAATGTGTGACGAATGCCTTCAGGGTCTCAGCCCCGTGCTCCCATATCATGAAAATATCGTCTATGTACCGCAGGTATATGAGTGGTTTTTTTAGAATGAATTTAGAAGTTTAGATTCTAGTAGCCCCATAAAAATGTTCGCGTAGGTGGGTGCGAAGGGAGTGCCCATGCTTGTTCCAAATACTTGAAGGTAGTAAGAAGAATTGAATTCAAAGTAGTTGAGTGTTAGTACCAATTCAAGTAGCGTGAGGTACACTTCAGTTTCGTGCGGGTGAGGACTTTGAGTTAGAATTTTTAAGAGTGCGTCGATACCTTCATTAATGGGAATATTTGTGTACAAAGCGGCGACGTCAAGTGTGACAAGTATGCTATCTGCTGGGATAATGGAAGCGTCATTCAGAGACTCTATTATGCGGAGAAAGTGCGGTGTATCCTCGACAAAGGAAGGGAGGTGGGTGGGAATATCTGCAAGATAGTTGTTCAGGAAAATTGATAAGTTCTCTGTGGGCGTGTTATTGTTTGAAACGATAGGTCTGCCGGGGATATCTGCGGTAAACAAGTCTTCTGCGGAAACCTTATGGATTTTGGGAAGTAGGTAAAAGCGTCCTGCCTGTTTGTTTAGCGATTTAAGAAGTGGTAATCGGACTGCGTGATTAGTTCTCTTGATAGTAAGTTTGCCAGTAACATGTCCAGAGGAAACCTGGGAATCTCTCAGGTACATTCCAGGTTCCAGCATAATTTTAAATTAACAAATGTCTTGCACGTGGTCAGACTATTTCCTAGAACCTCACATAAGTATAGTTGTCGCTCCTTGCACCCTTCCCAAGTCATATCTTCCACCCCATTTCCGGCCTTGTCACCCTCTTCCTTTGTTCACAATTTTTTTTTTTTTTCTCTCTATTTTTTTTTTTTTTTTCTTTTTCTCCTAATCCCCTGCTACCAGTTCTCGGAAACCAAGACACTCCTGTTACCCCCCTCTGCCCCCACTTTTTGGCTTTCTCTGAACACGAGCCATTCCCCCGCCCCCCTGCCTAGTCCTTCCTGGGAAATGCCCCCCTTCCTTTCTCCTTCCAGTGCCAGCCCCCCCCCCCCCCCCTTTTTTTTTTTTCCTTCTTATCATGTCCCTGTACCACACTGACTAATCCTTTATCTGAGTTTTGCAGGTTCACCCAGCGCTTCCCCCCCCCTCCCGTCGCAGCCCCTTCAAAGCCTTTTGTTCATTGCATACCACCCGGATATAGGTTGTTGCACTATTGTAGCCTAGCGAATGATGATTCACCTCCCTCCCCCTTCCTGACACGCATCCCCTCCCACACCACTTTCCTTCCCCACCCCCGGGGCCTTCCTCCTCGGAGCGAAGGCCCTATATAATCCCTGCCGATGATGAACGCTTTGCCCAGACGAAGACAAGTCCCCTTGTCGAAACGTTGCTCAAGCAACCTGAGGTTTTCCCCCTCCCTTGTTCATTTTGTGATCACTATCTTTATTCAAGTAATGTACAGTCGTGCGCAAAAGTGCAGAGACCACGGGAATGGCGGTGGTTGCGATTTGTCTGTGTATAAAGGCGTGTCTGAAAGAAATGGGTAGAAAGACGGGTTAACTTATTTCGTCAGGCACCCTATGCATATCTCGAAAGCAGGCGCTGCGCCGTGAGAAAGCGCTGGCGCGCAGTTCTGTCAGTTCGCGTGGTCTCTCCACTTTTGCGCACGGGTGTACATGGATAGTGCTGGCAAAAGTAATGACTTTCTAGCTTTGTAAAAAGAAAAGAAAAGCCTTCTATTGCATTTAGTAATGAGTAATATGTTTCCATGGACTGCATTGATTTCACTTTCAAACTTTATCGCTGCACTTGCATTCGGAATAAATAAAATCTCTAATTTAGTGACCCTTAGCTTGATTGGAGTGAGATGGTTTTTGAAGCAGTAGTAACCGTCGCCGCGTAAGGGACATTAACGTGACACAAAATTTATCAATATTCCCTTTCATAAGAGGCGGACATTGATGCTTGCTCTTGATTAGAGCTGGCTCTTATTTCTTGGTTCATTCGTTCTAGCTGAACAAACTTCACGTCGAATTGCATTTTTGTTGTCCTCCCGTGGTTGGTTTAGGATGATTGGCCATATTATCGCGTTTCGCAGTCCCCACGACCAAGTTAACTGTAATTCCGGCGCCCAGACCGGTGAAATCAGCGCTAGCTTGATAACCGTGTTTGAAAGTGAAGTTTGCAATTCATCAGGTTGGCGTTCGCTCCTGGACCAACAACAATAGCATCAAAAACAAAACAGCTAGAAATTAGAACATTTCTGCCCGACTGAAAACGGCTGACTTTTTTGGCAAATCAGTGGTGCTGGAGAGGGTTTTAAAGCAGCAACTTCGGCGTCTAGCGCCGCCCAGCTGAGCCGGACAGGCTGTAACCGGAAACAAGAAGAATTTAAACGCAGCAGCCGTCGCTTGGGAGACGGTCCCTCGCGCTTCCCTTTTTTCCCCATTCCAGCGGTGACGCCGGGGAGTAACGCGGGAGGCACGAGAGAAGGGCCAGCAACAGAAGGGGAGGGAGCGAAATAGGTTGGGAGGAGGATGGGGAAAAGGGGAAAGACGCCTAGGGAAGAGGCGCGGCCACATCACCAAAAATGGGAGCAACGTCGGCGGCGAGGAACGCAGCAGCAGCCGCGCTCCCTCCCGAAAACGGGAGGAAAAGGAAAAATTGAGAAAGAGTGAAATACGAAAGGCGAGGGAGGAGAAAAGAGCTGCGAGAGGGAAAAGGAAGAACAGACGACGGCTCGGTGGCGCGAGCGCTGCACACGCACGCACGCACACGCACGGCGCGCTGCCCAACAGGCGCGCATTTTCATCCTTACGGGCCCGAAAACATTTCCGCCAAAGTGGACTCCGCCGCCCCAAGGCTCTGACGTCGCGTTCGCTACCTCCTACGCTGCCCCCCCCTCGCCACCTTCAGATCGCGCGGCGCTTTCTGAATCGCCATTGGTCAGTTTCCTCCCCTCCAGCTCCTGCGCTCTTTTGGCCCATTTCTTACTTTTCTCTCTCTCCCCTCCTCTTCCCGCTTTCCCTCTATATATATCTCCCTTATCCTTTTCTGTCCTCCGTAGCGTTTTCTTCTGTGCCGTCATCCTCCTCAGCGGAGACTTCGTTCGCCGAGCCTTCCTTTTAGCTTTTCTGTTTTCATTTTTAGTTTTTCCTTGACCGCTTCTTTCTCCTCCCTCGATTCCCTTCTTTTCCTCCCCCAGAAAGAGAGAGAGAGAGACAGAAAAAGAAAAGCCCGTCTGCTTTCTCCTCTCCCGCTGCCCAATGTAAAAATCGATAACTTTTATATTTATAGATACAGTTCGAGCAGGCCCGGCTGGCCGGGCACATCGGAACGAGCTTAGGGAGTCGGAGAGGGTGGGGAGAACTAGACTGGACGTCCGCCATTTTGTCTCTGCGCGCTCTTTTCCCTCCCGCGAGCCTCGAACGCAGCGAGCATTTGCCCTTATCCCTCTAGACATCTATGTGAACATATACCTATTTGTGTTTCTTTTTCTTTTTTTTTCTATCGCGTTATTTCTTCGATGGCTAGCATTGCGCGAGATGCATCTGGACGTTATGTTTATTTTTTTTCTGCTTCGCACACGAAAAGCTGACCCGTAGAGTTCTAACCGGAAGTAAAGAAAATAGAGGGGGAGGGAACTCATGACATCACGTTACGCAGCGTCGTCCTTTCGCTGTTGATGGCGGCTAGGATGCGTCGCGTTGCGGAATCAAGGCATTGAGGAGATGCTTCATTCGTTTTTCTTCGTTTTCACGGAGACGCGAACGCATGTTGAGCTCTCTACATATCTGAAGTCAAAGCTTCTATTCGATCGGTATTTAAAGAAGTTGTCTCGGGCTCACTGAATGAATGGTTGCCGGAAATCCCAAAACCCGTCACTGCTAGAAAAGGAAAGTACAATGTCCTGACCTGCGGGAATTTTGCGACTTGGAAACAGAAAATATTCGCCTGCTTTCCAGTTCTGTTACTTAAAGCATTGCAAAGGCAATAACAAACCTAAGGAGGAACACTAACGATCTGACCTGAATTTAATCGAGATGTTGGATGAAAACGAAACATAAATGAATAAATTCTGAATTTGTTTCACTACGAGCTGATCTGCCGCAATTGATGCATCGAATGTTTTCCATCGCATAATTCTGGAGTCAGCTTTCGCTGCTCTACTGAAAGAAACTTTACAGCGGGGTTCAAATTTCTCAAAAGTAGGAACAAGAAAATGACTTTGCTTAGAAAGGGCAGACAGGAACTTATGTCTCTCCGCGAAACGCATTAACGACGACAACGTCAGAAATCGAAGGTCATTATTATATTTATTGTGCTTCTAACCTTTTTTTTACATGGGCTAGTTAATTACGTCAGTGAGCCATGACGGCTTCACAGTGCATCAAGCACTGTATGCAACAACGTTCATCTGTATGGAGAGGCTGGTCTAGCGCCACAAAAACTCCTACACGGCGTCGAACACGATTTAAAGTTCGTTCACATCGAAAAAAATAAATGTTCTCTTTCTGCCTGAGCGACGACGTTAAGCGTTACTTTCTTCACACTGAACTCTGGTGCCCGTTTTCTGCGACGACGACTAGGGAGGAACGTCCGGGTAGTCGCGTTTCTCAGGGCGTCCACGGTGCGCTAAGCTCACATGACGTCACAAACGAGTGATTATAACCTGTTGTACACGACGTTGCATGCCGCGCTCTGGGGAGCAAAACAGAGCCTGCGAGTGACAAAGTGTTTTGTATATTTCGTTTTGTTTGTCTTTCAAGCCACAGTCTCTGCCTCTTGGAGAAAATAAAAATATAAGAAAAGAGGCGAAACAAAGTAGTCGCAGCGGTGCACTGACGAAGGATGCCCCGAGCATGAAGTCAGTATAGCGACGTTTTCCCGGGTAGCCGGCTTACGGTGCCTTATGTCTCCGCTGACACCCGACGTTATGTCAAAAGAAAAAAAAGAAGACGCATTACACTACTCTACTACGAGTTTAATTCTCGGTCACATGGCTGAGAAACGCGGGGTTCGAATCCTGAGACCCTCTCTATGAGCTTTCCGTCTCCTCTTCCAGCTCTCGAACGAGTAGAGAGTGCTGTTTTTTTTTTTCTTTTTTAGAGAGGAAAAGCAGCGAAGCACGCGAGCTAGGTTGCTGCCGCTGTTACCGCCGACACATTAAATTTAATTCCAAACAACTTCATAGAGGAGGTGCATGTTGTGGTTGTCAAGTTTTCGAAACAATGTATAAAAAAAAAAGGAAATCTGCGACAGACGGTTCGATAACGCCGCGCAGGGGAGAGTCAGGTTTTAGCCCTGTTCGCCTCGAGGCTCGTGTGTGTGTTTGCACGTGTATAACCCAGTAAACTCTGATCAAGTGCGAGAGTGTTATTCTAGTTCGTATAAGTGACGATAACCTATTACTTCGTTTAGTCATGTGTCACGATCGTTTCTGTTCATGCTTGTGTGTTTTTTGGACTTTTGAAGAGAGAAATCAAAAAAGGTGTAAGAGTCGGTCGCTAATCTCTGTGTATATGCTGAACATTGAGTGTAATACAGTCTCATTACTTCAGTTCGAGCTCATGTCTTATCGGCAGTTACCGGGGAACGAATGTGTGTATGTATAACGGGCCTGAAAAAGCGTTGTTGATGCACAAAATCAAAACAGCCTGTACAACCAAGAATCAAAATAACCTTTCGTGCTATGTTGTGTGCAAGTGTATTGTTTTCGCTGATGTTTACGAACAATGAGTGTCAAATCAAAAAACGCAGCCGCTCTTAAGAAGGGCGTCACCTGTTAAAAATCTTTGCTTCATCAAGCTGTTTTATGCTGACAGTACGTTGATGATTGTTGAGCAGTGTGCTTTTTCATTGGAAGCTGTTGAATGATTAAAAAAAATGAATTTTTTTTTTCAAAATTTTGAGGACTTGTTACATGGGCTATGATTTTAGCAATAATAAGCAGAGCAGGACGGATAAAAAGATTGGTATAACATTCTTTCAAGTCATTGGCGAATTGATACATGTTGCGTTGGGTAGAACTAGGAACAATTGGCTTGAAAGATCCAAGAAAATTTTGTCACTTTTGTCTACTGGATTCTAGCAAGACAGTTTCAAAAGGGAGAGCACACCGCCGCATACGGTTGTCCTCATCCATTGTGTAATAGCTTGCACGCATTCCAGTGATGTTTTTACTTGAATTTAATTTGCGAACTCGAAATTGCAAGCTCGCAAGCTGGCAAAGGAAAACAAATTTGTCGAAAACGCAAATTATTGTGTTTGCTCAGTTTGCAAGAACATGTGAGAATGTCAGGACCAATCAAAAGAAAGGTGACGACAGCCTTCTTGCTGTCTCACTCATTCCATTTTCCTTCTATTTGAAGTGTTGTGTGAAGAAAAACTTTTCACGGTGTCTTCTTTCCTGTTGCTTTGACATTTTCCAAGAGGTGCTTCCGAACATTGCTCTATTGTTTCCTTTTTCAAGTTTTTACTGAACTGCTCATTGGCGACGCGTGAAGATAGCGACTCAAAATTGTTGTGAAAAAGGTTTAGGATTATCAACACTGCATTTATGTGTTCAGTCAAATCCTAACAAACAATGCTCTTAAAAGAAAAGCTTTGATTGCAATTCGTACTTGATGTTGTATCGGCTCTTTTTTGGTAACTGAAAGCGTTTGGCTCGCTTATTACAAAGGAATTGTTTTAGGATTAATTTTGAGTCGTCTTAGAGCTGAGTTGAGGTTTGATAGAATATTGTGAAGCAAACTGGGCTCGTATACACGGCTGGCTACTGAAGGTATAACTGAAGTATACTTGCACTGTTGTTTGTTTCGTTTATCCTGTTTGGATGTTTTAAAATTGGTTTCATCACTTGTGACAGTTTGGGTAACAACGCACGATCTGTTTTCCTCGAATACTGAATTCTCTGCGCGTGCTTAGAGAACAGTAAGCGAGAACAGGTTAAGAACGTATCACTGGGTGAAACGATCCTTTGTCATCGTAGCGGGATCCAACAGAGCTATCGTGGTTAAACAGAGTGCACCGCCATATGAAACCAACTCAGGGCTTTACGTGAAGAGAGCAAGATAATGCAGAAAGATGCCGTAGCTTTGTACAGTCGATGTAGTCGATGTGCCGCGTCTGTAGCCGTTTCTTTTACACTGTTTAGTTCGACGTCGCGCTCCGGGGTGGCGCATCCAAGAAGACAAGGAGGTTCCCCGTGCCGTCGTTTTGGATTCATTCCTATCCACTGGCTATTCGCCCTTTTCGCAGACTCTTTGGTCCCTTTGCTGTGGACGAGATCACTCAGCGCTAAAGTGTCCAAAATTTGGCCAGCTGGGTAACTGGGAACAGTCACCGGCCTTGACCACATTTCGTCTACTCGTTAATAGCGAGACAGGTAGGTTTACACGTTTCAGCCGTTCGTAAAAACGCGAAGTAAGCGTGATTACTGGAAAAAATTAAGAAAATCCGTTGGTGATAGCGAAAATGACACACACCATTAACCGAATCACCTTGCCGCTCTTGCGAGCGCACTGAATCGAGAGTTGATTTTATACACTGCGCTAAATTTGAAGATTGTGTTTCGAACCGGGATACTGAGTTCTCCTGAAACTCCTATAGCAACGTCACAGCACGGGACCAAATTGTCTTCGTTGCGAAGTGGGCGCTTAGATATCAGTTAAAAAAAATAAACAACCAACAGTTACCTAACCAGAAGGATTGTACGTCGTGTGAATGTCTGTTTAACCAGTTCGCGGTGAGGGGAATGTGTTTTTTATATACATGAGACATATACTATATAAATATATAGATGAGAGAGAGGATAAATACATGCCTTTCTTCGGTTGTACGCCGGGAGCAGGTTTTCCTCCCCCGGTGCGGGCCCCGCCACCAAATTTGGAACAGGTATTCTATGAAGTTCCATACGGGTGATATTGTGGCGGCTCAGGCCCGCACTAGCGGTGCTCTCCGGCGAACAAGCAAACAAAAAAAAATCAAAAAGCTATCTATCCTCCTCGTCCCTTTATCTGTGTCCTTCCAGACCCTGCCTTGTCGTTTTTAACGAAAACCACTCTAAAGGGGACAAACACAAGCGCCCAGTGTCTGTTTCTCATCGCGCACCCTTCAGAATAACATCCCACTCGAAAATGCTTTTCTTCCACGACATGTTTCTCTTAGGTTTAAGAAACGAGAGAGCGATGGCAGTTCAGGTGTAGTCCTAACACTGTTTCGGATCACTCTTCTTAAAAGCAAAAAGGAACCCGGTGCAAGTTCGTCAAGAACTTGTATGGCAAGCACAAGCCAATATACTTCTCTATGTTTGCGGATGGCAATTGCGTGCCCTTTCCATTTAAGTGGGGCGCGAGTTGTCTGCTCTCTCAAGGTCCAGTGGCAACTTTCGCACACAGCTACCAATTTAGTTCACTCTTCCCTAAGCATTGCAGCCCGGAGGTTTCTAGCCAGCTACTCGAGCTCGAGAGAAACTATACAACGATTTTTTAGAGCCGCCCCTGTCAAACGTTCCGCGCGGTGAGGAGACGAGCCAGGTACGTTGGCTAGAAACCTGTTTCGTCATATCCGTTTGCGTCGCCGAGCCAATATTCCTAATCCCCCGAATGTTACGCCTGCTCACGCTAATGTATAGGAAAAAAAAATTGTGACATATTTGTGTAAAACGGTGGTAGGGTCGGCGCATGCGCAGTAGGCATTGCGTGCCAAGCTATAAACGACCCTGCGGCCAACGCGAAAAATAAGCTCGACGCTTTTTGCCGTCTTTGTTTTTGTCGTACACAGGGGAACCCAGTTCTCAACACACAAAGCAGAAAAAAAACAGCACCCAAACACACTCAAACACAACAGGACAAAAGTTTCCCCAAAAAGCGCGTCAAGTCTAATTGAGGCAATAAGCATTAGGAGTTTAGCTACTCTACCGAAAGAGCTAAAAAAATTGTTACAAAATGAAAAGGAAGATAAACTATGCTGTTGGAACACAGACCATCTCTTTAAAATGTAAATACAGTGAACGAAGATTAAATCAACCTTATTAGGCTTCATTAGCCGGAAACAACAGCTTGATTACATCTTACTTTGGGAAGCCAGCAACGCCTCGGTGGTTGATGTAAAGTCGAAATCGTGCCTCTGAATCTGAAATCATCTTGAGAGAGGAAGTGGCAGTACAAGGACACTCTCGAACCCGGGTCGGTTCAAGCTTCTCAGCAGTGGACTGATGTCGGTGCCTGCTGTAAACTACACACAGCGCTCTCCTGAACCTACCCTCACGTTGCTCAAGGAATAAATCTGTTCTTTTTTTTCCGTTAATTTTGGTTAAATTGTCGCCAGTCCCCTCCTCACCACATCTTCGAACCTCCATCTTGCTCCCCAAAGCGCCGCAGCTGAGATTCTGTAAATATTGTACAGCGTTGGGAGTTTTCTCGAGTTAGGGGCGCTGAAAAACAAAACAAAAAAAAAAAACAGACCATCCGCGTTTCGAAACGAGCTAGAGCTACGGAATGTGGGAACAAAGAGGGCGCGTAAGGCACTCCGCTTAAATCTTATCGCGTTTGCAAACGATGTCAAGCAGGAGCTACCGGCGTACCACTGAGGAAGAGCTTGCCGCAGAAACGAAGGAAATAGCGGACTGACTCCGCTAGCACGCTTTCGAAGTGTGACGAGGAGCGTCGCTAGTGGTCGCAGCGCCCCCACTCACCACTGCGGCGATTCGGGGAACTACGCAGAGTAACGTGCAGGTGCTGACGTCACTGTATTTTTTCTTTTCTTTTTCCCTAATGCCCTATAACCAGTTCGCAAAAACTGCACCTCAGAATAACTTTTTTTTCTTCAACGGACGTTTTATAACATTGCGTTAAGCGCGGCAGACGGCAGTCCCGTCGTGTTCACACTTGTATGGGAAGTAAATGGTAACACAATTTCGTTTCAGGCTAGCGTTTCTGCTTTTGTTTTTCCACATTTATTAAACAGTGAATCTCTAAACTCAGCACCTTGCAGCGTGTTCTCTGCCAACGATACCTAATGCCGGCACATTTGCGGGTCTGTATAAAACTGTACATAGTGTATCTCACCCTCCGTCTGAGGCAACAGAAGTGCCAAGATCCGCTCTTGTGACCGGCGTTAGCCGACACCTCCCTCCCTCCTTCCAACCCACCTCTTCCTTACGTTTTTTTTAAAGCAGTTATCTTTTAATGACTAAGATTTAGTGGGCCTTGGTCAGTGCTTGAGTACAAGCGTTGCCATGACTACCGCTTCTCACGCTTTGAAATAAAAAACAAATACTTAAGCAGTGAACTGTTTGCAAATGATGTGCGCCCTTGTCGAACTTGCGACAATTTCTAATGTTCATAGGTGGAGTCTCTTCATCTTAAATATGGTAACGGATGCAGGATCCTACAAGGTGTCACTCGCTTGTGTTTCACATTCTAAACATCTTCTGTGTCCTTAGTAAGACCAACCCTGCCCTCGAATCCACTGAGAAGCTTGAACCGAATCACCGGCGTACTCTCAAGGTGCAGAATATGATGCCACGCACATACACAAACACACAGCAAAGAGAAACAGGAAAACAGTGACAATAGCAAAGGCCTGCGAAGCGCGCCACGACAGACACTCAGCAGCGTTCCCGTCTCTGTAAAATAACTCGCCTTTACCCTGCCCCGGTTCTTCACGTCCCCCACCGAGTGTAAGTCAATGACGTCAGCCGAGAGGCGTGATGCCACATACGAGAGTAATCCCAGAGCACAACCGCAAATCCAGCCGCTACTTCGTTTCATTGCCCCCCCTTCGCTCATCGGACGAAAAAAAAATTCAACGCGTTTGTCCATGCAGTTTCCAGACAAATCTCGAGGACAGATAGTCTCTGTGTCATGTAGCACCGAAAGAGATCTCGAAGCGCAGTTGTATTTGTCCTGAACCAAAGTTGATGGGCAAAATAAAATGTTTGATGTGTCTCATCTTTTCGATAATGTTGACACTTTAACGCTTTCTCATTGTGCGAGAAAGCCAATGGGAACATTGTAGTCTTTTTTATCACGCAGTGTAACATTTGACAGTGGTTTCAGTTCCTTCTTAACTTTGATCTCTGGCTGAGTCCCTTACAGGAATGACAAATATGCCATATATAGATGCATATATGGATATATTCTATATATAGCCATATATGACATATACGGAAAATATGTATGCATATATGTCCAGATATGTCTAATTCCCTATATCTCCATGTCTGGATTTTTTTATATCAGGCCATATTTGGCATTTTCGTAAGGGATGTGACTCGTACCGTCTGTCGATGAAATGTGATGCATTGAAGTGCTAAGTGCTATGTTCTTTTATGTTGATGGCTTGCTTGAACAGCCACTCATTTTCCCCTTCACTGACACCTGCGGTGTACCCCACCTGATATTTTTTTTTCCTGAAACTTGTTATCACCAAGAGATTTGTGTTTGTTCTGCATTGAGTGTCTCTGTCGGTGCTGGTGTTCATTCAAAGGATCCCTCTTCGCAGCAGTGACGACCACTGCCCTCCTAAATCAAAAGACCGTCGAGAGAGACTGACGGCTGCATTTCTTGCGTGTGTTTGTTTTGCTGGCGTTGTTCATCATGCATCACGTATCGTACACGCTGCCACTATCCCCTGGATCCCCATTTCCCCAAAGCAAGACGGACTAAACTGCAAACACTGAGGATCCCATAGCTGCGCGGGTCTCCTCAGATGTGTATAAGTGTCTTGAAGAGGGGAGGAACTCTAATCCTACCGGTCTCTTTTCGTCTCACTTATTGCGTAATGACATGAAAGAGAGAGACCTGTAAAGGTGTATGTTCCGAATGCTGCTTTCGCCCAAAAGCTGGTTTCCTTGAGACCAGCAAGACCTGTTTTCGTCGAAGCAAGAGTGATCCGTTATGTTTTTTCTTTGTGTTTTTTTTTTGTTACTGGACACTGGAAGGTCCATTGTCATTTAACTTGTCACCTCACCCACACACTTCCCTCTTTCCAGTCGACGCCGCCTCTGTGTCTCTCAACCTGCCCCGCGCGCTGCAACTGATTGGCGCCGGGGTCGAGAAGAGGTGAGATTTAAGGCAAAGAAACAAAGCGGCGTGAATGATAAGAAAGCAGGGTCACTGGTCGGGTGGCGTACAGAGTCCCTTTGTGTTTGCTGAGATAGCGGTCCTGTGAAAGGGATGAGAAAAACAAAAATAAAGACGGCAGCGAAGGTTGGTGAAGAAAAAAAAAACGAGGGGGTAGGCACGACAGTTCTCATTGTACGCCTAACACAGTGTCAACTGTTTCTTTCGTGCCGGACACACTCTCGCCTATGTCCCGTACCCCACCCCATCGACTTGACGCCTAGTGTTCCATACTTGTGTTCTTGAAGTCAAATAAAAAAGTGTGACATGCAACTATGCGTTTGTGTGTGTGTGTGTCTGAAGAAAAGAGGACAATGAACAAGAAAAGGTGGGAAAACAAGGCGTTGTTTCTATTCATTTTTTGCTGCATTCCACTCCCGAACTGAATGTTTCTGGCTGCAGTACATATGCAAATCTGGTTTGGTTTGGTTTATGGGGTTTAACGTCCCAAAGCGACTGAGGCTATGAGTGACGTCGTAGTGGAGGGCTCCGGAAATTTAGACCACCTGGGGTTCTTTAACGTGCACTGACATCGCACAGTACACGGGCCTCTAGAATTTCTCCTCCAAAGAAATTCCAGCCGCCGCGGCCGGGATCGAACCCGCGTCTTTTGGGTCAGCAGCCGAGCACCATAACCACTGAGCCACCGCGGCGGCACATACGCAAATCTAAAGCTCTTGCATTTTAGCGCCTCGCACACTAATAAATTCACAGAGACACCTAATTACCTTCTGCGTTGGCGATGCGATAGCATTAGAAGCTGTTGACAGACGCCATTTCCCTTCAGCCAATTGGAATTACCCGGTCTAGTGACTAGACGGTGACGGTCTAGTGACGTCACTTCTTTTCAGCCAATGGGTGAATTGTATAACGAACGACAAATTTTTCCCAATAAGGATTTTAATACTACCTCATTACAACATGCTTAATGTAAGAACAGTCATGTTTATGCGCAGTTCTTCGAACATTCGCGGCTCTAAACACAAATTGAATTTCAAGTCACTGGAACATGGAGCCGCACTGATGGCGCTAGCCTGAAGGGTGTTTATAGGAACTACCACCTAATCTGCATATTACTGAGTAATGGAATGTTAAGATGGCGTCCTCTTCGGGGCAAGTGAAATGCATACCCTCAATATGCTCCTTCATCGGCAGAAGCTGCCACAAATTCACTGGTATGACATCCTCGCTGTAAGGTGTGTGGGGCAGAATAACGGCCCCCGCCACTCTTCGATGAGAGCTTGTAGAATTCCGTCTCTAAATAACGATACAGTTCCGGAGGACAAAGGCTAGCAGATTTCCAGTGCGATCTGACCTTAACCAAACACTACACAATGACCGTAATTTCGGCTTTACGTAACTCTCCGCTGTTGTTCAGCAATCGAAATTTATTTCTAGTGCACATTAGTCACTACTACCTCAAATAACTAGGGTATTGTATACACATTTCTGTTGGATTTTTCAAATATAACACGTCATAGCTTAGACTATCGAAGTAGAGATTCTCTTCTAAAGAGAACTCCTTCCTGATAAATTAATTGAAGGCATTGACCATTCTTGCGGTCTAGTGTAACACAGAATTCTCGTCAAAGTCGAAGAAACTCACACTTCGCCCAGGTTAAACATAATTAACAACAGCTGCCTTATTAAGCAAACAAACAAATTAATTCTCCTGTGCATGAACAGAGAGCCAATCACAGGTATAATTTTATGACTAAGGAGCCTCAGCATGACGAAATCATCAGCCGCAGAAGCTTACAGAGGACAAGAAAAATAACTTGCAATTCAGTGACAAATCTTAAATCACGAGTTATTTCTATCAAGCATGAACTATCAGCTATGACGGAATCTGACGGATCTTCAATAAAAGAGCCACTGTGAAGAGGATGCGCAGGAAAGGTAAGTCTGAAGTTGAGGTGAGAATTGAACGAACAAGGTGCTTTGATCGAATTGGGTTGTCGAACAGCGTACTGAAAGCATAGAAGCGGTTTATATGCTGCCGCTCCACCGAGGTACAGAGCAGCACAAAAATGCACCTACTATGACTGTTGAGATAGAAAAGGCCGTGTGAAAGGACCTCTTGAACATGTAAACCGTGTTCTGTTGACTCCTCACGCCATTCCTACATGGCAACATAACCATGGTCTTAAAAATACAGGAATGCCCACAGGCACATGATACTTGTGTTCACAAAGACATCAGCTTGTCGACTATTAACATGACATTCATTTCTCATTTGTTGCTGAGAGGTTACCCCTCAGCAACCGGCTTTACTGGTCGGGGGAAGGGGCTAAACCTTTTAGTTTAGACACGAAGCAAAAAATCAAAAGTAGTCTTCGATAACATGACAGCACCCGTCTTGCTGATCGAGCACACACCGGTCACAATCCTTCCGTCTTTATCCATCTATTTCATGTCAATAAAGATAAATGAAAGTGTGGTGTGTAAGCTAAATAAATTATTAGACAAAAGACAGTGCTCTGGCTTTGTTAGAGAAAAAACTTAGTTGTAAAATCGGTATCTTTGACTTTTATACTGTCTTTGTGTGCTCTTGCTTTTTAATCGATGAACATGAAAGACTGCAAGCAGGTAATACACAACCTGAAATAAATCAGAGTTAAAAACAGCCACTAGAAAAGTGGTGAAAAATGCGGATGTGACCAACACCACGTATATAATTCAGTAATAACTTAGCTGCCTTTAGGATACGTTTTTTACTACTATGGCGCGAGACGCCCACACACATGTCAAGAATAAGAATATACTTGAGTGAACATTTTTATATAAAAATATTATTTCTATTCAGTTCGTTCTAACAGCACACGATTAAATACAGCGGATTTTTTTTTTTTGCAGAACAGTGCCATAAGGCATAAGTTGAGAAAGGGGGAATGGAATGCAGGAGATAGAAAGTTGAAAGAAGGAGTGAAAACCAGTTTCCGGTAGTCGCAGAGGTTGCTGGAGAAGTGATTGTTCATAGTCCACATCACATAATCACATTCGCGGCCCATCGCAGGCCTACCTTCCTGAGGAGCCGAAATTCATGCTTGTGAAGATGAGATGCTTTGAAATAAATTCAGAACGAAAAAAAGTCATACTGAGCTGTATCGTCTGGCGCAACTCGAAGCTAATTACAGACGCTGTAAGACGCATCGGAAATAAAACAGATACCTGTGCACTGCCGGGTGCGGAAACCCGCAGCGCAAGACTTCAAGAAGGCAAGCACCACTTATGAAGCCACCGTCTCCAGTGGACTCAAGTGGCAGTAAAGGTAAGACAGAACAGCGGGAACGGCAGGTAAGTGTCCCCGTTAATTTCGTACCAGACAATATTAAACGTAAAAACAAATGCGTGCACTCAGGCTTTAGCGGCCGTTGCCTACGCGTTTCATCCAAGGTCTGGCTATCGGTCTGTTGTGACTTGAAAACCAATCCATAAAGCTTGGTTTATGGGTTTACGGGGGTTTAACGCCCCAAAGCGACTCAGGCTATGAGGGACGCCGTAGTGAAGGGCTCCGGAAATTTCAACCACCTGTAAAACCAACCCGTAATGCTTGGTTTATGGGGGTTTAACGCGACTCAGGCTATGATGGACGCCGTAGTGAAGGGCTCGGGTAATTTCGACCACGTGAAGGGCTCCAGGTGGCTGAAATTTCCGGAGTCATTCACTACGGCGTCCCTCATGGTCTGAGTCGCTTTGAGACGTTAAATCCCCCCTAAACACATAAACCAAGCATTATGGATTGGGGTTTCAGGTGGTTTCGTATTTTATTTGGCTAGTGTAGAACTGGAAACTTCGATTAATTCGGGACAATACAACTTTTCTCGAGGCGAACCTCGAAGAAGTGGTTTGCGCATTACCACACGGGCCTAATACCGAGCATTCAGTCTGTGTTAAATAAACAAAAAAAAACTGTCCATTAAAAAGAGTTTAATCTGCATAGAGGGCAAAGCACCACCACTGCGGCGACTAGATCAATCCGTCGAGTCGCGGCGCAGTCGCCATTCTTTGGCTCAATCCACGTTTTCGGTCCAACGCTAGCCAAGCCAAATACGAAACCACATCTTCCCGGCATTCCTGTGGTGGATGACGTACTCTTTAAGAAATCCGCATGTACTTTGTTTATTTATTGAATGTTACAGGCTCCAAAAGACATTGTGTAAGGAGGGTTACAATATAAAAATGAATGACAGTAAACAAGCGTCAAATATTACTCAGTGGGTAATTAGAAAAAAAATACATAGCAAAATTCTTAAGGATCTACTCAGGCATAGGGTGTCACTTTTCCCTTTAGTTAAATTTGAACAAATATGTGTGGGAGACACAGGAAGCCCTCAAACTTTTTTCTGTGGGCTGCGTTGTTTTCCAACGGGAGCTAGTAAAAAATTCCCGCTTTTCCTCTATCCCTAGGTAGCAAGCAGCCAGCGTCAAAAAAAAAAAAAAATTGGGGGGAAAACTTAAGATCCACCTTAAGGGTATGACGGGAAAGTTCAGCGGGTCTACCCCACCTTGAGCAAACGAATATACCTTGTGGCTAATGACGCTTCTTGGCCGCAGATGCCCTTGCGCCATAAAAATTCACTATCATCAGGTCAGTGGGTTAATGGCCGTATATGCAGAATTGGTCATTCGCTACTTAACATTCATAAATCTCTGGGAGTCTCATATAAATGCTGGCGCAGTGGTGCAGCGGTTAAAAGCGATGCGCCACTGCCCTGCGATGACGGGTGCTGCCACCGGTGGGTATTGTGAAACCCAGATTGCTCTTGCCGAGCAACCTCTCGCGACCAACCGCTTATTTACCTGCCACCTACCAAAGTGCGCAGTTTGTTCCCAATCCGGTGGGCAGGTTGTGATGGCGCAACAAGGTGACGTCGCCTAGCTGGCTCACCTGCCACCCGAGAAGGTGGCACTCAACTCTGCCAGAACCTCTGTCATCTCTCAAGGGTGTTTCACACTTGAGAATAAAAATTACAGGATTGCACTCAAGTCTGCTTAAGAGCGGAAATGTGAAAGCAGTTCCTTTTCCTCTTTTTATTCCTCCTTTTTTTTTCGTCACTATTTTTGTATTAAATTTTTTATGTTATTTGTTTTTCCTGTTATTGATTTCACTCCAGATTTCATTTCTGGTTTGATTTTCTATTTGAGTTTTTTACTTATTTAATTTTGTTTTGTTTTTAATTACTGTTTAGCCAGTTTAGGCAATGTATGCATAGTTATATGGCTAATGTTGGGTTGGCTGTGGATCTGTCTTGTCGGATGAACGGCAGTGATGAGCCAATAAGAAATGCTTTCACATTAACACTGAACGCGCTTGACCGTCACGTTGTGCGAAGCGCTCCCGATGACTGCCGGGGAGAACCGGCGGCAAAGGAGGAGGCGATAAACACGGACGGCTGCTCTACCCGCGCGTGCTCCTGGTGCCGCCCATTTTTGGTGGCTTTCGGCAGCAGAGGTTCTCGCAGCGCGGCGGTCACCCGCCTTCAGTTTCCGTCTACGTCTGAAACAGCCTGCACAACGAATACTGCTAAAGCAGATTTGTCGCCTCTCCCCGCATGGTCTTTATAAGCATTGTGGGTTTTTTGCGCAAAAGACACGACACAAAAGAAACGAGGAAGACAGGACAAGCGCTTACTAACAACTCAGGTGATTATTGACGGAACATTTGCTTAAATACAGCAGCTGCTCTTATCAAACATGAAGGGGGAAAGAAGATACTTCGCACACATATATATCAGATCAGCACAGTCGCTTGTTCGAAGCGGCACCAGCAGCGATTCGTGGCCTGTAAAAAGAGCGTTGTGTACTCGATACCACTTGCCTGTGGTAAGTAGTACATTGGCCAAACTGGCAGGTGCCTTAATGAAAGGCTGAGGGAGCACGCAAGAGATGTCAAGAACAAGTCAGGTAGCAAAATGATTGACCATATTCGGAATTGCCGCAACTGCACTCCCGCGCTCGAAAAAACGTCAGTACTGCGCCGGTGCAAGACACAACTTGGAAGAGTGATAATTGAGGCTAATCAGATAGGAAAATCGGGTAACTCGTGTGTCAGAAATCCATCAATTTTGCTCTCAAAAAAAGAAATCAGTTATCTTGCGCAAAATTAGAGCTCAAAACATGCATTCACTCGTGCGATGATGGGATCTGTGCTGATCTGATATATATGTATGCGAAGTATCTTCTTTCCCCCTTCATGTTTGATAAGAGCAGCTGCTGTATTTAAGCAAATGTTCCGTCGATAATCACCTGAGTTGTTAGTAAGCGCTTGTCCTGTCTACCTCGTTTCTTTTGTGTCGTGTCTTTTGCGCAAAAAACCCAGAATGCTTAGGCACCAACTAGCCTGCAAAAACACACTCGCCCGCATGGTCACCTGCGCATTTAATTAATTTTAAATGCGAGAGCATTATGTCGCTCTGTCGCCTCAGCAAAAAATGTCCTCAAAACGTGTCCGCATGATTACGTCGTTCTCTGAAGGTAAATGTGCGAAGTTGTGATTGTGACAAATAGTGTGTGACAAAATGTTGCCATGGGAAAATTTTCCTTCATGAGGTTTAATTAGTGAATTAATTAACCGCGAAAAAAATCTAAAAGTACACTTAGACGTCAAAATAGCCACAGAAGTCGATATAGCATGCGGACGTATTGCTTTCGCATTGCTCCAATGCGGGTCACCGTAGTGACCTCGAAGTTTTGTTTTAGCGCACAATATTTTGTTGCCGATTTGGAGGCCGCCAACATAGAAGGAAACACAGTTTCTAAAATTTCTAAATCGACATCGTGGTTCTAGCTATCTCCCGTTGCATTGTGAGCGCAAAACAACCGTATGCCGAGACTCATGCTCAGTGTGCACCGGAAGTAGTGCAGGAGCTCCACTCCAGGCTAGGGAGACGCGTAGGCAAGCTTTTTAAAGAAAAATCGGTATTAACTAAAACAAAACAAACCCGCAATACAGATTTAACGAAGAATGCACCCTCTTCTCTTAAGTGCGCTTCTCTTAAAGGGAAACTGCATAGGTTTTAGAAATCAACGAGCTTAAGAGGGTCGAATGTGTGAAACGTGCAGGTAAAGCATGCGAACTCTTTTTGGGCTAGCACTTGAAATAGTGAAGTAATCACCGATTAAAAACAGGACGCCCTTCAAGCTTCTACGCAGCGCACAACGCCAAGTGGGGGGCGCATGATGACGTCATCGAAGGTATCGGTACATTTCCAACGCACAAACGCCTACTTTGAAGCAACAAAACCAACGCCACCTAAGGTGAACCCTTCTGAGAGTTGTTTGGCAGCGTCTAACGCATCAGGGCAGGGTGTGGCTGGGGACAGCGGTAAATTGAAATCATACCTTCCGTGACGTCACGCTGAGTTTTCCTGCACTCCTCCTGTGCACTGAGGACAAGCGCAAAATTCAATCATCGATTACGTCAATATTTTAAATGCTAGTGCAAAAACACTTGGCATGCTTTACCTACAGCCTACATAGATTTGAATCCTTCAATATCGCGAAATTCTCAAAAAAGTGCTGCAGTTGCCCTTTAAGTGCGCAGCGACGGGCAGAGGCTCCGATAATGACGTCACCTATGACGGCCCTACGTTTCCAGCGAATAAACGGTTATTCCATGGAAGAAAACCGACGCCATCGAAGGTGAAGCTCATGATGCATTGTTTGGCGCCATCTAATATGCACAGCAGCATAAAGGCGTAAGCAGCGGACATCTGAAATTTCGGCAACAATGACGTCACTGACGAGTTCCCCCGCACTCCTCCAGCGTAGTGAGGAGAAGCCTAAACATCGTCGCGGGGTTAATCGATGATTATGACACCATTTTAAATGATAGTGCAAAAATACTTTTCCTGCTTTATCTAGAAGCTTGATAGATTGAATTCTTGAATAACCTCGAATTCTCAAAAATCCGTTTCACCTTCCCTTTCAACCCGGATAAAGCTAAAAACCTAAACCGTAGAGCATGTTGGATATACTTTTCCCGTCTTTCTAATGTTGCCAAAATGACGCTCAGACTTCACTAACGTGTTCTGAACTTGTGACAGTTTTGCTAGAATGGTAAACAAAAATATTCCAAAATTCAGAAAAAAAAAAGTGATTTCGTGTGACCACCATTTTCGTCCGCCGTTCTTGCTCGTTTCGTCGCATTATTCACACGGTGATATCATCTAAATGTTCTACGCTTCCACGCACAAAGTAGCGGCATGCGTGTCGTGATGTGCCATTTAGCTTTCCAGCCCATTCCTGAGTGAATCCAGTGAAAAAAAATCAAAATAAACGAAAGCCGCTTGAATCGCCCCAGATATGACTGGGGAACTTCTCTGCGGCACACACTGGCGCACTCCCTCAGTCATCATCAACGTGCGCGTCTGTTTTACATCTTCTCTTTTGCTCTTCACGCAAAAATTAGCGAAACGGCGAACGCCTCCCTGTAATTAGGAGGAAATTAAGAGCAGACGAGGCGGCGATACGAGCGCGAATTCGCTTCGCATTTTCGGGGAGCCGCCGACTATGAAAAATTGAACGCTCGGGTTCCGATGTATACCACCAGCAAAAACGCTCACATATGCAGTCGGAAAGAAGGGTGCAGAACAGAATCGGAGGGTACATTTAGTCCTTTTCCTTTTAATTCCCTTTTTCTCTCGCCTCTCCGGAAACAAGCACTGCCCTAATGATCGGGCAAAACTTAGTCAGAAACTCATTAACGGGCTTCAAAAGCGAGCGTTTCGGCACGTTTGTACCTACTTTTCTTTTTCGCGCGTTTTCCGCGCTCTCTAGGAACGCGCGCGCGTTTGCAGAGCGCGCGAGACTTGGCGCCCCCCCTCCAAATCCTCCCCCAGAAGGCGTTGAAAGGCTCCCGGGCTGTGCGCGTTAGTCAAACGAAGCAGCTGCAGCAGCAAGAAAGCCAAGCGCTAGGAGCAAGAGGAAGAAACACGCACGGACACGACGCAGCCACAATCGGCTGGAAAGTTGACGACTGAAACAATTATCGGCGAAGCCGGTTGTTGCGGGAACGAACGTACCCGATATTAATTGAACCGCCTGGGAAGAGAGAGAAAGGGAAAGGAAGGAAAGTTTTCATTTTTCCGAGGAATAGAAACGGATGGCGACGACTGCGGCGAGAGCATACGCGTGCGGGTGCGAAATAAAAAAAAAAAATAAAAAAAGCAGCTGCCTAATTCGTCCTCCTCCGCTCGCCGCCCGCCTCTTTCACACCTCCATCCCCCCCGTACCCCGTCCGCACCGTTCGCACAAGAGTTTTGCTAAGCGTGCGTACGAACACAATCTCTGATTAGTCACTCGAGCGATCGCAACTACTAAGGTATCGTTTCTTTCTTAGTTTTAATTGGTCATCAGGCGCTGTTCATCTTAGCCGTATGCAGGTGCATGCTTTGCTTCTGCATCGGATAAGATGAAACACCTTCACGATGGAGTCCTACTTGGAGCTGGGAGTAGGAGTGCGATTAGTAACCAGCACGACAGATGCCACGTCCCTAAGTAGAACAGGTGTTACTATAATCCGCTCTGGTATAGTCCGGTTTGTTTTAATGTGTTCGCATAGAAGCTTCATCGGGAAAAATTTTGTTGGAAGTCATAAAATTCGCCCATTGGCTGGAGCGAAGTGACGTCATCAGACCGACTGATTTCCATAGGATGAAGGAAAGTGACGTCACAAGAGCGAATAATTCCTATTGGATGAAGGAAAGTCATGTCACCTGACCGGAAGTCCCAGCAAAGGCATACTCAACAGCTTCTGATGTTACAGCATAACCAACACATAGGCCAATTAGGTGTGCGTATAATTTTTTTGGCACCTATATGTAGTTCGGAAAAATAGCATTCCCAAGACAATTGTTCAGTATAACTAGCTGCTTTATTTTAGATCTAGATTGCATGGAAGAAACAGGTGACTGTTACAGATTACTGGTTGCTGAAACAGGTGACGGTGAAAGAACTGCAAGCGAAACGACAAAGAGTGCTTTAGAGAAAGTTTTGACGCTGAATATACTCTCCTTTTTAGTGTTCCAGCTAAGATACAACTTATGCAGATCGGGGAAGAAGAAATACGTTTACTGCAATAAAGAGAAAAAGAATCCACAGCGACAAGTGTTGGTTTTTGTTTTTTATTGAGACCTAAAATATCTTGCTTGTCTGACTACGTCTGCGATGATGGCCTCAGTGTAAGTGAACAGCACTTACAGTTCACTCAAGGGCTACTACTCCAAAATCAGGTGAACCACAGAGATAGCAAA